>NC_080586.1:79603409-79911591 GCF_029962835.1 Magnolia sinica
TTGAATGTTTCCAGTCCAATCCCTTACAAATGGATGGCAAGGCAGTCCACAACAGAAGAAAGGCCGAGTAGCAAACTGTCAGGATCTCTTTCAATCTGGGAGACGTCTGGGGAATTTTTCACCCATGGGTGGACCCATCTGATCAACAGTTTGGATCACCATAACCGTAGGCCTCATATGGATGCAATATTTTACATATGGGAGCTGTATGATTGCTGGCGAGCAGGACCCTATAAGGTCATTAAGGCAGTTGGTGTAAGTGTAAAGATGGGTAAGAATTTGTAATGACACCTTCCTGGTTCTGATGTTGAGAGGGTGCCAGATCTCACTCTCCTTCATTGTAGCGTACCTGTCACAGAGAAACAGACGGTTATGCTCAGTCTATATATTAAGACTGAAAATGATATGGGAAAGAGAAGTAATAATTGTCCCCACACACACACACACACACACACACACACAAAATGTGGCTCTGCATAGAAGCAGAGGTATTTTATAATGCTCATGCTTTGTATTTTTGGTTTGCACAAGTGGGGCCCATGGGTTACTGACTCAAAACTGTTGCAGTGATGGTACCCAAAATGGATGGTCCATGAACCAAAAGTCCCCCCTAGATTGGAAAATCCTAGCCATCAACAAATTGGCCCTTTCACAGACAAATGTGGAACTTCTGCCGCACTACTTTTTCTTCTTCATCTTTTTTTTAAAAAAATTTATATATATATTTTTTTAATTTAAATTTTTAACTTTCTTTTTTTCTGTTCTTTAACTGCAAAACATATGATTAGGGTTTTCCCAGGTGGGAGATTTTTGGTGCATGGCCCATCTGGAGTTGGTCCAGTAATATCAACGGTGTGGACACTCAACAATGGGAACCCACCTGGATCACCTGAAAACATGAGTAAACTGTAGAAAGTAGAATTCCTTGGGCGGAGCATTGTAAATACCCACTTTTGAATATGCAGGTCATTGCATTAAGGTTCCTTCCTAACAGCACGAGTGGCAAAGAGGTCTGGGGAATCAGTATCTTCTCTGCTGGGCATCCAAGTGTATAGGCAATATCCCAGAAGGCCAGGGGGTTGGACTGTCATGGCCATCTGATAAGTCACCAAAAAAAAAAAAAAAAACATTTAACCGGCAAAACCGACAATTGGATGGGCTGATTTACCCGCACTGCAATTTTTGGCCTACATACCATCCACACGGAGGCCCATCAGATCAACAATCCGGATCACCAGGCATGTTTGCCATGTGTACCATGAGGGAATTGCATAGAACTTTTAGGCTCCGTTTGTATAGGGGGGTCCCTCACAATCAGGATCTAGGCAGGCTCCATACCCACCATGTCAGATTCTGGCTGCTTGGTTCTGCTTAATCACAACTTTTAGCCTATTTACTTTCTCTGAAAACTTGCAAACTTGTGGTTAAAAAGAAGAAAGCATGCTAAAGCGATGCTAACCTGACTTGGGAGTAATGGGACCCACCAAGAAGGGTTTTAGGCTTAATCCTGATTTTGCAGAATCTCTTACCCAAATGGAGCCTTACACAATGAATTGCACAATAGCAATCATTCTGCACTTGCTTTTTATTTAGAAAGCTGTTCCAAAGGAACTTCTTTCCAACTAGAGGTTTGGCTGAATGCATCTGACGTATTACAACAAGATGCATCAGCACTCTAGGCATTGGATTGGGTTTCTTTCAACGACCCAAACCATTTATTTCTTATTGTTAACCTTGGATGGGGGATGCCCAGAAAAACAATTGGATTAAATATTCAACCCTTCGATTATAAAAAAGAAAAAAGGTTATGGTGACAAGTCATGTTAAAAGCACAGAAGTAAAATTATCAAAGGTTTGAAGTAGTCCAATTGAGAGCTTTAATTTGTTTACTTTCCACCATACAAAGTGAGGGCTGTCAAAAAAAAGGGAAAAAAAGAAGTGAGGCTCATCATATAAATGGTTTCGATGAAGATGATCCAAATCCAAAGGTTAATTTCACAAAGTATAGTATTGCAATATGTTAGGATGTATTCGTGTAAACATCTTCCAACTATTCTAATTCCAAGCCTGGAAATGGTGTAGGTAAGATAAAAGAATGCAAAACACATGTGACTTCTTCAGTTGACAATTGCATGAACAGAATCCTTCATTTTTAATCCATCTATTCTCAAGCATGGATACATTTCGGTGCCCAAAAATCTGCCAGAAAGAAAAAAAAAAAGTGCCTCAAGAAGTGTGTGCGTACAGCGTTGCAATCCAACACAAAACCTCAATTTGCTTCAATTCAGAGAAGAACTCAATTGCAGTTTAGGTTAGTCTCCAGTAGGCCCTGGGAGCTGACAGTCCTAGAACGAAGACCCAATGCTGAAAACAAGTCTTTCAAGAAATCACATAGCATTCAATCCTGTAGGCATTTTGGTTGATGTTGAATTGCCCATAAACACTAGATGTTCCTCATTTTACCTTTGCAAGAAACGTTAATGACTACCCTTGATGAATAATAACTGCTTCAAAGATTTCTAAAGTGCTGGAGAAGTTATAAACAAAAGGATTATACGTCTTGCTCAGCAGCAAATGTACAGTTCGCTGACTCAAGAGTGCGATTCATGATGGGGATGTAGTTCTTGGTGAGCCAAAATGTTCAAGTGAGGTGCCCCACGGTGGATGCCCCTGTTAGATTGGAAGATCTTAACTGTTAGATCAGTGGCCCACAACTAGATAGTTAAGGAGGAAATACATCAATGGCCTACATTCTATGGACAATAGTTCAAATAGTGGTCTGATTGAATCTCCCAATCTGGGAGGTTTTTGGGGCATCCTTCATCCACAATGGATCTTAGCATGGTTTGGATCACCAAAGCATGAGGACCACATGCACAGAATTGAGGGCATCAGCAAACTATGCTTGCTGCTGAGCAGGACCCCACAATTCCTCAGACATCAGAATTCCTATATAAGCAATTACCATCCAAGCAAGGCAATGATAGGAGCCATAACCTTCTTTTACTTGGGTAAAAGATATCACAGACAATCTCTTACCCAAGTAACATTCAGAAGGAAAAAAAAAGGAGGAAAACAGGGGTGAAAATCAAAGAAGATACGCTTGAATGAGGCATTCTAATTGCACATGGATTATGATCATACCTATGACATGCAAGTTCCATGGGAACATTTTGTAGAATACAAAGATCTGGTCCAATTTGTCCAGCAGGCCCCACAATGAACTGGTCATAACCCCAAAATCAGGCTGATTGGATTATCCTAGTCAACCAATTTGATGAAAAAAAAAAAAAGACCAACCATCCATCTTGGTGTCACAGCCTGATTGAGCAGTTGGGATGGTTTGATCATCCTATTTCTAGGTCACGGACCATCCATGGTGATCATACTGGATGAGCAGTTACGCATTGCAATGGGATCTTTATTGTATTAAGGTTGAGCAATTAGCATTCCCTGAAAAAAAAGTTGGTGCAAGAAGCAAAAGTGTGTGCTACTAACCTGAACAGATAAAACGGAAGGTTTCTCATTATGGAGCGAGCTTGAGAACTTCTCTTTTGAGATTTTCCAAATATGGAAATAGTTTCGGCGTGTGAGATCCATAATACAATGAAAATATTGCATCGAACCGTTTTATGGTATCCATTGCAGAAGCACGATCATTGAATGAGAGCTGAATGGATGCTAGCTTCACCAACTCATTTCCAATGATGACGTGGCTGGCATGGTATAGCTTTTCAAGGATCTATGAACTCAACAAAAAAAAAATGAAAATTAATTCAGACTTTCTTCAACAGATATTACAGAGCACCGGGAGTTCAAGAGAACTACCAAACTAAGAGAAAGTAAGAAAAGAGCAAAGTTCAAAGAAGATGACTCTATTTCCCTTTGGAATTAAGTGTTTTGTACATAAAATTCATTGGAAAACATGATTATCTGTACAGTAACCAGCATAAGTACTGAAACATAGAGGTTCTCGTTTTGTTTCAGCCATTTTGACTTATTCATAAAACAGACATTTATAGGATTAAAAAAAAAAATTCCAATCATTTTGGGAAGCATTTCTGTTTCCCTCAGTGGCCATTTAGGTACTCCCAATACTCAAAGAAGAGGGGAGAATGTGTGAAATAGGAAAGAGAGGATTTCTTATTTCTCCCAGGACCCAAAGATGAGGTTAAAAACGCCACTGGCCACTTTTTGTGATTCATACTTGGATGGTCATCAGAACGTCATTTATTCAATTCCTTTACAGCCCGTTTGGTAGATGCCTAAAGATGAATTCGTCTCATCTTAGTTAACAGTATTTATGTATAGAGATATTGATCTCTAATACATAATCGTTGTTAACATGAACTCATCATGTATTAGAGATCAAGATCATCGTTGTCGTCGTCGTCGTCTAAGCTTTATCCCAACTAATTGGGGTCGGCTATGTGAAGCATGTTTTACCATTCCACTCTATCAAGGGCCATAACTTCAGTTAGACCAAAGGTCATCAATTCTTTTCTTACTACCTCCGTCCACATCCTTTTCGACCTTCACCTTTCCCTTTTAGAGATCCATTTGACATGTGCAATTTCTTTTCCGCCGATGCGCCCTGCAATTTGCACTTGAATCTACCAACTCACTCCTAATGACCTTCACCTTGCTCATTTAGAGATCAAGATCGCCAATACATAATTACCGTTAACTAAAATGAGATCAATTCATTTTTAGCCGTCTACCAAACCTTAGAATCTTTTGGGTGTTTTTCCAAAAATAGTACTAATGCCATTCACTGGAGAAAAATGAAACACCAATTTCAATGGAATTGACAACTGCAGTGGCAAAATGAGGTCTTACCTCCATTGATGCTTCTACCTGAAACTGAAAATGGTAGTGCAGCCTTACCTCAATTGATGCTATGCAGTGGCAGATTGCGGGTTGAAATTCTCCAATCAAAGAAAATGCCTCTGCAAGACTATCCTCTGCCTGCAACATTACACTATTATACCATCCATCAAAACAATAAAAAAAGAGGACTATTATATCATTATAATAAGGGATATATACCCTCATAGCTGTTGTTTTATTACAATTATAGTTCAGGCCAATCCTCTTCTAGATATCTCCAATAAATTCCCCTCCTAAACTAGCAATAATTCCATATACTAATAGCTTTCACAGGAATTATAGGGTCCTCATGCATCATGACCTGAACAACATTTGACGATTGAAAAACCGTAGAATATTCTGATGTGCCAGTTCATCTAGTGGACCCATGGTTTGGTTATTCAGACCATTGATATGATGGGAACTGCTGTGGATGGGGGATCCTATTTAAATCTCCCAAATAGGAAAATCTAATCCTTGATGGTGAGTGTTAATTCCTCAAAGCCTCAACCTTTGAAGGTGGATGCTTAGGATCTTCCAATCTTGATGAATTTTGGGTCACCCCCATAAGATAGATGTCCTGGATCAACAAACCGTGAGCCCACTTGTACAAATTAGTTACATCCAGATGCATGAGGACCTTATAATTCCTCTACTTTTAACCACGAGATTGGAGTATCATGAGGTAAGAGCAACTGACCTGGGCAATGTCCTTGCTATATGCATGCACTGTCGATCTCAGGAGATTGAAGGATTTCAAAGCATCTGAGAGTATTTTGGCTGAAACTTGCTTTGAACTGACTGCTTCCTGCAACCTGTAACAGTCAAACATAATGATTCCCATGTCACTGAAGATTATTCAAAGCTTGACATAAAAAGTTAAAAGCAATCAGTTAGAAAATTTCACAAATCACATGTGTTTTGAATAATTTGGCAGAATGGGTGTTTGGCTCATTTCACCTATTGTTGGATATGGGCCAGTGGGTCCCACACAGTTTTCCCTTGTAATATTTCTAGGAGGATATTCCTTTTTTCCAATCTACTTTTCTCAAAATTCAAATTCAAACAAGAGAGGATTGTGATAAGGCAAAGAGTTCCAATGTGATAGGGATAAGCCCTATCAGCAATCGCATCTAAACTCCTCTTAATCCTCTTGATTCCGTCCTTTATAAATGAGGCCGCATTCCTTACAGGCACTCATTTGAGTAAATGCCCAGAGAGAAAATTGAGAGGAATAACAAAATAATACCAATTGTCCATTAGGCTGCTTCTAAACAATCTTAGCCGTTAATCATTTCTGGTAGCCATCCTAATCATAGGATCAGATGGGTGATTAACTCCCTTCTGCTCCACAGTAGTTACGCAGATCGGGACGAGGGCCGTTCATTTTCAGCTTTGTTAAGGTCCGTAGAATCCCATGGAGACCCTCAGATCTGTTGGGCCACCCATCTGGCCCTTTCACCTATTGCATCAATCAATTATCCAAAATGAGATAAGCAATCTTCTTAAGTAGTCATGTGACTGAAACAAGTGCTGATCCAAGGAAATTTTGGAAACGTAAATATGCTAATGCAATACTAAATAGAGTACCTTTGGACATTCATCAGAGCATTCTTAGCTGTTGAATGTGAGGATTCTAGATCGCGATAAGACCCGCAACTCAAACAGTATCCAGGTCCAGTTTTAAGCATGCTATCAGTTCTTTTAAACAAGAGGTGAGCCACTTCGTTGATGGCTTCTCTATCCTTTTTGCCAACCTGTCAAACATTTAGACATTACAGTAAAAGTAACCATTAAGTATAAGCCTATATAATTTTTACTTATTTATCTTGAAAGTTGAATAAGCCTCTACAATGTCTATGCAATGTTATAGTTCTGCTAAGCCCAGGTGCACCGATACATGCAGCCACAAGTGTAGGACACCTGAACCAGGCATCAGATGGCCCCACCAAGCATCTGACCTAGCTCAAATACCTTGGTAGTCAAATCAGCATATGGGCCACACTATAAGAGAAATGGAGGGCTTACAAAATATTGGCAATAATCCACATTCAACATACACAAGTGGCCCACCTGATGAGTGCACTGCCCTAATTTTTGGCTGGGTCATCTACAAATGGCTTGGATGCTCCAAGTACGTTCCAGGCCTAAATGTAGAGTTGATCGTGGTCTTAGAAAAATTTGAAAGCATTAATACAAGTTATAAGATCTTTAATCATCTTGTTTAAATTTATCAGCTAAAATTTGACACTTTCTCAAAGAGAACAAGAAAGAGCTTAACACAGGTGAATATAGCATACCGGCGGCAAATGCTTCAAGCTACGGAAAACAGAAGCATCATGCGAGAAATCAGCTTCTATTTTTTCATGCTTTACAATACAGTTGTCAAAGACCACGCCAAGACAATCAGGTTTCACGCATCTAAAAGCATGTATAACAAGGTCGGACAGATTTAGTTCTGAACAACCACTGCACTGGCATTTAAATGAGTATTGATCTTCCAGCAGTTGTTGCCTATTGTTAAGGCCCCACTGCCCAACCTGCAAAACAGTGAAATAGAATTTTAACCAATGAAGAAGAATTTTTCACGGCGACAATAATAGGGTCTGAGCCTCAGACACATTGTTAGCTAAGAAGTAGGATTCCTACATTTGGGGCCAACGGTATGATGACATAGGATCTCCTCCCAATCTGAAAGATTTATGGCAATCCCCATCCCTGTTGGGGTCCATCAGATTAATAGACTGGATCGTTGAGGCAAGTGCCCCAGATGCAGGGAATGGTATGCCTCAGCAAAGTACGTGCTGGCTGAATTTCCGCACTCTAATTATCATTTATGAATGTTATTGCACACATGAGGGTGCATATTATGACAAATGCAATCTAAAAGACTCAAGTGGAATAGGGCATTGCTCCCATAATAGCACTCCAAATGCAATCACAAGTTGGACGAATTATATGATCCTTGACATGAAGTATCCTCAAGTTTTCAATTTGTAAAAGTAGGCACATGGTTTAGTCATCAGAATGTTATATGTGATGGCCTCACCATGGACGGACTGTGCCCCAAAATCCCAAGTGGGAAGAAACTAAAAACCAATACCATTTCTCCAGTTGAATAAGGACCATTGCTCTACTTCTTTAACTATCTATTCAGATGCCACCAGTGGAGGGTTGGAGTTTGGTCAAGGAGATTTCAGGGCCATGGTTAACCCAGTGGGGTCCACCAGATCAATGGTCTGATTACAACATCATGGGCCCCACTTGTACAAGCTAAGGACACAATATTATACAGAGCTTTGGGTTGAGGACTGTACCTGCGGGCCATAAGATAGCTCGAGCATACATCCTTTTGGCACAGACTCTGTTGAACGGATAAAGAGCGTGCGTGAAAGGAAATAAGCATGAACATTTGGCTGGCATGAATGATTAAACAAACTACCGGTTGCATAAATAGCTTGACCTACTCTGACCTATTAGCCAAAAGAAAACAACAAAGACACATGATGAGTACACATACCATTTTGACGTATTAAATATCATCATCGTCGTCGTAATCATATTGTCCGGATACATGATAAAGTTATGGCATAAGTTTCATGCTGGCTGCCAATCCGATGCAACTCTCATTTATCCAGGCTTGGGACCAGCAATGAGAGCACAAAAATCCCACAGGCACTATGTAATAGACTATTACATAGATTGATTACAATCAAGCACTATCCATGTCTTTTATGTAGGTTGATCATAGTCAATAAGTCAATTGCAATATTAAACATAATAACTAAATGAAAGTAATTAATAATATCTCAAGTTACAATATCGCAGAGCCAAAGTACAGGTAAAGGTAGCATTTGTAAGTACTTCCAAGCAAGCTTTCGGTCCAATATGCTGGTGGGGTGACTTCAATCTCAACGGAGTGAGCATTCGTGGCAGTCGAGAAAACTAAATCTGAATGGTGGGTCAGAATGTTCTGCTTTTATGCATCCAAAACAATATATGGTTTCAAATACTGCTTGAAACAAACAAAATATTATTTTGGCAGAAAATCATTCTGCAAACCCTGGAAGCTTCTGTATTTCCAAACCTACCCTCATGCCTTCCACAGATTGCAAATTCTCCAATCATAAAAATGAAACAGAAATGTGGCCAACAACAGTGAAATACTAAAGGGATCCTCTATATTATGCTGAGACTGAGCACCCCATATGAAGGCAGTGAAGTGGATCAGTGGTGATTGAACTGCACAAATCTGGCCAGCAAGATGCCTTTTCATGACTTAATTTGTCCCATAGAATGAAAGCATTTACCATCTGAAGTCACTAAATTGCTCCAATAATAAATTCAGGCATTGTAAACAGTAGCTACAGTATATTTCAAATATCAACATATACCAAAAACAGAAGGAAATTAGAAATTTTCAAACATGTTGATGTAAATATTGGGGGATCTTCTCTTTGTTGTAGTGCCCAACACACACAAAAGAGAGAGAGAGAGAGAGAAGCTGCTTCCCCATTCTTCCAGAGCAAGCAAGCTTCAGTGCAAAATTCTCACATCGGTAAAGATGACACCGCAATATTTTAATGGTCCAGCATTTTCCTCAAAAGGAAAAGGTAATCATCGAAATGCATCCAGTGCCATTTAGTAAATGGTATCAATATTAGGATCCCTTGATTGGTGCACTTTGCAATGGATCCAGTTCACCCAATTAGTGAACCACTTCGTGGACGAGCCATAGCCTAAAAAATTGTACCTATTAAAGATTCATAACTATCCAACCTGTCACTTGTTTTTGGATGCTCATGCATCAGTCCAGAAAAAAAGTATATATCATTTAGCTAAAAAAACAAACTGCTAATATTTTTTACCACTGATCCTCCATGATCTATCAGTTGGTTTGGATTGACCAATACATCAGCCAGTGTTCTCAACACAGGTTGATACCATTTGTTTTTCTGAAAGAGAGGTTGATACCATTTATTAAGTAGTTATATTGAAGCAACCTTAAACCCATGCATAAAATAACTCAATAAATCAACAAGCATCGCTTGCTTCCAGAAATTGAAGCATCAAGCTATAAGAAATGAGAATGTAATGAACCAACAAGAAACGATTATGCATACATTTTTCTCAATGGATAAAAGGTTAATCATAAATAAATACAAAGTTGCCCCTCTCAAAAACAAATCCAGATTGAACCCTTTTCTCAACATTTCTCAGAATTTAAGAAGTCTGTAAAGTGACTCAACTAGAATAGGTGAGTTGACTTGAAAATTCAACTGAGTTGACTCAACTTGGCCATTTTTCAACTTGACAAGTTTCATAACTATGGTTTGAATAACTAAAGAAGAGTAAAACAAATATTTGGGAATCATGTCTCAGGTTATTGATTTTTTGGATCGATTACAAACAGATTTTACCAAACCGAATGAAAAAGAAAAGATAAAGATCGAACAAGGTAATGGGTAAGAACCAATGTACAAACAGAAGATCTATAAACCCCTTCCTTTGCTAATAGATCTGTGATACAACTGCCCTCTATTGAAACTTTCTGGAACTAATCACAGAATTTGCATCAAGGACAAAGCTCAAGTTTGGGGAATGCATGTGTGTGGGTGAGTGGGTGGAGGGCTGTTGTACTTCTCCCTGAAGCCTAAGAAAGAACGGAGGACGAGTCTCCCTCAACTACAAGAGAACCTCCCACCTGGTTGTATCAGGATATTGACGCTGAATAGATTCGATAATAAATTCTACAGTGACATGAGTGATTGTGTGTGTGCGGGCGCACACGCAAACATACATAGCAAAAATACAAATATGCATGTATCTATCGATAGGCACAGATGGATAGGCAATGACATGATTGCATGCATGGACAAAACATGTGCTTACTTGAAGTGAACAAAAGCATCATTCAGTAACGAACCATTCACAATCAGGTGAATATAGCTCACTGTAGAATCAACGTAATGACAAATTGAAAAAAGAACCACTCATCCAGCATCCTGGAATATTTAGAACACAAAAATCCACAAAGCGAACCTGTTCTACACTGCTGGTTAAAGCATCATATTTAGCTGAAAGCTTTCCTAACTGCTCCAGTGGTCCATACGACTCTGATGACTTCATCCGGACAACCGCCATAGAATTGACCCTGATTTGAGATATGAGTATAACCAACTGCATAGAAGAAGAGAAAGACTTAAGGACACAGCAGTAAAATGTTGTTAATTTACTTAAGTTAGATATTTGGATGTTTGTAACTTCCCTTACATCCTTTGCCTCTCGTTTCATGTTATCATAGTCAATTTCTACAACTCACAATTACAAAGAAACTACTTTAAATTGCAGCAACTAAAAAAACCCAAATAAAATAAATGGAAAGACTGAAAACCCCTACTCTTTAAGCACTAGTCCAATCAGCCCTTGAGGGTAGTTTTAGACTTTTTTACATTAATTAAAAATCTAAAGGCATGGACTATGATACTGTTTCACTAAGATAGGCTTGGACAATAATAAGTAAATAAACACTTGCGTATCTACTTGCATTAATGGGGTTTGTGTTTCTTGGCATGGACTATGATCCTGGTTCACCAAGATAGGCTTGGACGAAAGCTGCAGACATATGGCGTGGTGTAGTTAGTGCTGTCATTATGAACCAAATGACCTACTCAGCCTCCCCACAATTTCTATTATTCTATGCCTTCCCTGTATATTATAGAGGTTTGTCTTAGAGAACTCTTATGTATGGATGAACTTCTTTTCCTACTTAGGAACCGATCCACGATCTGGATTGTGGGGGAGTAAAGCGATTTAGGTAAACTTGATGCAAACACTAAACATCCTAGCATTTCAGCATGATGGGTCGTGAAGAAAGGCCCTCACAATATCTTCTCAAAGATGTTGCTATTTTACATTGCAAATAAATAAAACTATATTTCGCCAATCAAACAAATAAATAAATAAAACTATATTGCTAATGAAGTTAGAAAATATAAAAAGAAAAAAAAAAAACAGCACAAATCTTATGGCTTCTTCATCAATATTGACCCAAGTAACTAAAGAGAGAGCAATGCTAAGATCCAGGCAAAGACAAATGAGTGTCTACTTCAGCAAACATATGCCAAGGTGGCATGAGTGTGAGATAAGCATTTGTCAGGTGTGGCACACCATGACCTACAATACAAAAAATCAGGTTGGTCCAGTCTTCATCAGATGGGCCTGAAGAAATGCGTTGAAAATGGAGCACTATCCACTTATTTGCAAACATGTGCTTTTTTCATTTACACATGGCCTACCTGATGAGCAGACAGGATTGATTTTTGACCAGGTATGTTCACAGTGGGTCGTCAATCACGTGTGCCGTATAATCATGCTGAAATGTGTACCACAAAGAGATCATCAACCCATATTCATGCAAATCTCTTGAAAGTTTCTCAAGGAGTTTTCTTCTATTTGTTTGTGGAGCTATTGGGTTTTCAAACATGCCTGTGAAGCAGAAGTTCCAGTCAGTGGAAATTCAGAGCCATAAGAGTCCTGAAGACAATAAGCAAGTGCAATAGCATAAATGTGCAGCTCCAGTTTGCTTTCCGAAGGCAATTGCACATAATTGTGGCAGAGATCCTACAGAAAGATAGATAAAAAAACATGAGTCACAATCACAAATCCTCTCATAAGATGCAAACTCAGAAACACAACCAAAGGTTCATATCAGATAGGAATTATACAATCCTCAACCCAACAAAAGACTAGTGACTAGGGTCCACTGTCTGTTCAAAAGGGGGCTCATGGTTCTATTATCCACAACATTGGTCTGATGGGCTCTGTCCCAGAAATTTCCTAGGTTGGAATATCTTATAAATCCAATCTTTGGCCCTTTACCATTAATGTATGGCACTTTTTTTCTTCTTTAACCATCCACCCTGAATTGACAGGTTAGGATTGTTCCATTGGGGAGATGTTCGGGACATAGCCATCCAAGGTGGGGCCCATCATCTCACCAATCTGGATCAGTACCATGGAGTCCAATTGGACAGATATGGGATCTGAGGACACTAATGCATATCCTCAGGCCAATGATTAGATAATTGTCAGTACACAATGCAAGCCGTGAGAAATACCAAATGTTCCATGGGCTTAAGGGACCCCCTAGAATGCCTTTCTTTCTCTATAGACTTGGCCAAAACTCGACCTGCCAAAACGATGTCAGGCGGTAAAATTACAGGCCAATGCACACCTCCACATTCATGCACATGTTCAGGGATTTGGTCAAGGCCAGCATCAACTACACCATGTTCTGAATTATTGCCCAAGATAATGCGTCTAACGTAACTTTCAAGTTCGGCTGATATGTTCTCATGCATAGTATGTTTGAGGTGACTGTTCCAAGATCGTATCCCTCCTGCCTGTTCTTGGCAATGCTGGGAGCAGTACACTGAAATTGTACATGATGAACAGGGTAAACTATCTGCTGGAAGTTCATTGAAGCAGAAGTGGCAGTGAGTTTCACGAGAGTGTTTCAATATGATCTGCAAAACACTGTGACGAGTAAGAAGCATATACAGATTTAGAGCAAGCAAAACTGCTGAAGCATACAACCTTAGGTCTTATGAGTGAATCAATGCATTATCCAATCAGACATTTTGAGAACTATACAATATTTCATTATTCATCCCTTAAGAACATTCTGAATCAATGCATTATCCAATTAGACATTTTGAGAACTATACAATATTTCATTATTCATCCCTTAAGAACATTCTGAATCAATGCATTATCCAATCAGACATTTTGAGAACTATACAATATTTCATTATTCATCCCTTGAGAACATGATAAGAATACATCAAAATCATATTGGGTGCAAAGAGAAAATGAGGTCCATTGGACCAGTTATTCAATCAGCCAAAGTATTATGCTACATTAGTGTGCATCAGTAAGGCTACAGAAATGCTATATAGTAAGAAATCTATTGAAGAGGAGTTTAGTTGTCGATTCAACAGTTTCCTTATTCGGCTGTACTTCCTATATAGTAGTAGACTAATGAAGTTAGTCACATGCATGCCATTAAGTTTAACATTTCTTGGGGTTTTAGTATATCTGAAGGCCCATTGGACCAATGATTAAATCAGTTGAAGCAATATGCTACATTAGCGTGCATCAGTAACACTCCAGAAATGCTACAGTAAGAAATCTATTGAAGTGGAGTTTAGTTGTCAGTTCAACAGTTTCCTTATTCAGCTGTACTTCCTATATAGAAGTAGATTCAAAGTTAGTGGCATGCATGCCATTAAGTTTAACAGTTTTGGGGGTTTTATTCCCATGGGTAAAAATTGTGAAATGTCATTAGTTAAGTCATGTGATCAAATTGAATTATATCAAATGAAATGATACAATCATGGTTCTGAATATGGTCTCGGGAGGTTTATTGGCCAAGCCTAAAAACAATACGATACGGGTGTTGCATATCGATATCGGTCTATATCGGACCATATTGAAAAAAAATAAAATCAAGCCAAATAATTAAGGAAAATATCAGGGGAAAAGAGAGAGAATAATAAGATATTCAAGAATCTTTTCTTCTTCTTTTTTTTTTGTATTTTGGAATGTATATGATAGCGTATCGGATCATTCTTTGATGAGAATGTTGTCTATCAGTTTGACTTGTTGAAGGCCAACTAAATGGGCCCTAATTGAACACTCAAGCATAATTTGGTGAATTAGGGCACATGACATTGATATATAACAAAAAGAAGATGAAAAATATCAAAAAGAAAGTGAAGGTTTACCATTCTTTCCGATTTTTCCCATAATGGTCCACTTCGCTTCGATTTGTTGAATCACATTGAAATCATTTGTTTTGATCCCAAAATAGGTCTAGATCTAGCCTAAAATGAACATTTAAGCTTCCTCCATAGTTTAAATGAAAATATAAGTAGAGACATGAGTGAAATTTCAAAGAGAAAATAAAAAAATTTAAAAAAAAAATCAAAATTGGGCTTTTATCAGAGTATCAGCTTGTATCGGTCTGTATCGGTGTCAATACATCGATACGGGTAAGTTTTTCATATCGAGCAAATACGACCCATATCGAGTATCGTATAGTGCCAATATAAATACAATACAGCTGTATCAGCCAATACGATGCGATATTCAGATCTATAGATACAATACAAGTTGTACAAGAACTCCACCACAACCAATTCCCCACAGTACACAGCAGAAGGCAGATACCAGACGCGCACCACTCATCTAGTGGACTCTTAAAGCAGCCCCCATTGGGCTCAAAAAATTATGCAGCCATGATTGTTGGATGCCACACAATCGGACCATTCAAAAGCCCAGATTTGTATGGGATTGCATTAGGGTTGTCACCTTTGACTTAGGAGGACCTTGATCATCTATAGGATACTCAACCCCACCTGATCATTGCCACCATTGTGGGTCCCATGTGAAGTTCCTCCCAGTACAAGACTCCTTTAATTTGCTTTCCTAGTTTCCTTATTTACTTTGTTTATCTTGGACAACAAATTTTTTTTTTTTTTTGAAGGATCACAAAATTTATATTAAAGGAAGAAAAAAGGAAATACAGAGGGAGCAGGGCCACTGAGGAAGCGTACCACCTAAGCTCGAAGGAAAAGAAGTTTTCTCTTGGTATTTACATCATTTACCTTACAGTCCACCTGTTAGGTATCAAACAATGTCGGAACAACATGAAATTGGTCCTATTTGAAAACCTAATGAATTAGCTTTCCAACGAACCCAAAATCACGTATAGATACTGGTTAAGTTATGGTCAATTTTTTCAAAGTATGTATGATTGTGAAATTCCAAGTTAGAGAGATGGAGTTATCTTAGGACTATGCTAACTTGAGGGCCAAGCAAGTAAACATCTACTGTTTAAGTTATGGTTGATTTTTTGGAGGAATGTATGGTAGTGAGATTCCAAGTTAGAGAGATAGAATCAACTTAGGACTTTACTAAATTGAGGGCTAAACAACTAACATCTACGTATATGCACACAATCACTGACTTTTAATACTTGAGTTAATTTTCATTCTGGATTGATTAATAAAAGGTTAAGATTGTCCCACTCAGGAATATGATTTGGTTGTTGCTACGTTACTGGTGGATCTAACGTATTCGTAGTTATGTCTAGAACCTTGCTGAGTTGCTCACAGTTCTTAGTAACCAGGATTTACGTTTATCTGCCACTGAGCCACTCACTGGGTTTTGAAGCCTAGTTATTCCATGTTGTTTCTGGTCGACACTTCACTTTCGGACTCTTGACAGCTGATAATTTTGATGAACGGGACTGCACCAACCTTACCAAGGATCAAAGGCCCGAAATCCAAACCAACAAAGTAGGTCATAAAAAGACCAAAAAAAAAAAAAGAAAAAAAAAAAAAGAGGAGTACACAGGTGCAGTACACATCAATATTTACATACGCCACATTATGGTTCAAGTCATAGATTTTACATACAGCTCAGAAGTTCACATAAAACTTACACGCCCTGATTGTGGTTGACAACTATTCCCATCCAATGACAGATAAAACTATCTAACAATTTGATTAGTGACTCGACCATTGAAAAGGTGTCAACCTTCTGAGAACTAGGAGAAGAGTCAATGCACATTTTGCAATTTGAATACCAAGCTTAAGTCTACATGCAACCGGAACATGTGCAGCAACGAACCATAGATCGATGGGCACCAAAGCGCAGATGATGTGGCCAAGGCTGTTCAACTCTTCAGATGGGTCAAATTTGTAACAAAACTTGGATGGTCTGAAAAGGTTCATATTCAACATATATATCGGCCCACCAAATATGATTGCTTGTTCATCATTGCAATGTATCCTTTTGCGAGGTATGATCCAGCTTTATCATCATCATTATTCTATAGTTTGTATCTCAATGAAAATTTCCTATCCCTGGTCACAAAAAGAGATAAGTACAAGAAACAAAATATCATCCCAGGGATATCAGGTGATGCATACATGTTCTGCAGCTTCCACTTGCCCATATATAATGAACCAACACAGGAAGAAACAAATGATTAGATGAGCAGATAAATTGATATTGCTTATGAGAGAGAGCCAACTCATACCGCAGCATATGGTTCTTCACAAAGAACCAAGGAAGCTGGAGGGAGGTTGTCTAATGAAGTCATACCCCTTCCCTTATCTGATGTTGAGACGCATTGTAGTCTTACATGGTACAGCTCAACTGTCATATATGACCTATATTATTTCAAAAACCAAGAAAAAAAAAAGAAGAAGAAACATCCTTAACATATTGAATCAAAGAAATGAGTTCTGATGGTCATATGAATTTTTTTTTAAAATATGGTAAGAAATGTAATTTCATGAGGAAAGCATGCAAGTAATAATTGTTGTGTAAAAGGTATCTTTGGGCTAGATTTGGCTGAGCCGAGGTCCATAAGCTGCACGTGGGCCTGCAATTTAAAGCCCGAGAACTAAATGGGTCATGCTTGGGCCCTAAAGGCTAGAGCCAGGCCTGGACCTAGTTTTCTTATCTACCAGGCACGGCTGACCGAAAAATCCTTGGCTACTGGCCAGACCTGAACAAGCATTCGCCAGACCAGCCCATATGCAACCCTAATCCCCTACAGGCAAGAAAATTGAATTCCCACGTGCACAAACATTAGCTACAATAATATCAAGGCAGACTAGCAGGTCTAGAAGCATTACAAATTCCAAAATGTGGTGAAATCAGATGCCATTACATCAGGAATTAACAAAATTCTCTTTTCACAAATGAAGAGTTGGTGAAAAGATTACCATGCATAGGGAAGTATGTTATATGCAATATGACAGAGAATACAACAGAGATGCTCCTAAAGAAGAAGTGTACAACATTTGATCAATCATTTTGCACCCACCAGTAAATAGATGAATGGCCCACCTTGCAGCAATCCAAATTGTTCATACGGTGCACCACATGGTGGATTGAAGATGCCCAAAGATCTCCATCATTAGATGATCTTAACCATCTGATTGATAATCACTAAATGCTGACTGTCTGCTAGAAGGAGATATTAGGGAATGGCACAAACCATGATAAGGCCAGCAGATCAACAGCTTAGGTAACTGAAAGGTGGACCTCATTCATACTGCTGTTAGGTAGAACAGAAAAACATTGCCAACCAAGAATTGTTTAGTACCTCACTTCTAAAATGTCTTTACATAATGCAAAGGAGAGCACAAACAAAATATTTAAACATTAAGTGGGTTATTTTTCGTGCAGAATTGGTGTTAAATCAGCTGGACATTGCAAGGTAATCTTATCAGTCTATTATGGGGGACCAGGATTCAGTCATTTTTGCATAATCCCTCATCTTTTCGTTTGTTGTAGGAGGCACCTGCTCTTTATAGGGCTTTGCCAATTCTTTGTGGTGCCTTTTGTTTTGTTTTCCATTCTCGGTGGTGACAAGAAGGTATCTGTCTCCGGGGGGGTGTTTGGAGCTGTATGCATTCTTGGTGCTTAATGAAATTTGTCATTTTTTCCAAAAAAAAAAAAAAAACACAGAGAGAGAGAGAGAGAGAGGGAGAGAGAGAGAAACATAAACAAGCACTACTGCTGAGAAGTGACAGGAAATTAATGGATAAAAGAAATAACATGACATGATATGGAACCACTGAGAATATGAATAACAGAAATCAGTTTAGAAGGAGAAGTTGATTAAACGCCAACAAGAAGAAGAATGGCATGGACATACTGCAAGTACAGTGAAAATTACATGAAACACCAAACTAACTCTCATGTACATGACATACAAGTGATCAACTGTAACAAAAATAAAAAGAATGGAAAAGAAGAGATAGATTTGCAGAGGACATACCAAAAGATCCTGAGTTGTTCTCATTGTCTTCATTACAAGAGTTGCTTGTCCCACTCACCTTCTGACAATGACTTGATATGGTTTCAATCTTAACCTTTATTCGCTTTTTCCCTGCCGAAGAGCCTTCAATGCTCAAGGAAACATTCAAATCATTGATTGCATCGTCAAAGTTTCCAAAAGAAGCGTTTGCCTCGCCTCTCCTGTACCATGCCTGTTAACTAAGGAATAAGATTTGAGTACTGGAATAAACAATAAAGCATGTCAAAATTGAGAAAGAACCATGATAAATAAGATTATATTCATTGACACTGATATCATTGAATAGCTGCCAAAATCTGCTCATCACAAGATCATGTTCAAATTAAATTTGGACATAATTACACCACATTAGATCATCTTCACAGTAAAGAAGTCTTTCTGATTCGGTGCAATAAAGAAGCAGACAACAGTATATTGTGTCCAGAAATCAGCTTGAGATAAGGAAACTTGTGTGTATAGTTTCCTGACACAATAGGTCTAAACATGTGTCATATGCTGATCAGGATTGAGCAAACAAGGTTCATTAGAAAGCACTTAGTTTACAGAGAACTTTTAGGATATGCATGGAAAGAACTGCTAAGGCGCTAACATGGAGTATTTTAAAGTTCGAGACAATCATCAAGAGTCTCATCTTATGAGTTTCGGAGAGGGCCATGCTTCGGCACTGTTTGAATTGATCAGCACATTAGCCGATCCTATCACTCATAGGGTTGAAACCATTTACCAGATGGTGCTGGATGCGAACAGGGTCCGGCCTTATTCTAATATTGCAATTGCTCTGAAGTAGCATTGCTTCTCAATTAAACAGTTTGAATCGCCCTATACGCAGTAACATGATTATGTCCTTGTTATTTAACTGTTAATATAAGGTTTAAGATATGATGTTCTTAATACAATCATGGGAAAAACTCTTCAGAAAGAAAAAATTAATAATAAAATAAATTACGATCTTATAAGGAGAGAGCAGTCATTTTATATCAGTTGCTTCTTGATGTTCACATGCGGCCATCATGAGTGGATTACACAGACAATTAATGAAGACAAGTTATTTGAAAATCCCATTGGAAAGCAAATGTATAATGATCAATGTGTGGTTACAGACACTGTGCATGTGGCATACAATCTCTAAATCCATGCTGTCCAAATCATGGGCCCCATGGTAGATGGGGCATAACTTAAAACTCTTATAAATTGGCCTTTCTTTATTGATTTGGACCACCGACTTTTTCCATTTTAGCCATCCATTTGATGGCCACCAATAGACTATTAGGATCATACATTCAGATTGGGATTCGGGTTATCCCTCATCTTGGATGGGGGCCGTAATTTGGACTGTTCAGATTGAGTACAATGTACTGCACATGTACGATGCTGTGTGTATGCAGATGAATAGTCATAATATGCCAGAGAATCAAGCAATCCATCATGAAGATAGAAGTCTTGCATCCCTTTCCATAGGAACATAGGAAAGAAAGATGTCCTCATCATCATAATCATATTTTTTCTTAAGATATCACCAACATCATCATGTACGCCTTATCCTAAGTTCCTAACTAACTGGGGTTAACAATCAGAAGGAAAAAAGAGTAAGAAAACATGTTTACCTTCGCATAGGAAGGGGAAAGCACCAAAGCTCGATTGCAGTCTCTTATGCATTCTTTCAAGAGGCCCATTTTCTGGAGGAAAATAAAAAATAAAAAATCCAATGAGTAATTAACTAGATGATGCTTGGATCCATAATAAAAATCTCCTGATAGTTTTAGATATTAGTTTTAGATTCACATCAGACTAATTCCCAAAGATTGAAAATAGAAAAAAACAAAAAAATATATATCTTTAGAAAATTTTATTAGTTACAACATTGATTGTAATAAACCTATGTAATAGACTATTAGATAGCAATTGATTATAATCCACCATGTAATAGTCTACTACATAGCACTTGTGGGAGTTTTCTACTCTCATTTCCAGTCCCAAACCCGGATAAAGGAGGGTTGCGCCAGGTTGGCAGCAGCGTCAAACTCTTGCCATAATTTCCATCATGAATCCAGAGGCCTTGATGCTCACTACAATTAGTTGGGATAAGGATGATGATGGAGAGAATTTTAGTAAATGGATTCATATAACAATCATACACCAATAAGAGAAATGAAAATTTGAGGGTTACTAACCTAGGAAAAAAAAAAAGAACTCCTTTTTTACCCACCTGATGGGGACATCACGCGAACACACACACCCCCCCCCCCCCCCCCCCGTACGCAAGGAGAAGGAGGGCCCCACCATCGATCTGGATCGATGACGACGTCCGGGGAGGGCCTCTTAGTTAGAGGACTGCATTTTGGTTCCTTGGAGTGACCCGATTGTCATGTGAATCCCACCATGGGTTCTCATGATTGTGGCCCACTATTCTAAACGATCTGGTACTTTGCGTTTTGGTTCCTTAGAGTGGACCCGATCGTGATGTGAATCCCATCATGGGTTCTCATAATCGTGGCCCACTATTCTAAACGATCTGGTACTTTGAGTTTTGGTTATTATTATTATTAGGAACATCATGGACGGTTCAGATAGCTTTGATTAGTTGTTATTTGTGGTTACTTCGTCTCTAAGTAACAGGTTGCACGCATGGTGCGAGTTTTCGAGTATAGGATTTTCTTATAAATAGGCACCCCTTATAGGGTTTTTTCTCATTGATGATTGGAGTAAAATTTCTACATTTTTCTACTCCTCTCTAAGTTATGAAAACCTAATTGGGTGCGAAACCCTCCCTTCTATGAAGGGCTACTACCGTGGTGCAAAGCCACACTCATCCCGATCCGCCCCCATCTTCTACCATCCATCTTCTCCTTTTCCTACAACCATTGAACCTTCAAATCCATCATTATTTTGCAGTCAATCCTTCTCTGCAACAGATTTTCAGAATCCGGCCCTACAGGAGGGTTGAAACTTCAGCAGAGCACCACGCACGGACCATACCTCGAATCGGGCTAAAACTCAGTGGTTGCGTGGCCCAGCCCTAGCCGACCAGACCCTAGCTAGGGGTTTTTGGGTTCATGGGCCCCATGCACGTGCGTCAGGCCTGGCTTGCTGTCCACACGCACGGGCTGGCTTTAGGTTCACTCTCTCCTCTCTTTCACTCCTCTCTTACTTGATTTCCTTAACCTTAACCCTAGATTGTCTTAAATCCCAATTTTTATGCCCTATTCTTCAACCCTGTTGTTCCTCGAATTGAAACCAGTGAATCCCTTGGATTGAGGAAGTATTTTTGTGTATGTGTAGATGAATTTACTCTCCTTCGAGCATTGTTTGGTCTATAACTTTAATTGATCCAGCCCTGGCATGTGTAGGCCTGGACCCGCATAGATTCCCCTTGATTGAGTGCTTGACTTTATGTGGGATGTGGAATTTTGTGTGATTGTTTTGAACTAGTATGATCTAAAGCCTGGAATCTCGCATATCATGTTTAAAATTTCATGTCCTGCATCAAATTTGGTATCGGAGCTTAGGGTTCTTATAGGGGAATGCATTGCATGTTTAGGGTTTGGTCTATTCACGTTTAGTTTGCATTAACTCTCTTTATAGAGTCTTGTAGGATCATTTAGTCTCGTTTAGACGCATATAGTTGTGTTAAAGGGTCTTTGAGTTGGGGAGTAGTTGTATGCCCACACGTACTGGTCACGGTTTTGGTTTGCACCCTACACTAAACATGGAGCAATTGCAAGAATCAATGGACAACCTAACCCAGCAGTTTGAGTCTTTGGGTAAGCGCTTGGAACAACGTATTGACCATCGCCTTGAACAAATTAATGTGCGCATTACCCAATTAGAGACCTCCGCCTGAGCAAACCCCACCATTGGGGAAGATGCCCAATCTCAGGCAGGTGGTCAGGAGGATAGACCAAGGAATGGAGGTGGCCAAGGAATCGGTTATGGGCGCGCACCCGTGCACCCACCCTGTGAGGGACATCAAGACCACTATGACCCCGATGCGCAACTCCTCAAGGGAGTTAGAGTAGATGCCCCCATTATTGTCATGTGCGATCGCATATGCGCATATCCATATGCAAATCGCATATGCGATCTGGCAAATATGCGATCGCATACAACATATGCGATCACATATTGGCCATGGCACATTGAAATTTAATTTTTATTTTGACTTTTTGGCAAAAAAATAATAATAATAACATTTTGTCTATAAGAAGGCTTTCAAATCTCCTCCATTTGCAATATTCTCACTCCAAAACTCTCTTACTCTATTTTTCTCTTACATTTCTTAATTACAAGTGGTCTTAATCTCCCTCTTCTTGTATTTCCTCCTTCCAAGTGATCTTAATCGCTCTCTCTCTCTCTCTCTCTCTCTCTCTCTCTCTCTCACATTCCCTTTCTCTTAGAAGTTGGAAGATCAAGATTCAAGCACTTTTAAGTTTCAAGGAAGATAGCTTGTTGATTTTCTACCATAAAAAATAAATAGCTTGTTAATTTTGTTGTTACTTCTTGTTAACTATATTGTTAAATGTGGATGACTTGATGTTATATGTAAAATTAGTTACCTATTAACTTAGAAAAGTTTTCCTCAGTTTCTTGAATTTTTCCTATATATATATATATATATATATATATATATATATATATGATTGCATAAGCACATAGCCATATGTGATCGCACATGATTGCATATGCGATTCGACAACAATGGATGCCCCCACATTTAATGGCCACTTGGACCCTAAAGCTTTTTTAGATTTGTTGGCGGATATGGACCACTATTTTGAGTGGTATGACATGTCGGATATTCGTCGAGTCCGATTCGCCAAGATGAAACCTGAGGGCCAAGCAAAGAGGTTTTGGGCTACTGTAGAGCGAAAGAAAAAAAGGGCGAGGGAGCTCCCAATAGTCCATTGGGGAGAAATGAAAGAAACTCTTAAAGAAAAATACCACCCTTTTTCTTACCACTTGAGGTTGGTTGAGGAATGACAGTCTCTTCGACAGGGTTCCATGAGTGTTGTTGAATACATTGAGAAGTTCGAAAAGTACTTAACCCGTCGTGAAGTTGATGAGGACTCAGTACTCACCCTTGCTCGATTTAAGACGGGCTTCTGTTCTGACATTAGGAGAGAGTTGCTCGCCAAGGTCATAGACACTCTTGAACAGATGCATCAAGTAGTGTTGGAGGTCGAACAATACCTCAAAGCATTTGTGGGAAGGCGGTTTGAGTCTCGTGATTTTGGTGCTAAGGCCAACCCTTCTGGGGATAAACCTGGCAATGGATATCAGTATAAGCCTTCCAGTAGCTCTCAGTCTAGGCCCAATGATGATAAGGGTAAAGAAGTTGTTGGATCTAGCTCGCGCAGAAGCGAGGCGACTAGGTGTTTTAGATGTCAGGGGTTTGGTCACTTTGCCCACCAGTGTGGCACGAAAGACGGCACCAAGGTGTTTCTTATTAAGGGGCAAGTAGAAGTAGTGCCCCCAGAAAGTAACGTTGAGGATGAAGAATATGAGTCAGCAGAAGCCCCTAGTGATGAGGAAGAGGGAGCGCAAGAGTCTGCGACCCTTGCGGTTATGCGTTGTGCCTTTGCACAAGCAAAGAATACTAACGATTGATGCCGCAACACGATCTCCGATACTAACACAAAATGTAGTGATATGAGCTGCGAGATGATCGTAGTAGCGATAGTTGTGTCAACGTGGCATCAACTGGCATTGTGAGCCGTCTGAGCTTGAAACTTGAAGCACATCCTCAACCCTATAGAGTGTCTTGGGTTGATGAAACTTCTATTCCAGTCTCACACTGTTGTCTTGTTCCTATTCAGTTTGGATCATATAAAGACACGTTTTAGTGTGATGTTGTTCCTATTCAGTTTGGATCATATAAAGACACATTTTGATGTGATGTTATTCATATTCAGTTTGGGATGTATGAACCTAGGAAGCCTATTGATCTTATCCCTATGTCCCTGTCTGATAGGCCATCAGAGTCTGCAGAGTCCTTTGCGCATCACGTTCATTCATTGCATCAAGAAATCAGGTGAAAGATCACTATTAGTAATGAACATTACAAATTTTCTGCAGACCAGCATAAATGTTTCAAGGAATTCAATATAGGGGACTTTGTGATGGTCCGCATTAGGCCCGAGCGGTATCCTCAGGGAGCCGTTCGTAAATTACACGCACGTAGCGCTGGACTATTCAAAATTATAAAACGAAATAGTCTTAATGCATATGTGGTAGATCTTCCAC
Source organism: Magnolia sinica (assembly GCF_029962835.1). Lineage (NCBI taxonomy): Eukaryota > Viridiplantae > Streptophyta > Magnoliopsida > Magnoliales > Magnoliaceae > Magnolia > Magnolia sinica. The sequence goes on from NC_080586.1 coordinate 79,628,422, forward strand.
CTTTCATGGGAATTAGTTTCACATTCAATGTGGAGGATCTACTTGCTTTCCAGGGGACCACTGATACATTGTCCGGCCTTTCGCCCAACCATCCTGATTCCTCAAACCTGTCCCTTGATCCATGGCCTTTTCCCAACCCCTCTTCCCACCCTCTACCTCTCATACGTACCCTTCCCACACCCAAAGAGGAGATAGAGGATATCCTGGACCATCAGATAGTATTGACGTCGGATGATGGATTTCAAAAGTTCCTGGTCAAGTGGAAGTCACATCCAGCTTCAAACAGCACGTGGCTCACTGAGGAGGAGCTTCAGAGACTTGATCTTGATATCTTGAAGTGGTTCAGGAGTTTTGTTTCACCAGTGGCGAAATCTTCGCAGCCGAGGAGAGCTGATGAGGACATCACGCGCACACGCACGCCCCCTACTCACGTAGGCAAGGAGGAGGGCCCCACCATCGATCTGGATCGATGACGACGTCTAGGGAGGGCCTCCTAGTTAGAAGACTGCGTTTTGGTTCCTTGGAGTGGACCCGATTATCATGTGAATCCCACCATGGGTTCTCATGATTGTAGCCCACTATTCTAAACGATCTAGTACTTTGAGTTTTAGTTATTATTATTATTATTAGGAACATCATAGACAGTTTAAATTGCTTTGATTAGTTGTTATTTGTAGTTACTTCATCTCTAAGTAATAGATTGCACACATGGCGCGAGTTTTTGAGTATAGGATTTTCTTATAAATAGGCACCCCTTGTAGAGTTTTTTCTCATTGATGATTAGAATAAAATTTCTGCATTTTCCTGCTCCTCTCTGAGTCGTGAAAACCTAATTGGGTGCAACCCTCCCTTCTACGAAGGGCTACTACTGTGGTGCGAAGCCACACCCATCTCAATCCGCCCTCATCTTCTACCATCCATCCTCACCTTTTCCTATAGCCATTCAACCTTCAAATCCATCATTATTTTGCTGTCAATCCTTCTTTGCAACAGATTTCCAGAATCCGGCCTTGCAAAAGAGTTGAAACTTCGGCGGAGCACCATGTGCAGACCAGACCTCGGATATGTGGCCCAGCCCTGGCTGACCAAACCCTAGCTGGGGGTTTTTGGGTTCGTGGGCCCCACGCACGTGCGGACAGCCATCAGCGCACGTGCGTCAGGCCTGGCCTGCTGTCCACACGCGCGGGCTGGCTTTATGTTCACTCTCTCCTCTCTTTCACTCCTCTCTTACTTGATTTCCTTAACCCTAACCCTAGATTGTCTTAAATCCCAATTTTTATGCCCTTTTCTTCAACCCTAGGGCTCCCCGAATTGAAACCTATAAGTCCCTTGGATTCAGGAAGTATTTCTGTGCATGTGTGGATGAATTTACTCTCCCTTGAGCATTATTTGGTCTATAACTTTAATTGATCCAGCCCTAGCATGTGTAGGCTTGAACCCGCATAGATTTCCCTTGATTGAGTGCTTGACTTTATATGGGATGTGAAATTTTGTGTGATTGTTTTGAACTATTATGATCTAAAGCCTGGAATCTCGCATATCATGTTTAAAATTTCATATCTTGCATCACCACCTAAATGAAGTCCCCGCTCACTCATATCCCATTCTCTCTTTCTTTTATTTTCTCTTTTCCTTCTTGTTCTTAAGATATGTTCCCTATTAGAGAATAATTCAAGTGTTCTTGCAGACAGTGTTTAAAGTATCGACAATATCGACCGATATATCCTACAATATATCTTGTATCTCGCCTGTGTGATACGAAACGCACAAGTAGTGGGATATATCCAACATGTTTAATTAAGTGAGCATTTTCGATTTTCGATCATTTTTTCTGTAAATCATGTTAAATCAGTGTCAAGTTATTTACAAATCCATGATTTTTCATGTTTTGCATGAAAAATTATGGATTGGGAGCTTCGATTTCGAGATTTGGAGAAGATAGGCTGAGTTGCAGAAAATTGAAAAAAAAATAAAATCAAAACTTCCCTATTTGTCGCAAATCGGTTGCAATTTGTGTCCAAACATAAAATCAAACATGTATGTAACCTAATCTAGTGATTCTTCTTTTGCTTTTGAATGTATTGCTTCTGTTTCGACACATCTTATATTATAAATTATATGAATAAATTTTGAATATACTTGCATCAATTCAGTTAGACAGTACATAGATTAGGACCCCATACAAAGAAAACCTATTATGTGCACTTGTTTTTTGTAATATTTTGATTTATAAGTGTGTATTAATGTCTTTTTTAACAATCACTGAAGTTTCATTAAAAAATTTGACCAATTTCCCAATGTTTCCCCATTTTTCCAACAACAACGATACATTATGCGATACAACCGATATATCCCTTGTGATAATCGATACGTATCCGTATCCCAAGGGTACGAATGTAATGCGATACCGATATTTTGAACACTACTTGCGGACAATAGTAAAAGGATAATTCAAGCTGTGAACCTAGATTCGTCGTTTTTCCCAAAAACAACTACTTATACCTAAAATGATACAATATGATTTTATCGGAAAAAACAGCATAATTTGTCTCAAGGAGAAGAGAACAAATTGAATCCATGACTATAACTATTACTCACTCTCAACCATGACATACCAGAAACCAATAATTCTAAAGAGCAAACCATCAACCGAATCCATGACTTCATCATCAATGTTTGGACAAAGCCCCTATGAGGGAGAAAGGGCCAAACAATCACCAAAACTGTTCCAAATAATATCTACAATACCACGATTACCTAGGTTCCCCGTTGATGCTCCATCCATTAATTTAAAAGAACCTTAAGGGGGTGGATACTTTCAGTAATATTCATGGAGAAGAAATCCACATGATCAAGTTAAGCCTAGATTATGCTGTCAGCTATCACTGGAATGGAGTTTTACCCATCACATTGAACCCTAGCCATCCCTGACAAGTGCAAATGATGCATGTCCTTACATTTTGGAAGAAAGTACCACAGTACTATCATGCTTGCTAGTGATGATCTGATGTTTAGGATCATTCAAAGAGAGCAATTTTTTAATGGGGATGGAAAATCAAAGGTACGAACGACATGATGGACAATCCAGATCGATGAATGGACTGTCCATTTATCTAGCTACTGATTGGATGGTTGGGATAATCTTATCAAAGTGACTTTTAAGAGGGGAAGAACAACCAAAGGTAGGTCCCGCATGATGGACGCTCCACAATAATCTTATGAATGGAACCAGTGTTTTAATAGCAAATGGCGTGTAGCATAGCATTCACCCCTAGAATGGTGAAGCGTTTACACTACATAGCATGCAATGTAAGCTACATGCTACTTCTAAATATTTGGCAAAGGTTGTGCTTGGTTGCGCCAAATATCATGAAATTTCATGATATTTTTTTTATTAATAACATAAATTAATGGAATTTATTAACATTTGTTGCAACCAAACACGGCCTAAAATAATAGAAAAAAATAGGGAAAGATTAAGTACAAAGTTAAAGAAAAAGCAACTTAATTGATTTAATACAATTATTTATATTATTTTACCAAAATCACTGAAAAGATTAACTCATTTTTATTAAAAAAATGAAAAAGATAACAACATTAATTGATTTTAGTGTTTTAGTGAAAAATAAGTTTAGTGTAAGCCATTGTTGTCAAATGGCATAAGCACTCCTATGCAACCCAAGAGGGTTGTGCACATATGTCATCGCACAACCCCCAAAATATGTATATGTATGTATGTATGTATGTATAATCAAATATGCCATTGCATAATCGCATATACAATGGCATAATTGCACATGCCATTGCATATGCCATCACACAATTGCATAATTGCATAATCGCATACTTATGGCATATGCAGTCGCATACTTCTGTATATGACCACATAATGCCCGACAGTGATAAAACCGCCTATGTCAATGGCATATGCAATCGCATTAGCACTTATGCGATCGCATATAACAGCATTGGTGAAATGTTCGCAGTATCGGTATCGCGTCACGTATCGCACCCTTGGGATACAGATACGTATTAGTTATTGCACGGGATATATCATTTGTATCAAATAATGTATTGCACTTATTGGGAAATATGTGGGAAATTAGTTGAATTTTTCAATGAAACTTCAGGGATTGTTAAAAAAGACCGTAATACACACTTTTAAATCATAACATCACCAAACAAAAAGACCACATAACAGGTCTCCTTTGCATAGGTTCCTAAGTTATGCGTTGTTTGACTTTTAAATATTTTTTTCTGAAAATTAAGAAAAACATAATAAATCAGTAGATCAGGACTCATACATCTTTGGTTTCAAGTTTGGAGTGCAAGATTGCAAGCAATTTGGGAGGAATTGGGAAATTTTCGAATTTTCCCCAATTTACCCCAAATAGAGCCACCTACACTCAAATCTCGAAATTAGAGTGTATGTGATGATCGATTCATCAAAGACTCCCAAATAGTTTGAAATTGGACTCAATTGGCCACCGCTAGAAGTGAAATTTTGAAAAAATAAATATTAATAATTTTTTATTTTTTAATTAAATTTTTTTTTTTTCGAAATTTGACAATAACTTAATAAATCAGTAGTAGATCAGGCCTTATACATGTTTGATTTTATGTTTGGAGTGCAAGATTGTAGGCAATTTAGGAGAAATTGAGGAAATTCTGAATTTTCCCCCACTTTCCCCAAATCAAGCCACCTACATTCAAATCTTAAAATTAGAGTGCATGTGATAATCCATTCATGAAAGACTTCTAAATACTTTGAAATTGAACTTAATTGGCCACTTCTAGAAGTGAAATTTCGAAAAGAATTAATATTTTAATAATTTTTTATTATTTTTAATTAAAAATAACATTTTTCCAAAATTTGACAAGAACTTAACAAATCAGTAGATTATGCCTCACATATGTTTCATTTCATGTTAGGAGTGCAACATTGAAATCAATTTGGGAGAAATTGGAGAAATTTCAATTTTTCCCGAATTTCCCCAAATTAGGCCACCTACACTTAAATCTCGAAATTAGAATATATGTGATGATCAATTCATCAAAGACTCCTAAATACTTTAAAATTGGACTCAATTGGCCACTGCTAGAAGGGAAATTTCGTAAAATATATTAATATTTTAATAATTTTTTATTATTTTCTAATTAAAAATATATTTTTTTTCAAAATTTGACAAGAACTTAACACAATAGATTAGGCCTCATACATGTTTGATTTCGTGTTTGGATTACTAAATTGCAAGAAATTTGGGAGAAATTATGGAATTTTCGAATTTTCTCTAATTTCCCCAAATTAGGCCACCTACACTCAAATCTCAAAATCGAAGGTTGAAATCCTTGATTTTCCATGCAAAACATGAAGAATCAAGGATTTCTTATGATTTGACATTGATTTTATACAATTTGAACAAAAAAAAAAAAGGATCAAAATGCAAAATAACTCACCGAATGAGAAACGACCCCGAATGCAAGAAAATCTTGATTCTAATTTCAAATGTGGGTTTTTTTCCCAAATCCAAACAAAGGATGGACCGAAATCCACCCACTAACAGATTAGCAGAGAGAAATCTGAAGAAAAATTATCAAAAAATCAGATTTCAGGGTTTTTTGGGAGGACAACGTGCAGTTCTTGGAATGTATCGACGATATCTATCGATTTCCACAGGTATCGTCAATACATACTAAAAGCTATAAGGAAAAATTGATGATATCTTGCAATATCACAAGATATCGCTGATACATTTCGATATATAATGATATTATTGTCGACACTTGGGAATTTTGCAATTCCAACAGTATTCCATACAGGATTTGTATTGCCGAGTAGTGATACCGATAATATCTGCCGATACGCAAACACTGGTTGAGGGCAACCAAATATCTCAAGTTCCATGGAACACCTGAGCTGTTAATCAAATGGCATTACTAGAATTCTAGGAACTTTTCTTCCAAAAAGTGAAGTTCCATGGAACTAGACTTTCCAAGGAAGCTCTAGTTCTATGCATTCAAATGAATAGTTTGTGTATTGATAACAACATCATGTCTCAAAACTAAGCTAGTTAAACCACCACACGACAAACTTCAAAACATCCTGACAATCTAAGGGCTTTTTCTATTCTTTCAATTTGGTAGCTCAAGATTGAAATCGAAACCAATGCAGACGACAACTTCAAAGATTTTGTAATAATCAAACTCACATGCATGGAAGTAGCTCGATTTACAAAGATTGTCGCCACAAAGTCCTTGTCCATCTCATCAGCATTCATCGGAGAGAAACGCAATGCCTGTATGCCTCCAAACAAGGAATCATAACAAATATCACAGAAAATTAAGAAATTGAATACAGCGAGAGAAAAGAAAGAAAGAAAAAAGAAGAGGAAAGAAAAGTAAAGGGAAAAAAAAGGAGTAGAAACTAAGTAAGGCTGACCGATTTATTTGAAGAGCCACAAATTAAAGCACAGGCTCAAATCTTATATCAATGACTGAGCTTGGCAATGGATTGGGCTGGTCTATGTGTTTTCATGCACGCCAATTGTTAGGCAAGGGGGTCAGGCTTGGGCCTAAAAATCAGGCACAGCTAATAAACCGATCATGGACCCAAGTTTACATCATATTCAATTGATGCCATCTGGAGGTTACACCCAGGCCCATTTATCTAAAAAATAGGTCAGTCAAACCTGAATTATAAAGGGCCGGTCTTGGGCCCAATTCAAAATGGGCTGATACAGGCTTGGCCTGAGCTCTCCCATTGTCACCTTACTGATGGAAGTCACGAATGGACCACGGAAAGGACCTAGACAGACTTCATTAAAAAAAAAAAAAAAAATTTGAAAAAATCCAATTCCAGGCCCGACTATGGATGTAAATAAGGTTCACGGTCATGCCCAAAACATGGTGCATGATCCTCAAAAGCCCAATGGGCCAGCGAATAATACGCATAATATACATGAATTTGCTAACTATGGACCAAACATAGCACATGTTAGTTGAGTAAGTTGAGCCCCTTTTTTTTTCTTTTTTGAAACGGTATATGTGGAGGCACTGTTCACACCCACCCTGGTTAAGAGAAATGATCATACATGCACGTAACTCAATAACGGTAACAGTGACTGTGAAGGCCACTGTAACTACCATTACGATGCCAGCCGGAAGGGCCATTATGGCCATTAAGAATAACAAATTAATAAACATTGTATCGGCCCTATAACGGCCATTATGGGCCATTTTATCTATAATAGCCATTATGGCCCCTGATGCATAACGGTTCCCACCGTTACCGTTAATAACAACCATTACTTTTTAATAACTTGCATATATGCAGCCACATTTCTTTCCCACCAACTTTTCTTTTTTCCTTTCTCTTTTTCTTTATCGGTGTCCACCAACTTGTCACATGTGTAGAATATCCAATCTGTCCACACCATGATGATCGCCCGGTATGAAAATCAAGCAAATACACCAATGCAGGTAACACTCTCAAAATCAATGGACAGCCAGTGGTATTACGCAATCTACTAGATAGGCCCAATTTTCATACTAGGTGATCATCATAGCGTGGCCTACCTTTCAACAGATCAGATATTCAACATATCCACCAATTTAGTGGGAAGGAACTGTATTTGATCATTACTAAAAACCACAAAATGAACAACTTGAATTTGAAAAATGCTAAATGGGCGTGCACAAATCAATCAGGATGCTCATAGATATCATTGTTTCGTTACTACTTTCAAAAACGAGATCTTGATCTAGAGGTAGAAATCCTCGATCCAGAGGCAAAATCCCTTCTCGTGTTTCATCCAAAGGTAGCAGACGAGTAACATTCTGGGATCCTTCTCGCAATTCAAAGCATCCAGCTGCCAGTGAAAGCACTGGGGATCCTAGGGATCAATAGAGATTTTGTCCGGGAATATGTATCTCAGCAAAAACGGAATGCTTCTTCCAAAGGTGCAAAAGATCTCTAGGAGGTTAAAGACAAAGGTAAAGGTGTGTTAGTCATAGGGACTTAGATGAGGAGGATGTTACCCCTAGGAGTAAGCATCCGAGAAGTGGAGGTTCAGAGCTTTGTCATCAAGAAGCGCTTTCTGAGTTCGTTCACAAGAAAGACTTCAGAGTATGGATCCCGGCTAGAAAAGGAAGAAAAAAGAGTAAGCAAAAGTCCCAAATCAAGCTACTAGATCCACTGAGAGAACTTCCAACTCTATTTGTGGACAGATTTCCACAAGAGTGAATGGAGATTCATTTCTCCAATGTCTTTGGTAGATTTGGTAAGGTTAGGAAAGTGGTTATCCCAAGGGTCAAAAGTTTGGCCTCTATTAGAGGTTTTGCCTTTGTCAGGATGGATGAAAAGTTCGGCCTCCATTAAAGGTTTTGCCTTTGTGAGGATGGATGAAAAGTTCGGCCTCCATTAAAGGTTTTGCCTTTGTAAGGATGGATGGAGACAAAGATCTCTTCAAAGCCATCAAGGGTATCTAGGGTCAAAAGTTCTACGGGAAAAAGATAAGGGTTCAGGTCGCTCATTTCGGCTCTAAAAAGGTGAATCGGATGACCTCTAGCATAAGAGGGTTGTCTAATTGGGTCGGCAAGCAAGAGTTGTTGGACCTTCCCATGGAGGATGTTAAATTTACTTGGTCTTAATGGTCGATCTTCCCCCCCGCTATGTCCTTATTGGATAGGTTCTTAGTTTCTCTGGGATAGGTCTAGCGGTTCTCGTTTGCTCACCAAAGAGGCCTCCCAAAACTAGTCTCAACTCATTGTCCTATTATTTTAGAAGTTGATAAAATCAATTGGGGTTCAAAACCCTTCAGATTCGAGCTAGCTTGGCTCAAAGTGGAGGGTTTCCACTCCCTAATCTCTAACTAGTGGTCTTCCTTTGTAGTTGAGGGTCGCCCGGGTTTTAAACTTTTTAAAAAGTTACAAATGCTGAATTTGAAACTTAAGGCCGGGCATCGGGAGATCTTTGGCCAGAGAGAATCCCAAAATGTCTTCTTTTCTCAACATGATTCCAACTTTGGATGTTAAGGAGGAGGGAGGCCAGCTATCAAAAGAAGAATTATCTTCTCAACATAAGTATCCATCTGAGTATTCTTCCCATCGTAAGAAGTAAATCAAACGGTGTCAGCATTCCCGAGCTATCTGACTGAAAGAGGGAGATCATAATATGAAATATTTTCACACGATTGCCAATGCCAAGGAGCAAGCCAATTGTATTTCATCCCTTATGGTTGATAGCAAGAGAGTGACTGACAAATACCATATTTACAGGTCCATTGTCAGAGTCTATTCTCACCTGTTGTTCAATGAGGGCAAGGAGCATCCGAGACTAGATGATCTAGTGTTTGATCGTATCTCCCAGGATGATGCGGCCTCCTTGGAAAGGCCTATCCTTTTAGACAAGATTAAGGCAACTATTTCGGACTTAGCCAATGATAAATCGCTAGAACTTGATGGCTTCCCCTTGGCCTTTTTCCAGTCTTTCTATGACCTAGTTAAGTTGGATCTATTAGGTTTTGTTGAGGATTTCTTAAAGTCCATTCGTCTGCCCTCTGAAATGGGCAGTACCTTTATTGCCCTCAAACCTAAGTTGGAGGGAGTTGTGAATCTTAAAGACTTCCAGCCTATCAGTCTCATTGATAGTCCCTATAAAATCGTAGCTAAGGTTCTCAATCAGAGGTTGAGATTGGTCCTCTCGAAGGTCATTTCTCCTTTTCAGAGTGCTTCTGTCTTCAAGCGGCAAATCCTCGATAGTGCACTGATAGCTCATGAGTGCCTTGACTCCTGTCACAAAGTTGGTAGGTCAGGTGTTCTACATAAGCTTGAGCTGGAAAAGACTTATGACCATGTGGATTGATCTTTCCTTGAACATATGCTTGTTTGTATGGATTTTGGGGACAAATGGAGGGCCTGAATCTGTTCTTGTATTTTACCTGCGAGGTTCTCTATGCTCATCAACAGATCGCCATTTGGTTTCTTTAGAGCTTATCATGGCCTCAAGTAGGGCAACCGTTTATCCCATTTCCTATTTCTTCTTGCCTCAGAAGCTTTTAGTCACATGCTATCTAGGGGCTAGGAATTCGGCCTATTTCATGGCATCATGGTTGATAATTTTCCTCAGCGCATCTATAATCTCCAGTTTGTTAATGATATGTTATTGTTTTGTAAAGCTAATGACTCTATGGTAGACTTTTTGAGTATGACTATATACTAGTTTAAGGTGGTTTCAAATATGAAGGTTAATCACTCTAAAAGCAATTTTTTTGGGATTCATCTTCCTAGGGAGGGATCTGTCCGTTTGCTGGAGTCCTTTGGATGTGATGTTGGATCCCTCCCTACAACTTACCTTAACCTCCCCTCTATGTGGAGAAACCGACATTGATTGATGGAATAAAATTATTGAACGCATGGAGAGGAAGCTATCCCCATGGAAACGCAAAATCCTCTTTCCTAGAGGCAGAATCACTTTGATCAAGGCTTTTCTTTTGGATCTGCCTCTTTATTCTATGTCCCTTTTTCATTGCACAAAATCGTTTCTTCTTCGGATTGATAAGCTCCAGAGAGATTTCCCATGGCAAGGGGGATCCTCTAGAAAATTTCCACTTTTAAATTGGAAGGAAGTTTGCTATCCCAATTCAGAAGGAGGAGCGGGCATCAAGCGTCTGGATGAGATAAATCGGACTCTTTTGTGTAAATAGGCCCAGCGATTTAGGATAGAGGGATCTAGCTTATGGAGGTCGCTTATTACCGCTAAATATGGTTTGGCCCAATTGGTTTGTTGACGAAGTCTCCTCCCTTTACTTGCCAAGGCAGCCCCAAAAGTTTTTGAATGCCTGGACTTTGTGTTGGGAGATAAGGAGAGAATCATATTTTGGGAGGATATCTTGTGTGGTGGTTCCTCCCTCAGATCTTCCTTTTCGGCCCTTGCTGCCCTCTATTCAATTGCAGACATTTCTATGGCAAATTGTTTTTCTAGCCAAGGCGTGGCAGGAGTTTGGCTTCTTCCGTTTAGAAGGAATCTTTTTTACTCTGAATTTCGAGATCTGATTAGCCTTCTCACTTGTAGGGATATGTGCCCTTTCCAGGAATGGAAGATTCTCTAGCATGGAGCCTCACTTGCTTAGGTATCTTCTCGGTGCGGTCCCTCTACATACCCTCTCGAAGCCTGCTTCGTCTATTAGTTGTTGTCACTTGTGTGCTGCTTGGTCCTATGCCTCCCCCCCAAAAGTAGTGGCCTTCACATGGTTGGTTGGAAAGAGTCGAGTCCCTAACTATCAATAATCGCCAGAAAAGGGGCACAATCCTACCCAATGTGTGTCTGATGTGCTTCCAAGAAGCTGAATCGATTGACACCTTTTTCTTCATTGTCCTTTTGTGTCAGACATCAATTCTCAGGCCCTCCCTAGGTGGAAATCTTATGGATGATATCTTCCTCCATCGATGGACTCTTCTATTCGTGGCATGCGGGAGTCTAGGGGTTTCTCAGCAAAAAAGAAAAAGAAGAAAAAGAAAAAGTGGGGAATCATCTTCTTAGTTGTCCTCTAGGCGATTTGGGTTGAAAGAAACAATTGTTGTTTCCGTAATTTAAGTGTTTCCCCAGCCGAGGTTCATCCAAGTCTTGTTGTTATTTAGGGCCTGTTTGGATGTTTGTAAGTTGGGTTAGTGGGAAGTGACTTACTATTGGTGTTTGGGGGAGGAAGTTCACCTGTAAATCAACAAGCAAAATTGCTAGAAAACTTCCAGGGGCTAGGGGTGAGAAGTTAGTTCCCTATAAGTGACTAGCAAATCTCCAGCCATTGAAGAAGCTCCAGTTAGCTCTCTCTCTCTCTCTCTCTCTCTCTCTCTCTCTCTCTCTCTCTCTCTCTCTCTCCAATTAGGGTAGTTGTGTGCCTCCCTCCCTTCACCTCTCTACCTCTCATGCTGCTAGGGTTACGAGTTTTTTATCTTTTTTATTTTGTTTGAATCGACCAATTCGGTGAGGCCATGACAATGGGGCCCACCTTAATATATTTTTTTGGTATATCCACATCGCCCATCAGTTTTGCCAGCTCATTTTAGGGCTTGGGCCCAAACATGAAGTAGATCCAAATATCAGGTGAGTCACACCATAGGAAACAGTAGTGATTGAATGTCCACCATTAAAAAATTCATGGGGCCCACCATAATGTTTATTTGCCATCCAACCTGTTGATAAGGTCACACATATTTGGATGAAGGGAAAACATAAATATCAGCTTGATCCAAAACTTTCGTGGCCCACAAGAAATTTTATTGGTGGCCATTTAATCACCGTTGTTTCTTGTGGTGTGGCCCACCTAAGATTTGGATTTGCGTCATTTTTGGACCCGAGCCCTAAAATGAGCTGGCAAAACTGATGGACGGCGTGGATCTGAAACTTGGCCTTCTTTCTTGTAGCCATTGGTTTTCTAATCTATGGATGATAATTGATATGTTTAGAAGCATATAATCAAAAGGGGTTGTTTACAACCATAAGCAATCAACTGTTGTCCCTCCAAGTAGATGTTTGGAATTCTTGATTTGAACTATTATTTCCATAAACAACCTTTCTCATCCATTTTCTAGCAATTTTTTGGCTGTTGACTGGATGGTTACAATCATTTGAATGGTGTGGTTTTGTGATTTTTGCTTGGTAATTCATTAATTGTGGGCTGGTTTTGTTGCATTTTATTTTACTTTTTCTTTTTTCTTTCTCTTTCTTTCTTTCTTTCTTTTTTTTTTTTTCCTTTTTTTTTTTTTTCATTTCGTTTTGTTTGTTTTCTGTCTTTGGCTCTGCCTAATAAATTGCTTATCTTTCGAAAAAAAAAAAAAAATCACAATTTGAATAAATAAAATAAAATAAAAATAATCCCATATAAAAAGATTTTTACAAAAAAATCGCAAACCTGACTGTAGAATCTCAAAGCATTGATGAAATCTCCTCTCGAAAAGCATTCATTCCCTTTCCGCTTCCAATCCAAAGCAGACGCTGCGTTCTTACGACATAGCCCCATCTCTCGGTCCGTTACTTCTCCGACAATCTAAGAAGATGAGGAAAAGGAAAAGGTCAAACAAAAACTAAATGAAGGGAAAAGAAAGCAATTTTGGAAGATTGGAGAATGGAAGGGAGGACGGATTTTGAATTACCTGGTGGAAACGAGGAGAAGAGAGGAAGAAGTCGAGAAGTGAGGAGCACGTGCGAGGGAGATCGTCCGGAGTTGCACCGGAGATTGTCTGCTTCAAATGGATGGGAACAAGAGATTTCAGCTTCTCCATTTTCTTTCTTGCTCAGACGCTGGCTTTCAGCCTCTCCCTCTCCAACGATACGAAGCTATTTCGCGGAGTAATTTGATGCTCTAGTGGAGAACGATGATTGATGCGCAGGCAGTCGGAACATACACGGAAATCCTCGCCGGTTTTACGTACCGAGGCCCTGTGGGGCCGACACGGTTCAAATGTAAAATTCGGGAGCGTGTTACACCCAAAACGCTGTGGCGCTTACCGAGGGGCCCACCTTGATTTATCTATTCTATATCCTAGTCGTTCATCTTTTTTCTTCTTTTTTTTTCATGTCATTTTAAGTACATCTTAGTGCATCTCTTGCTCGGGTGGTAGACTCCTGGGAGCTTCAACACCCGGTCAAGGGTTCGAGTACCCATAGGTGGTGAAATTCTACTAGCGTGAGTGTGTGGGGGTGTGTTTAAAAAAAATTTTTTTTTTTTTTTTTTAAAGTACATCTTAGCGCATGATTCAAAAAACAAAGTGTTGGCACTCTTTCTTCCGTTTGTTGTCTGTTACGTGTGTGAATGCACGGGCTTGCCAGAATGGATGCAGCCTCGTGATCCAAACTAAACAACTTTGAACCCAAGTAAGCATATGCATATATAACTGGATTAGGAGAAGATTAGTTACTTACTCAGCCACTTGTGGCCAGCAGTAAGTTCTTCTGCCCAAAAATGGGCTGCTTTATGCCCTTAGTATGAAAGTACTTTTTAGCCGGCGCGATCAATTAAATAACAATTGGTTGCCAAAGCAATCACAAGAATATATTTCTCTACCACGGGATATTGGATAACAGGCAAATCTAACATATGAATGTAAAATTAAATTACAACTAAGAATTACCGCTCTTAGATTATCAATACTTCTATAATAACTAACTTGAGATGAAGTAAATTGATAGATTTTGTTTGATTGGTGTGACACTTAAAAGGTCGTTTGGCACTATAAATTTTGGAGGATTTGAGGAGATTTCAAATCCCTTATATGTTTGGCACCATAAAGTAATAGTGGATTTCAAATGGTTTCAAATCTCCTCAAAGAGGGGATTGAAATCCAAGGTGAAAGCTTGGATTACATCTAAAATCCTTCCAAGGGTTGCATGTGTAACATGTATGTCCTTAAGCTATTACTCTACTCCGACACATGGACCATTGATGATGTCCCAAAACAATCATATTATCAATTGTACCACTGTAATTACTTTAATACAATGATCTACGCCATCCAAACATTGTTTATGTAAATCAATAGTTAAAAATCGTTAGTTAGAGACTTGGATGTGATCTTGTGCTTGTAGCCTATCCAAGACTTAAAATTTCATTATTTTCAAGCAAAGTATATATTTTAATGGGCCTATTATAACCATTGTGTCAAATATTACATACTTATATTAATTAGAGATATCAAAGTTGATTTAATAATTAAATTCAAACCATGTAATTATACTATGCATAGTTATTTTTGGATTAGAGGGAATTCTGAATCCAAGTGCCTAACACAACAAGAGAATTTTGAATCCAGGGGGTTCAAAATTCACGCTCTTGGTTTGATGGTTTCTTTTGCTTATTTTAAAATTCTATTGCATAGTTTATTCTTCTAGATATTTATATCATTATTCCAGCAATTACGGTATTCAAAAAGCATTTCTCTAAATCATTTTTTTTGCTACATTTTTTCTTTTTTACTTTTTCTCTTCCCTCGGATAAGCTTTGTTCCATTTTTTTAATACCTTTTAGCTGTTTGTTCTGCTTATGTACGTTTATTCTGCTTCGGTACATTTCTTAGACGTTCGTTCTGCTTTCATACGCCTCTCGGCCGCTCGTTCCACTTTCATACGCTTCTCGGCCGCTCGTTTCGTTTCCAGACGCCTCTTGGCATCTCGTTCTGCTTTCGTACGCCTATCGGCCGCTCATTCCGTTTCTGGAAGCCTCTCAACCGCTCGTTTCATTTTTGGACACCTCTTAGTTGCTCATTCTACTTATGTACGCCTCCTAGCTGCTTGGTTTGTTTTTGAATACCTTTCAACTGCTCTCTATCTTATCATGTTGACAATTGTGATTTCGTAAAAAACATTCTGAGTATCCTCGAAAATCTTTAACATGATATATTTTTCTCTTGCTATAACACTTGTTCATCCATATTTGATTGTTCGAGAATAGTTATAAATAGGGCACAACACAAAACAGATCCAATTATCAGTTAAACCATACCATAGGAAATAGTGGTGATTGACCATTACTAGGCTACATAAGCTTTGGATCAAGATGATAATTGTTTTTTTTTTTCCCCTTCATCTAGGCTCATGACCTTATCAAACAATTAATGGTAGGACGTTAAATCACCACTGAGTATGGTCCCCTTGGGATTTGAATCTTCTTTATTTTTGGGATCGCACCCTAAAATGATTGCAAAAACAGATGGATGGCATGAACACAAAATAGATACATCAAGGTAGGCCTTGCCCCACAATGGGAATGGGATGCTGGCCTTAGATTTGTTTATAGTACTACCCTAATGGGTATCTTTCAATCATCAAACCCATCAATCAACTATAACCAGCCCAAACACATGAACTTATATTATCTTAGAAGCAATTTTACACAGTTCTCATTGGTGTAGCCAATACTCATTTGAAATCTTTTAATTATATATATATATATATATATATATATATATATATATATATAAAATCTAAATTAGATGATAAATGGAATTTCTACCTTGAAACCGGTTCAAAAGATTAAGTTTAAAATTTTGGACTCCACGGTGATGCATAAGATACATCTGTTCCGTCCATATTTTTTCCCAAAACATCTTTAGGCAAGAGCCAAAAAATTAGGTAGATCCAACACTCAAGTGGCCCACACCAAAAGAAACAGTGGCCCCAAGAAGTTTTTTTATGGTAAATGTTCAATTTTCTTTTTTCATGTGGGGTGGTCCACTTGAGATTTGGATATGCCACATTTTTTGGTTCATGACATAAATTCAGCTGGCATAATGGATGAACGGTGTGGATAAGGACATGCATCATGGTGGGAACCAAAAATAATTTGCGGCTTTCACAATTTTTGTGTCAAAAAAGTAAACCATCAAATCAAGTATCAGGAAAATTGCTGTAAATACCCGAGGAAGTAATTATTACTCATTTACATGGTATTTATTGGGAATTAAAAAAATAAAAATAAATCGAACAACCCCTTAACCAAATGAACCCTAAAAATACTATATGGGAGCTGATCTTCCACCGTACGTATGGTTCATATGAAGGGTTCCCACCTAAAGAACCCAATGGATTTACATATGATATGCAACATGCTACATGGTGGCCCCACAGCTAGTGTGGACCATTCCCGACCTACACTTAGCAAACATTAACTCAAATTAAACCTTCTAAATTTGTGGAATTGCCTGTCTTTTGGGGGGTGCCTTCCCCCTACTCAGGTCAGTCTAATGAACGAAGTGGATGGGATTCTCTCAAAAGTCTTTAAGTGGGGCCAGCATAGATTGCTTCATGCATCCTATGTGCCTGTTGTCCTCTCCATGGACTTTGCTCGAGCCCTTATTCATTGGTTATAAAATTTGCTAACCTTGATTTTTTATTTTTTATTTTTACTCACTTGATTTATTCACACTTTATATTAATCTTTTAAATGTGGTCCCACAAAACGTGCAGAAAATTGCATTTGGATGATGGAGAAAATGTCTTAAAATTGATAGTTTTGGTTTCACGCATGCCTTGGGTTTTAGTTAGAACTGTGAAGTTAGTAGGCTCATTTTTGGGTCACTTGAGTTTTTTCGCACAAACTATTTTAAATGATTGACTTACACATCACACACGTCTTGTGTTGGTATTGTTGATATCATTTCCTCTTCAAATTCATTCTTTGATGTAGATCGAGCGGGTCGCGAACCCATTTCTTGACCCAAATGGACCAAAAGAAGCCCGAATGGCAGCGGACACAGTCCATCAAATCTAGACCCGGTCTTACATGGGCCATGATGTAACTAGGCCTAAGGTGCATCCGGATTGAAGGAATTCATTCCGGATTGAGAAAAATTCTCATTCGAAATGCTAACCATAAATTAGCCTGACCATGGGGCCCATCTTAATTTATATATTCTACATCCACATTTTGCCTCGTTTTAGGGAGATCCTAAAAATGAGACATCCAAATGTTAGGTAGACAATACCATAGTAAACAGTGGCAATTGACCATTAAAAACCTCTTGTGGGCTAGAAAAAGTTTTGAATAAGTTGGTATTTATTTATTTTCCCTTTCATTTAGGTTTTTATGACCTTATCAATAGGTTAGATGGCAAATAAACATTACAAAAACATTACCCCTAGGAAGTTTTTTTATGGTGGGGCGTTCAATCACTATTGTTTCCTATAGTATGGCCCACATGAGATTTGGATATGCTTCGTTTTTGTTCTCCTGCCCTAAAACGATCTAGTGAAATATAGACGGACAATGTGGGTGTAGAATACATACATACATCAAGGTGGGCTCCACACTATGGGCCACACTGTCTTAGGTGAGGCCAGGTAATGCAGGGGCATTTTCACACCGGGCTCAAGTGGGGTCACTTGTGGGATGCAGGGGCACACTCGGGGTGGGTGCGGCCTACGGAGGAGGTTTCGTGTTCGAGACTCCTCACCGGGGGTGATTAATGTGCATTTCACACCAGGCTTGAGTGGGGTAGCCCGTGAGATGCAGGGACACAATCATGGTGGACGGCCCATGTGATTTGGGGCCCACGTAGGGGGTTCGGCCGAGGTCCTAACTCATGCGATGTGGGGCCTGGGCTATGAGATAAAGGGATTAATTCGCCATACTCTAACAGTTCGAGCTTTTAGAGCAAGTGGTTAATTGTCCTGCATCACTAGGGCTGCAGCTAGTACGCTTCCTCCTGCAAAAGGCTTTTGCAGGCAATCAGTGTTAGTTTCTCTTATAGGTGTGGCCCAATTGATAATTGGAGCAGTTGGTACGGATAAAGTCAGAATATTTATTATTATTATTATTATTTTTTACAGAAAATTAAGAACACATCACCTATAAATTTATTAATACTTAAATTATTTCGTACATTAAGCTTTCTATTACAACTCTTAATTAAAAGTACTAAAAAAGCAACTGTGAAGAGATCTGCATTACAACATTATTCATTACACATGATCTGGATGTCCATCGGACTTTTTCAATCTAACATCCTGTAAATCTACAATAACTAAAAAGTCTATCTTTCATCTGATCAAAGAAGCGGTAATAGGCAATTCTCCAAGACTTTTTGAGCATTAAAATACCACAGAATGCCCAAAATCCAACTGCAAATCCTGGTACCAGCGCAGCGTAAAACCAACGGATTTCATACTCTTCCTCATCTTTTTCTACATCACCACTGACAGGCATTTGACCTTGAGACATCTCATCACTGCCACACTTTTCTGTAAGAGGAGGTCCACAGAGTTTATTGTTGCCGATATAAATAGATGGATCTTCAAGTGTCTGGAGTTGATTTCCCATTGGAATTCTTCCCGAAGAGTTGTTATACGACAAGTTCAAGTGACTTAGAAAAGTTAAATTTGACATGCTCAGAGGAATTGAACTCGAAAGCTGATTTTCAGAGAAATCAAGAGACTCTAGCAATGCCAATTTACCAATCTTGTCTGAAATCTTTCCGGTTAAATGATTTCCAGATAAGTTTAAAACAGGCAATCTCAAAAGTCCTGTGAGTCCTTCGGGGATCTCTCCAGATAAGTTATTTCTTGAAAGGTTCATGCATGTAACCAACGAAACTGTTCTTGTGTATTCAAGCATTTGCCCCTTCACTGACACAAGCAAGTTTTCCTTGTAATACGAAGATCCCAACCCTCCATACGAAAGAACCTGGTTTATCTTCTGCTCATTCTTCATGGCCATGAGATTTTCAAAACTTTGGGGAATTGAACCAGATAAGCAATTTTGTGCCACATCAAGGACCTGAAGAGAAGTTATGTTAAATAGTTGCGGTGGGATGTTGCCAGTAAACATATTTGATGGTAAACTCAGAATTCTTAAAGATGGAAAGCTTTCGCCAATCCAAGTGGGAATAGGACCTGAGAAATTGTTGTGTCCAAGGTCGAGAGTCTCCAGACTAGTACATTTCTTCAAAGATGAAGTGACTTCTCCCGATAGGTTATTGCCGTCTAGGTGCATTGTTTGGAGTTGATGTAATAGACCCAAAGATGTGGGTATTCCTCCCAATAACCTGTTCTTGCTCAAATCAAGTGCCTCAAGTGCTATGTAATTACCCAAATCGAATGGAATGATACCACCTATATTGTTTTGGGAAAGGTCAAGGACAGTCAAGGAATTCATTCCTTCGACACAATTTGGTGGGATTGGACCAGAAAATTGATTGTTGGAGAGATCAAGTACTCTGGCTCCATTCAATATGCAGGGTATAGGACCACTGAAATTATTCGAACTCAGAACAACGTAGGCTTGAGGCAGCATTATTAAAGGGTTAGGCAATTGGCCAAAAATCTGGTTATTTGAAAGGCCCAGCACAGAAAGTTGGGGTGTTAAATCCCAAAACCAGGTAGGGATGATGCCAGAGATGGCTGTATTAGAGAGATCCAACGCATGTACTAATTTTTGTGTTCGTAGCCAGAGAGGAAATTGAGGACCTAAATGACATGATCCTAAGTAAATAAGGGAGAGCTGAAATGGAGGGGCCCAATCAGAGTGTGTATCAAAAACCAAAGAATTGTAAGACAAATCCAAGGACGTTAACTGCTTGAGGTTTTCAAAAACACTTTCAGACACCTTTCCTGTCGAGGAGTTGGAAGAGAGGTCAAGCAAAGACAAGTTAGAAAGTTGTCCTAAAGTTGTTGGGATTGTCCCATTGAACTGATTCCCACTGAGAATTAACCTTTGTAAGGAAGACAATCCTCCAAGAGCTGCAGGTATATTCCCATTCAACTGATTCCATGAGAGATCTAGTTCTTCTAAGGAAGACAATCCTCCAAGACGAGCTGCAGGGATTGGGCCTGTCAGCATGCAATCAATGAGAGTAAGGCGTTTAAGATTTTTGAGCTCATGTAACCAATCAGGAATTGCTGCATGCATTTTGTATCCATACAAAAACAGGCACTCTAAATTGATAAGCTTAGTTATGGCTCTTGGAATGCTACCTGTTATATTCTCGCCAAATGATAAATAAAGATCCACCAGTGAGGTAATATTCCCAATAGAGTTGGGGATTCCTCCATGCAGCTGACTGAAAGATAGATAAAGTATCTTCAGCTTCCTCCAGCTGCCTTCAAGGAACTCTGACAAATCAACCCTCAGGTTATCATCAGTTGATCCCAACCACAACTCTTCCAAGTTATGAAGTTGTGTAATTTGATAAGGTATCTGACCATGAAACTTGTTGAGTGAGAGACTTAAAGACACCAGGCTACCAATATTAGCTATCCAGTTTGGAATGGTAGAGTTGAAGTCGTTAAAACGGAGATCAAGGACACGGAGATGTGTGAAATTAACAGAAGGAAGAGTTGGAGAAATATATGAAAGACGACATTTCCATAGGTACAACTCAACAAGGGAAGGAGACATGTTCATTACGTTCACCCAATCATGGCTTGCCATGGAAAGGTTCACATAAGACATGTCGAGGTACTTGAGAGAACGCAG
Organism: Magnolia sinica; assembly: GCF_029962835.1. NCBI lineage: Eukaryota > Viridiplantae > Streptophyta > Magnoliopsida > Magnoliales > Magnoliaceae > Magnolia > Magnolia sinica. The sequence continues at coordinate 79,649,385 of NC_080586.1, forward strand.
GCTTGCCAACCACCAAAGTAGTTTTTGGCACTCAAAGAACGTGAAGAAAGCTTCAGGGAAATGAGTTTAGTGAGGTTTCCAAGCTGATGAGGGATTCTCCCACTGAACCCTGCATCTGACAAGTTCAAATGCCTCAACTCCTTCATTGAACCCAGGAAATCTGGAATTGGTGCGCCATTAAAAGCATTATAACTCAAGTCCAACAACTGAAGATGCTTCAGTTGAACCAGAGCTGGATCAATTCTGCCACCTAGCCTGTAGTAAGTAGAATGGAGGTCGAGTTTAAGAACAAACCCAGTTATGTTGTGGCAGGTAATTCCTCTCCATTTGCAGCAGTCAGAGGCATCATCATCCCATGAAGAGAGAAGATTGAAGGAATCGTTGAGAGACTTCCGGATGGTGGTGAGAGCTTTTCTCTCATAATCGAAGCAACCACTCACCTTCCAATATCCTCCCCAATATATTAATACATTTAAAAGAAAGAGAGAAATAAGAAAGCTCCTCTGCTGAGAATAACAACTCTCCATTCCTTCTCTCTGCTCTAGAAAAAGGAAAGGAAAGGAAAGGAAAATTGCTTCTTTGCTGATTTCTCTCTCCGCTCTCCTTAATTTATAAGATCTGAATCACCACTATTTTCTCTCAACGCTGATCAAACAATCCTAACCATCCACTTAAAATGGTTGAAGAGTCACCACCGGTAGCGGATTGGATCAGACCCGCCTCACCTAAGACGGTGCGGCGTTTACCATGGAGCCCACCTCGATGTATTTATTCTGTGTCCATGCCATCCATCTGTTTTTCCGAATCATTGTAGGGCATGATCCCAAAAATGAAGAAGATATAAATTTCAAGTGGACCGTTCTCTAGGAACGGTACTGATTGAACGCACTACTATTAAAAACTTCTTACGGTGTACATTAATGTTTCCGTAGGGTTTGGATGAGCTTGGATGAAGGGTAAAAAAACAAATATAAGCTAGATCCAAAAATTTTGTGACCCTTTATGGTCAATCACCACTGTTTCCGATGGTACCGTCCACGTGATAATTGGATCTACTTCATTTTTAGGATCATGGACTCGAAAGAAGGATGGACAGCATAGATAATAATAGATACATCAAGGTGGGCGCTATGGTAAGGGCCGCACGGTCTTGGTGAGGCCCCGGTCTCACCGGAAACGGATTGGCTACTCGGCCTGACACCCGCCAATGGCTGATGGTCGGTGCTCTGTGGACCCCACTATGATGTATCTATTTCATCCATGTCGTTGCTTTTACAGATCATTTTACGGAATGAGACCAAAAGTGAGGTATATACCAATCTTAAGTGGACCACATTAAAAGCAACAGTGTTGAATGAGTGTCGACCATTAAAAAACATTTCGGGACCATAAAAGTTTTGGATCAAGCTGATTTTAGTTTCTTCCCTTGATCTGGGCCTGTATGACCTAACCAACATATTGGATGTCAAATAACAGTACAGTGGGCCTTAGGAGGATTTTAATGGTGGATATCCAATCACTATTGTTTTCATGTGGTGTGGTCCACCTGAGATTTATATCTTCTCTTTTCTTTTTGGATGAGCCATAAAATGATCTGTAAAAATGGATGAACGGAATGGATGAAACACATACATCATGGTGGGGCCCACAGAGCACTGACCATCAGCCAAGGGGCTGATGTCAGGGGGAGTAGCCAGTCCGTTTCCAGTCTCACCTAATCCATTCCGTCGCCACATTTTTAAAATGGTGGTCGACTATGACTGGAGTGTAGCTCCTACGCTGCATATCAACGAAGCAGTACCTACGATCTATTGTAGCTCTTGACAATGCAAGTCTTGTAGGACTTCAAGGCCATTGATCAAGTAGGCTCAAATCAAGCTCGTCAGTAAATCTTGGGCCACATGCTTCCTGGGACAGTGATCTTAATAGATACACTAACGCAGGCGAGGGCTTGTTGTGGTCGAGCACTTTCTTCCTCGTGGGACAACTATCGGAAAAGAAGAAGGTAGAAATAATTATACTAAATTTGGAATAAATTACTTGATTGATAATTGTCTAACATTTATGTCGGTGTTACACCATTAATATAGAAAAAAATTGAAATTTGTAATTACTAAAATTAATAAAATTCTAACTTTAATAAAAATACTAACTATAATAAAACTCTTCTAAAGCCTAATTTTTAAAATTAAAAATTCTAAATAAACTTTTGTTAGAAGAGTTCTAGCATACTTACAAGTTATTTCCAAAAAAGAAGAAAATTTAAAATTCTAAAAGTATAAAATATTTAAAAAATTCGGAATTATTAAAAATATTATTATTTTTTCTTAAAATTTTATTTTTGAGCTGAAAGTGTGTGTTTTCTGACGAAATGGACAGACGCAACCCACTTCTTGGGTCGGTTTACCTCGGATGACCCGTTTCAATAAAGATTGATAGGTTATGCGCCTCGTAAAGATATCCATATCAAAAGTTATGGCCAATTTACAGTTCACCTTCTTTCGGTCCAACCATGCTAGAAATGTATTTGTGCCATGTTCTACATCAGACCCCTTAGGAAAAATTTGTCCTCAAGTTATTCAACAAAAACTTTGCTCTTAGTACTCAAATAATTTCTGCCACCAATGTCTTTCAGCCTCTTCCTTATACTTTGCATTAGGCTCTTAAGCTAACAATATATGTACTCATGCTTTCCTTGAATTGACTAGTATGGATCGGTTCCTTTACTTGTGCCTATAAAATCTCGCATTCTTTTTGATAATGTGGGCAATTAGGTAGACTTAACTCTAAGACAAGATCAATATGGTTTTGTATATATCTAATGAGAAGCAATTTATTAGGGAGTTCATCGAGCACAATTGTCTTGAACTCCTGCAACACTGGTTTTAAATCATATGGGATGTTCACAGGCTCTATACGTTTTTCATTTTCAACTAATGAATCTAAATCTCCCGTCTCCTTAGATTGTTTTACGAAATCTTATTCGGTTATGAGAAACTATCCCTCCACTTTAATTAGAAGTCTTGGGTTGGTTTTCTGTTCTCATAAGGACGAGGATAGTTTTTCTACTATCTTTAATAAATATAAATATATTATCCTGGCTTCTACGTGCAACATTAACATTATATTGCCATGATCAACCAAATAACATGCGACAACCTTTCATGTCGACCATGTCAAAGTACTTGATTCTTATAATTTTTATTAATTGAAAACGAGATAGTGCATTGTTTAGTTACCCATATTTTATTAACCTCCTTGATCCATCTAATCGTGTACGGAGATGGGTGTCTTTTTATTTTTAGTTATAACTTTTCCACCATTGTTTTTGACACGAGATTCTCATTACTGCTGACGTTAATGATCACATTATAGACTTTTTGGTGTACAATACACCTCATTCGAAAGATGTCGTGCTACTGTAAATTTATCTATACCTTTGGCATATACAATGGCTTTCTCATGATCAAAGTACTGACCTGCGATTCACCATCATCGGTTGATGCTCTGTGAAAATCGGGGTTATGTCATACAGAGACCATGGGTGGTTGAGCATCGCCTTGGGCTCGGAGCAGAATTAGCGCATCCGCAATATAGTCGAGGGTTGCCGGTAGCTCCTGTATGATCAACTGACTCTCCCGGTGGAAAGCTTACATTCTTTCCAAAAGATAAAAAATCCTTGGATCACCGTCCATAGGATTTTGGTCCATACCTTCGTTGATTGCCATCGGTCTGAGAGGAGACATCACTTTGATATCAATTGACGCAGGGGAGGGAGTGTAGAGGTTTATCACTATCTTCCTCAAGGAGATGACTACTCCAAATCCATGGATGAGATAACTACTCTGAATCAACGGAGCTTCTTTGGACTCCTCACAGAGATATATACCTCGAATCCACAAGGAAAAGAAGAAAGTAGAAATAATTCTAGATAATTTGGAACAAATTGCTTGAATGATAATTATCTGACATGTATGTCTCTGTTACACCATTAATAGAGAAACAAAACCAAAATTCGTAATTACCAAAAATAGCAAAATTCTAACTATAATAAAAATTTTAATTCTAATAAAACTCTTCTAAAGCCTAATTTTTAAAAATAAAAATTCTAAATAAACTTTTGCTAAAAGAGTCCTAGCATGCTTACAAGTTATTTTTAAAAAAGAAGAAAATCTAAACCTCTAAAAATAATAAAATATTAAAAAAATCAAAATTACTAAAAATAGTAATTTTTTCTTAAAATTCCATTTTTGATCTGAAAGTACGTGTTTTCTGATGAAATGGATAGATGCAACCCACATAGTGGGTCGGTTCACCTCAAATGGCCCGTTTCAGTAAAGATTAATAGGTTATGCACCCCGTAACAATACTCAGATCAAAAGTTATGACCAATTTACAGTTCACCTTCTTTCCTTCTTTTGGTCTAACCATGCTATGAATGTATCTACTCTCGCGTCCATAGTACGAAAAGGACCCACAGTCACGGATCCATCGACCTCATTGGAGGATCCACAAAGCCGCAGTGCAGATTAGAACCACCTTGATGGCATTTTGTATATCTACTCCATCCATTCGTTTTTCCAGAAAATTTTAGACGATTTGTCAAATTTTAAGTATATCCAAATCTTAAGTGGACCACACCACAAGAAACAGTGATGCTTGAACAATCACCATAAAAAACTTCCCCAGACTATTTTAAGCAGATTGGTAAAGTCATCCAACCCATTGATAAGGCTAAAAAGAAATGAATGAAATAAAAATATAAAAAATTAGATTAATCCAAAACTTTTGTAGCCTACAAGAAGTTTTTAGTGGTTATTTACCATTTTTTCGAGCGGTGTGGTAGTCCACTGTAGATTCAGATCAAATAATTTTTTTGATCACGTCCATGAATGAACAGAGAAAATGGATGGACAGTCTAGATATATATATATATATATATATATATATATATATATATATATATATATATATATATATATATATATATATATATATAAAATCATTAAGGCGGCCCCACATAGTAAGGGTAACACCAACTAACAACTAATCCTCTCCCCTGATAAACATTGAAGTGCTTACTATCGGTAGCAGACTGCGTCCAACCTTGGTCGGACCTTTAAACATCTGACCAGATCTGTGTGAGCGTCCACTGTGATGTATCTGTTTATCTACATCATCCATCTCTTCCAAGATCATGCAAAGCTGAATATGCAGGTGAGTCAGTTTCTGGACTCCAACAGCCCAATCCCTCCCTCTACAGTCTTTGTCTTTCTACCGCAGGAGATTATCGACTTCACATTTCAGGCTGGTTATTGCATTTCGGAAGGACTAGATATCCCTTTCTGGCATTTAACCCCCTTAGGTGAATTTTCTGTGAAATCTGCATGGAATATTTGTAGGCTTATCTGTCCAGGTAAGGACTGGTCGAAATGGGTCTGGCATGCGAAACTGCCCCCCAGAATTTCTCTTTTTGTCTGCAAGGCGTTGCACAACATGGTCCCAGTGGATTGCGCTGTCCAAGCTCGGGGTATCCACCTAGCATCTAGGTGCGTGTGCTGCAGTTCCCCGGCTGCTCAGTCCCCCTCAATGGAGTCCCTGAACCATCTGTTCATTGACAGTCTGCTGGCGCAGACAGTTTGGGTAAAGCTGGGCATCGGTCCGGATTGGATCGGATTGGGTATAACTCGACCCGATCCGAAGTCTCAATGGCCTGATCCGATCTTGATCCGATCCGGGACCGAGTCCGAGTCACCTGACTCGGACCGATCCGATGCATGGTTGACCTGACTCAAACCGAGTCCAACTCGGTCAGTGAAACCGAGTCGGATCAGGTTCGGTAAGATTTAGATCATATGAATTTAATCCAACTGTTTCATGTGGTGTGGTCTACTTTAACCTTTAATATACCGCCTTTTTGTGCTCAAGGCCTAAAATGATATGTCAAAAATGGATGAACGGCTTAGATAAAACATATACATCAAGGTGGGCCCCACATTGCTCTGAAAGAACTCTCCGTTACCGTATGTATATTTTTACTGAACATGTGTTGATGTGCCCTACACGAAAGTCTAGTGAGTACTTTTCATGCAAGTTACTCGCTGTAACGACGTTCGTAAGTTCTGTGGGTCTGATCATGGGGTATGTGTTATATCCAAACTGTCCATCCTTTTGGCGAGCTCGTCATAAGGCTTGAGACGAAAAATAAGACAGATTTAACTATCTAGTGGACCACACGAAATGTTTAACGGTGAAAATCATTCTCTGCTGCTATTTGTGGTGTGGTCCAGATGATCTTTGGATATTATTCATTTTTTGGATAATACTCTCCAATGATCTCTAAAAATATATGAACGGTGTAGATATAATAAATACATCACTGTGGGGCACATATAACTTTGATCTCCTTTGAACCGTTCGTACACCTCGGAGCTCGAGGAGCGTCAGTCTCGTCTTCGCACGAGACGCGGATTGCGTCCTACCCCCGCCTGTCTCTAGCCATGAACGCACGGTTCTATGGGCTAGCCCACTATGATGTATCGGTTTATCCATGCTGTGCATCTCTCCTCTCGAATCATTTTAAGGCCTGTGCATAAAAACGAGACAGATCCAACGCTCAAGTGGACCACACCAAATAATAAGCTTGGTTGTATTAAATGCCCAAAGCATTAAATGACAGTTGCATTAAATACAACAGTCATATATGGTTTGGTCCACTTGAGCGTTGGATCTGCCTCATTTTGGTTCTTATACTTTAAAATGATCGGAGAGTATGGATGCACAACATGGATAAAATGATACATTACAGTGGGCACGCCTTAAGAACTACCCGTTCGTGGCTAGAGACAGGCGGGGGCAGGACGCAAACTGCTCCCTTCGCACACCACGTGCCTAGCCAGCTACAACTAGCCTAGGCTAGGCAGTAGCTGGTGTCAGTGGTGTGTGGTACTGTCATTGGCGCCTCTGACGGAAATGGATCGGCTACTCCCTGAGTCCATGTGTTCGGTGATCTGTGGGCCTCACCATGATATATGTATTTCATCAATGCCGTTCATCCATTTTTACAGATCATTTTAAGGCTTGATACAAAATATTAGAGGGATAAAAATCTCAGGTGGACCACACCACAGGAAAACAATAATGATTGGATATCATCCATTAAAATCCTCCTACGGCTCCGGATCGGGTCGGATCTAATCGGATCGGATCCATTTGGATCGGGTTTCGGATCGGATCAGTCCTGATTGACGACAACTCGATTCCGATCTGAAAATCATTCGATTCTGAAATACCTAACTCAATCTGCATCGATCCAAACCGTCAGTTCGGTTAGGATCAGGTTTGATCAGGTCATATCTATCAGATCAGATTTGTTTGGCCCGACTCAAGTTTAGGCATCATTTGGTAGTTTGTTTGATATCAACGTGATGGCGGCGACCTCCATTGAAGCTAGATTAGAGCAGTGGTGGAGTGCAGCCTCATCTAGGGCGAGGAAATCTGTCGTCCAGATGCTGTCTCCGTGCTTGATCATCTAGGAGCTCTGGAAATCCCGTAATGCTGCGGTATTTGAGGGGAGACCTGTATCAGTTTCTACTGTGTCAGCCAAAGTGAAATGGTGGATCAAATACATTCAGCGCCCCGACAGGAAGCTTGCTGGTCAAGACCCTCTCTGCCATACCCTTTAAGGGGCCGGCGTTTCGTCAGCGTGTAAGAGTCCCCTCTGTTTGCCTAAGATCGTTAAATGGGCCAAGCCAATGAATGGCTGGGTTAAAGTAAATGTTGATGGATCCGCTAGAGGGAATCTAGGGAAATTAGGAGGCGGAGGAATCTGTAGGGGAGATACGGGTAAATTTCTATTTGCCTTTTCTTCAGGCTATGGTGAGGGTTTGAACACCAACGTAGAACTATGAGCCATTCACGATGGTTTATCCCATTGTCTTCCCAGAGGTTTATCCAATGTTGTTGTAGAATCAGATTCGAGACTGGTTATTAATGTGCTAAATAGGGACTCCCAGCCAGGCTGGAAATAGAACTACTAGCTCAATAGAATCAAAAGGCTCGAGCTTAGGGGGCAGGTTCTTTTTGTGCGTATTTACAGGGAAGGAAACTCTCCCGCCGATGCTATGGCCCGCTTGGAAAGTGACACCCAATCCTTCTCCTTCTATGATCGTTTCTTTGAGCTTCCCCCACAGGTCAGAGAGCTTTCCTTCCTGGATAAAGTTAGGTTGGGTCCCACTGGGGAAGCATAAGGCTCCCTTCCTTTTTGTTTATATTTTGTGTAGTTTTTGTCTTTTGCCATGATAGGCTCCCTCGGCTTTTTAGGTCTGACGCAGCCCACCACACACACACACACACACACACACACACACACACACACACACATATATATATATATATATATATATATATATATATATATATTGTTTGATGATATATTGAAATCGAATCCTTTTGAAAAAAAAAAAGAAGCTATGGGTTTAAAATTTGAGTAAGATCTGACATTGGCCCACACCAATTAGTAAGCTTGGTTGCATTAAATATTCATTAAATTGACAAATCATTAAATGCAAGTTCCATTAAACGACATAAGTCATCTAATGGTGTGGGATACTAAGGTGGATGCGGATTGCGTCCTACGCCTGCCTGGACGGTAATCCGTCTGGGCAGGGCTCTGTGGGGTCCACCATGTTGTAAGTGTTTTATCCATTCCGTATCCAGTTTTTATAAGACCATTTTAAAATGTGATCCAAAATATAAGGCATTTTAACATCTTAAGTGGACCACAAACTGGATATTGAACATCCCCCATTAAAAACTTCTTGGGAGCTGGAGAAGTTTTGGATCAAGCTGATATTTGTGTTTTCACTTAATCTACGTCTACATGACCTTATGAATAGGTTGGATGGTAAAAAAACATCACAGCGGCCCTTAGAAATATTTCAACGGCGGGTGTCATTATCACTACACCTTCCTTTTGTGTGATCCACTGGAGCCGTGGACCTGCCTCCTTTTTATTATTGTAACTTAAAATGATCTAAGAAAAATGATTAACGGAGTGGATAAAAAACTTACATCACGGTGGGCCCTACAGAGCCTTGCCCGGACGGGGCGTAGGACGCAATCCGCGTCCTACTAAAGTATTTAATTGCAAGTTACTGTCCGGAGGTAGCGGAATAGCTGGTGTACCACACACCACCGATCTAGATGATGTGGGTACGTGCAGTGACAATACAAGCGCCGACGCACCCGGTTGCACGGACGGTTCAAAGGAGATTAAAGTTACATGTGACCCACAATTATGTATTTATTATATCCATACGGTTCATCCATTCGTAGGGATCATTTTAGATCTTGATTCCAAAAATGAGTCATATTCAAAACTCAAATGTACCACACAACAAATAACAGTGGGACAATGATTCTCACTGTTAAAAGAATTGTAGGGCCACCATAACGTTTATTTTCCATCTATTTGTGAGGTCACACGGACCTGAATGAAGAGTAAAAACAAATATCATGTTGATTCAAAATTTATATGATCCTCAAAAGAATTTGAATGGTTGACGTTTAATCCTCACTGCATTTTACGGTGTGGTCCAACACTTGATATTTGGAACCGTATTATTTTTAGGATCAGGCCTCAGGCTAGCCAAGTGGCCGGACGGTTGGATATAACTCATACCTCATGATGGGACCCACATAAATTAGTGATGTCAGCACATCAGCCAAGTAGGTGGTGTGTGGTACACCAGGCCACTCATACCTCAAGATGGGACCACAGACCTTAATGACGTCAACACACCAGCCAGGTCGGTGGTGTGTGGCACACCAGCAATCCGCTTCCCTCGAGAAGAGGACATGCATGGTCTCCCTGCGCCTTTGTCTAAACAAGTGTTGCCATGGCTTCTTGATTCAAACCGTTGACCTAATGGCCTGTTTGGGAAATTGGATTTGTAATCCCCTGAATTCCGAACCCCCAGGATTGGGAACCCCTTAGATTTGAAATCCTCCCACCTTGCTTGGCACCCCGGAGCCTGTATCAACTTTAATCCAAAAGTACTTATCCATGATATATTTACAGGGACTTGAATTTAAATACTAAATCAACTTTAATATCTCTAATTGGTGAGATATGTAATTTTTGATGCAATGGTTGTGAAAAGCCCTCAGAACTATATGCTTTGCTTGAAAATGATGAAATTCCAAGTCTCGGATGGGCCACAAGCACAAGATCACGTTTGAGTGACAAACCAATAATTTTAAATTGTTGATTTACATGGACAATGTTTGGACGGTGCTGGACAATATTTGGACGGTGTTGATTTACATGGACAATGTTTGGACGGTGCTAATCATCATTAGTGGGCTATGTGCATAATAGAATGATAGTGTATAGTGACACATATGTTACATCTATAACTATTAAAATAATTTTAGTTGTAATCCAAGCTCTCACCGGGGATTGCAAATTACTTTATACTGAAACCCCTTCAAATCCCCTCCAATCTAAGCTCTCACCCTGCCAAACGACCCCTAAAATGCGCATCTACCTAATTAGTGGACAGGATTGATTTTTATTTAAGGTGATCTTCATGGTAGGGCCCACTGTATCCACAGTACATGCAAGCTGGCGTCAAAGATTTGTGGGGCCCACCATGATGTATGTGTTTTCTCCGCCCTGTACATCCAGTTTTTAAAGGTAAGGCATCAATCATTCATCACAGTGGGGGATACATAACTTTGACACCAGCAAACTTGTGGGCATTGGGGTGATAGGGTATCATCAAACGGATCAATCATTACCCATCGATTGTCCTTGCATCCAGTCCGTCCATCCCTGTCGATAGTTAATTTTTGGGTAAGGAGATGCAAATCTTAAGTGAACTCTTGTACAAGAATAAGTGGTAATTAACCATTAAAAACTTAATGGGGCTACAAAAGTTTTAGATCAAGCTGATATTTGTGTAGATTTTTCATCCAAGTCTTTATGACCTTAACAGGAAGTTGGATGGAAAATAAACATTCCAGTGGACCCCATGAAGCTTTTTATGGTGGGGATTCAATCAGGATTATTTTTTGTGGTGTGGTTCACTTGAGATTTGGATCTACTTCATTCCCTAAAATGAGTTTTCAATATGGATGGGCAGACACATTCACGGTGGGCCCCACAATAGTAATTGAAACCATTTAAAAGCTATCTGCGGTCCACCGTATTGGACTTGAAACTGACAGGATCCCACGTGATGCAGGACAAAGAATTCTGTAACCATGCTCCTTGGCAGACACGCTAATCTTGGAAATGAGCTGATTTAACAGACAAACATGAGCTGCAGACAATTCAGTGAGTAAGGATTCCAAGTCATGGGAGAAAAACAATCCCATTTACGAAGAATCAGCGCCAGTGTGGAAATTTCTATAATAATGAGCGGCCTGTATTACGTTCACGTTATGAGGAAAATTCAGTCCATAGAAATGGTTGACCCAATTGTCAATAAGTCACCACTATTTTTTCAATAATGGTGGCTATGTAACACAAGGTTTTTAAGTCTAATGGTGCATGTAGTCGGTGTCAATAGCGGACACGGCTTATGTCGGTAGATCTCTGAATGTGGACTCACAGTCACAGTAATGTATGTTTCTTATATCCGTGCTGTCCATGTATAGAGAAATCATTTTAGGGTGTTAAGCCTAAAAACACAGCAGATTCAAATATCAGGTGAACCACACCACAAGAAACAGTGGTGATTGACCATTAAAAACTTCCTAGGATTGCAAAAGTTTTAGATCAAGCTGATATTTGTGTGCATGGTCCTTTCATCCACGTCTTTGTGACCTTATCTACTGATTGGATGGAAAATAAATATTCCAGTGGACCCAAGAAGTTTTTAATGGTGGGCGATTCAATTACCACTGTTTCCTGTGGCGTGGTCCACTTGAGATTTTGATTTTCTGTATTTTTGGGATCCTACCTTAAAATGATATGGAGAAACAGATAAATGGCGTAGATATAAGAGGTAGACCCATGATATGGGATCCACGCGGTTAGCCCGAAGAGACTCGAGCACACTGTGGTGGATGTCTTCTATCCACGCGGTCTATCCTTTCGCCATACCCTTCAAAGGGTCCACACCTATGTTTATGACTCATCTAACTTCTTCATAAAGTGACACTGATCCGAAGGGAAAACAGAAATACCAGCTTATCCGAAACTTCCGTGGGTGCACATAGGCCTGCCACCATGAAAGTCGGTGGTGTTGGGTGATCACGCAATCCGCCTCCATGAAAAACTTGAAAACAATGAAGGCACGTAGATTAACGGTCACAGATGGATTCACCACCTCTACATATGAGGTGAGATCTAATAGATATACCTCCACATGGAAGTGGGAGCATTTTGGTCCTTAAAAAATAGATTTAGGTAATCTTTTAAAGAGTTTGGATCCCTTGGTGGCCGATCTTGATGTATATGTCTTATATCAACGCCATTCATCCGCATCTCCTGATCATTTAGTATTAGCCCAAGAACGCAATAGATAAAAATCTCAGGTGGACTACACTACAAGAAATTGTATTGATTGAGGAACCAGCATTAAAAACTTCATGCAAAAGTTTTGGATCATGGTGATATTTGTGTGGTCCCTTCATCCTGTTCAGTATAACCTAATCAACAGACTCCATGGTCATTGAACATTCCGGTAGTCCTTGAGAAGTTTTTAATGGTGGACGTTCAATCACCACTATTTCCTGGGGTGCGCTCTGCTCGACATTTGGATCTGTTGAATTTTTCCAGTTCATTTTATTAATGATCTGAAAAAATAAATGGATGGTGTGGATATAATAGAAATACATCGGAGTAATATAATATCATTTAGAGTATACAGGAGACAATTGTATACATTACAATTGGTTTGATTCATACACATGGGATCCAAGGGTGGAGGTGGAATCTGATCCCAGGCTAGTGGTGGGCCTCCTTAGCAGGATTTCGCTGCCGGTTTGGCGTTGGAAGCCTTGGGTTAATAGGATCGATAATCTAAAGAGTCAGATGGAGTTTTCTGTTCGTCACATCTCTAGAGAAGGTAACTCTCCGGCTGGTGTGCTAGCCCACCTTGGTAGCGCGAAAAAGTCCTTTTCTCTCTTCAGGAAGTGCTTGGACCTCCAGGCGGAGATCAGGGGCCTGTGCTTCCTCGACAAAGTGGGGCTAGGGTCTTTTAGGGTAGTTAGGAAGATCCCTATTGGCGATACTTGTGTATAGGCTGCTCATGGTGCTCCCTCAGAAGCCTGAATTGGTTGGTCTTGTAAAGTTTTTCCATAGGAATGAAATCAGATTATTAAAAAAAAAAAAAAGTTTTCAAGTTTTGATCTTACTAAAAAAAGAAAAAAAAAGATCCAAGTATGTCAATCTGGAAGCGGATCGCATCCTATCCCGCCGTCTCTAGCCAAGAACTGATGGATCTGTGTGGGACCCACTGTAATGTATTTATTTATCCATGTTGTCCATCCCTTTTCTCTGCCATTTTCAGGTTTGGCCCAAAAATAAGTTAGATCCAACGCAAGTCAACCACACCAAATAGTAAGCTAGATCCAACGCAAGTGAACTACACTAAGTAGTAAGCTTGGGTTACATTAAATGCAAGTCATCTTGGATTGTATTAAATGTAAGAGTCATCTATTGTGTGTAAACTTGGGCGTTACATCCGCCTATTTTTTGGTTCATAATTTAAAATGATATGAAAAAAGGGATGGATGACGTTGATACAAATACATCACGGTAGGCCCCACACAAATCAGCCCATCTGTGGCTAGAGACAAGTGGGGAAGAACGTGATCTACTTCCTATCAATCCAAACCAATGAAATGACCAGTCCAAGAATAATTGGGTCATATTTGTAAAATAGTCATGATCTTAAAGGTGGTCCACACTTTTTGAATGTATAACACCAGAGTTGAATTGGAAGACTCTTTTCTTGTAATCATGCAAATATCCCCAAGGCATGATAGGAGGAATTCTTGTGGATTTGTTGGCACACTGACCCTATGCAGTACAAGAAAACTAGAATTTACCTGCAGTCAGCTAACAGCCGGTAAAGCCTCAGTCGGTAAAGGCTTTACCGGCGGTCAGGACCTTTACTGACGATTGTGCTGGACGCCGCCAAATCGCCAGTTTTTGCTACACTACCAGAAAATTGGTCAAAAGCTACGGCTAAAATCCGTAGCTAAAGGTGACAAGCCCGCAGTGTAGCCGTAGCCATAGAGCAAATCTTTCTCATTTTTATATATAAAAAAAAAAAGTGAAATTGAAGACAAAAATCTGGCAGAAATGTACAAGAAACACACATTGCAAAACAAAAATAATGGATTCACTCACCGAAGGAGTAAAGCCATTAAATGGAATTTTCCCTGCTTTTGAATCTGCTAATAGATTCCTAGCATTTCGAATATATGATGCCAAACCCACCTGGATAGCTTGAATTAAGCCAAGTTACCTATAGAAAAGAGTTACTTGACATCAATAAACAGATATGTGAAGAGTATTAACAATCTTGCTGACAAGTACAAAGCAATGAAGTGCTTGTAGGCCTAAATTCAGGCATAATTGATTAAAAATCCTTTACACAAGAAAGAAGAAAAAAAAAAAAAGAGTCAAAAAGTAGCATTCAACAAATTGATGCATGGAAAATAATTAATCATTTGATCCTATCCTTAAAAAGTCAAAAAACTATCAAGGCAACAAATGTTGTAACTTGAATTCCATTACATCTATTGGCCCTACATTGATGCATGTGTTTTATCCATGCCCGTCCATCCATATGCACCCTTCACACGTGACATTTAAGCGTACACGTGACCAATATCAGTGGTGAATCTGGTTCATTAATTACATTTCTATGATCTGCTTTAGGTGACATGGATGAAACTGGATGGTATCTAAGATGTGTTGAGAATCTGAGCAAGAATCTTCTACATAATGATCACAATAATAGTAGTAAAGGAACATATTTAGAAAGTTGAGAATCTATTAGCATCTACAACAACTCTCAATTTAATTACACTCTAATATTTTAAAAAAATAAAATTCAAAGAAAACCATTCCAAAATATCAAAGTATTACCTCATATATTTTTGGGGTAAATGAAAACCCACGCCTTATTTCTCTGCATAGATAAAGAAACAAGGTTCAAAAACTGAATCTCCCTGCCGCATGTGAATGCATTTCCTCAAGACAATTTCATTAACATCTAGCTATGCTGATAAAGTAAAGCTTAATGAAAATTAAATCATTAAGAAGAAAGATGACTTACAAAGCATATAGAAATGTGTTGCAATATACACTTGCCTCTTTCTCCCGGTCAGTACGCTACGTGATTACTATAAGGATGAAGCAATCCCAGTAATCATTCCACTCCAAATTCCCTTAATACCAAAGACAAATAAATAAAATTTCACATACAGAAATATAGAATTGTAACAAAGAATCAAGCCTACCATAAATAGTGATAAAGCTTATGCAAATGAATGGTGAAAACACCAAGTTCTCCATTTTAGAAATATATAAATCATTCCACAAAACAAGCAATAATGTCATAAGCAGAAACACAACAGGAAGTAAATGCAAACTAGTGAACAAATCAAATGGCTAAAGGAAGCATATACACTGATAATGGTAGCTGGAAATATGAATATTTATTCACACCAGGAAAAATAAAAAAAAAATAAAAATGATTAGAGCTAAACAAAAGTCAAAACAGAATGTTGGTTAGAAAACAATAGCATGCAACCAACTGTAGTTGCTTCACAATTCCAAAATCACTGCCACATAAATTTTCTGGAAGAAAGAAATTACATACATATTTTTGTGCCGTGGCTTGGAGATCGATCCTTGGAATTAGCTTTACAGTGGCCTCTTCCGTACATCATCAACTGCCACAACCTACAGAAAGGTGTATAGATAAAAGAGAACTTTTAAAACCAGCAGAAAGCCAGCTAATTCTCATCTCAAGAAAAGACACCTCATACCTGTGCAAGGTCCCCTTTGTATTTCCCATACTTCACGAGGACCCATGTGCCCTTAGAAACTTCACTTGATTTGATTTGAAGAGAAAGCAGATAGAGAACTTCATTTTTGGGAACCAGCACCACTCTACTAGAATATATACTACAAAGCGCTTTACATACCTGTTTTGAAAATTGGTTCCATTCCTAATTAGTCTGGAAAGCATGTAAAAAGGGAAAAAGAAGAAATGAAAGTGCTCTACATCTGCAAGAAAATACCTCAACGACTTCACGTTCCCTATCAGCTTCAATATAAATATAAACCTTTCACATGCTCAACAGAAAAAGCAGATATTATCTATAATTTAGTTCCAATAGTTTGCATATCAACATACTTCCGGATGAGGCAGAATGCTACCTGCATCTCATGTCCAACCTGCAGCCAAGATTTTTTCAAGAAAACATACAAATAGAAAGAGAACCACTCTGCCAATATTTGACAGCTGATGACTTGATAGCATACCGCGCATTTGAATGTTGGAGGGCCTCTACAGCTGTTGGCCTCTTGCTGGGGTCCCATGAGCAAAGTGACTATGCATATGACATATCCACAGATCATGCAGGAATAAGCACAACTAGTTATCTTTTCTCTTCTTTTTTTTTGGCGGATAAGGTGCATCCATTCGGAAATCAAGCATTCAAATCCTACTTAAAAGTCCAAGCCATTGTCAGCAGAGAGAAAACTACTCAACAGAGAACATTTACCTGTTAAACCGAAAACTAACAAGAAGTTGTTCACTCATTTGTTATATTTATGCCAAAAAAAGAGAGGCAAGGTTCCCCTGTTTGGCTGCCACTCGCAACATATTCTCCTTGTGAAAGCTTGAAAATGTTCTTTTTCCTGTCAATGATTTCCATACTTCCATTTGGCTGCCACTCGCCGATATCCCCTGTGTCAAGCAATCATTGTAAGCATTGTTACAGAGAATGCAAGCATGAAAAATCTGAACCACATGCAAATGATGGTTGGATAGCATATGGGGATCTAATTGCCCAGAGGCAGATAAATGCTGAGACGGAGATACCTGTGTGGAACCATCCACCGACCATGACTTCTTTCGTGAGGTCTTCTCGTTTAAAGTATCCTGAGAACAGGGTATTTCCCCTTACACAAATCTCTCCACGTGGTGTGCTTGAATTGGCATCATATCCCATTTCAGGAACAGGCTCCAGACACACATCTACATTTGGCATTGATAGTTCATTTGGTAGTGAGACGAATGTCCCCACACAAGTTTCCGTCAGACCTGCATTGAACATTAGCATGCCATCGGTTATCTAAGATTCTTGATTCATTAAACCTCATTAGATTAAGTTGTTCTCAGAAGATGTGAAATATCTTTCATCTAATCGACCTAAATTGCATCAGACCTTTACTAGGTAAAGACATAGGAATGAATTAAAGCAGGTAATACAGTCTAGAAGGATGCAAACCATAGCCTTGTAGAACATGAGCACATGCCACCACCCGTAGAAAAGCTTCCACATGTGTTGCAAGTGGAGCAGCTCCAGATAAAATAAGTTGTACTTTTCCGCCTAATCCTTGCTTTACCTTAAGAAAGCATGGAAATAAAGGTTAGGGAAGCAGACAATGGTTTTTATTCAGAGCCGCTATTATGAGCAATAACAAAATTAGGGTAGTATCTGCTGATGGACAATGGCTACCTTGCTGAAAACTACTTTGTCAAAAAGTGGTGCTGCCTCGGAGTTGGGTGAAATCAAGAAACAGAATAGTAACAGAAAGGAAAAGGAGGGCACAATGCAATGAGCAGACAACAACAAGGCATGGAAAGAAAAAAAAAATGGAATATAGTGATGTCGAGGACCCTAGGCAGATTATTCCAAATAGGAATGTGGGACTATGCTTCCTATCGAGATATTCTTTGAGGAACAAATCGATCATGTTCTTTCTATTAGGAATACAAGTTGCAGAACTTACTATGCGTATGCGATGTTAAACAATGTATGCTTCAAGAAACCTCCTGAAGAAATCTTCTCTGTCAGACCTGGAAAAAGAACAACAAAGGCTTAAGAACACATCCATAGGAAGAAGTAAGATCAAAAGTTCCATTCTCTTTTTATGGTGAACAACTAGTGCAAGATAGAGTATAGACAATAGAGATTAACAAACTTGAAGCATGCAAGAGAGACAGTAGCTTACAAATCCTCCTCAATGATGGGACACTTCAAAAGTAACAGAGTCAACCCAGCTCTTGGAGCCATGAACAGATCAGCACTTCTTGACGCAGGGATGAACGTGATGAGGATAACTACTCCGAATCCACGGAGCTTCTCTGGACTCCTCACAGAGACTTCTCGAATCCACGAGGAAAGAAAGCAGAAAATAGAAATAAATTCTAATAAATTCGAAATTGATTAATTGATTAATAAAAACGAGTTCACAACCCTTTAAATAGGGGTACCAAGCAATGGGAAAGAAATCAGAATCAAACTACAACTCAAACTCTTAGAATCCGCGACTTACTATAAATAGTAAACTTACTATTTATAGACGGTCGTGATGTCTACTAGTGCGCAAGGTTTTCGGCCAAAAATAGTAAGTGTCCTATTTGGCTTCACCAAACCGTTCTCCTAATTATTCTAAGCTCTTTTCACGTTGGGCGCAACTCCTAAAGCCCGACGGATGAAGAGTTATAATCAAACTAAAACTTACTATTTATAGTAAAAGCGAAATTAAAACGGGGAAACAACCATCGATCCAGGGGTTTGTCGCAATTACCCGGCGTAGGTTGGTTGGCTTCAGAGTGGCTCGTTCTACCCCAAAATCATATATTTTACGTCGGATAACTCATTCGGATTGCAAGATACGCCCGATTTAAGGTTCGATGGTCGGGATCACTTGTCGACCGGGCCTTTTCGATCCATCTTGGCCATGTAAGTGTCTCCTGCTCTACATCGATCTCCTCCACTTCAAAAGAACTCGTCCTCGAGTTCTCGTCATGCTCAGTTCATGAGACTCGGTTAGGTCCATGACATTAAAAGTCCGTGAGATGGCCATGTCATCTGGGAGATCAACAACATAAGCGTTGTCATTGATCTTTCGGATGATTGGTACCGGTCCAATCTTCTTATTTTTCAACTTGTTGTACGTCCCGGTCGGAAATCTCTCTTTGCGCAAATGGACCATAACGCGGTCGCCTACCTCGAACACTCTTTGTCGCCGATGCTTGTCCGCTTGTTCCTTGTACTTCTCGTTCGAGGCATGTAACTTGGTCTGCACTTCTGCATGGATGCCCATGATCTTGTCTGCCATACTGCTGCAATGCTCGTGCCTGGGTGCTTGGGCAGAGGGACCAAGTCAAGTGTGTGGTGAGGCACTCGTCCGTAAATAATCTGGAACGGTGATCTCTCTGTCGAGCGGTTCACCATATTGTTGAATGCAAACTCTGCTTGAGACAAGGCCAAATCCCACTGCTTCGGTTTTTCTCCTGAAATACAGCGAAGGAGGTTTCCCAACGTGCGATTCACAACTTCGGTCTGCCCATCAGTCTGTGGGTGGTAAGCACTACTAAATTGAAGTCGTGTATCGAATCGATTCCATAAAGTCCGCCAAAAGTGGCTAATGAACTTCGTGTCACGATCGAAAGTAATGGTCTTGGGGACCCCGTGTAGCCGAACGACCTCCCTGAAAAATAAATTCGCCACGTGTGTTGCATCGAGGGTCTTCTTGCATGGGATAAAGTGCGCCATCTTTGAGAAACGATCTACCACCACGAACACCGAATCCATGCCGCGTTGTGTTCGTGGGAGACCAAGTACGAAGTCCATTGATAAATCCTCCCAAGGGCCGTTAGGCACAGGTAACGGGGTGTAGAGGCCCGTATTCTGAGATTGCCCCTTGGAGGTCTGACAAACATGACAACGTTGTACGGCTTTTCCCACATCGCGTACTAACTGCGGCCAATAATACCGCTCTTCCACAAGAGCTCGCGTCTTGTCTCGCCCCAGGTGTCCACCAAGGCCACCTCCATGTAGCTCCTGAATAATCTGCTCCCTCAGAGAACTTTGGGGGATGCACAATCGATTCCCTTTGAAGAGAAAATCGTCCTGTATATGAAGGTCACTGGGGTGACCTTCTTGACACTTCATCCAAGAATCTTTGAAGTCCTCATCCTCGGCATACAGCTCCTTGAGACAGTCGAAGCCGACTACCTCGTTGCTCATTGTTACTAGTAGTGATGCACGACGGCTAAGTGCATCAGCCACCTTATTCTGCTGCCCTGACTTGTGCTTCAGAACGAACGTGAATTCCTGTAAAAACGCAACCCATCTAGCATGCACACGATTCACGTTAGTCTGACTATTAATAAACTTTAATGCTTGATGGTCAGTGTACAAAACAAACTCTCTTTGAATCAGATAATGCCGCCAATGTCGCAGTGCCTGAACAACTGCATACAACTCAAGCTCATAAGTCGACCACTTCTTTCGGGCTTCACTGAGCTTCTCACTGTAGAAGGCTACCGGCCTGCCTTCCTGTGATAATACTCCTCCAATTCCGACATATGAAGCGTCACACTCAACCTCAAACAATTTGTCGAAATTAGGAAGCACCAAGACCGGTGTTGTAGACAAACGATGCTTGATCTCATGAAAGCTCTTATCAGCTTTATCGGTCCACTGGAACGGTCCTTTTTTCATGCAATCTGTTATAGGCGCGACTATAGTGCTAAAATCTCGTACAAATCGACGATAGAAAGTCGCCAACCCGTGAAAACTCCTCACCTCATGAATGTTTGTCGGGATCGGCCATTCCCTAATAGCTCGCACCTTTTCATCGTCTACACGAATGCCTGTGGACGTTACAACAAATCCTAGAAACAATAGGCTGTCAGTTAAAAAACTACACTTCTTCAAGTTGAGGTACAACTTGTTAAGTTGTAGGACCTGTAGCACCTGCCTGAGATGTTTCTTGTGCTCCGCCTCATCCTGGCTATATATCAATATGTCATCAAAATATACTACCACAAATCGGCCAGTGAACGGTTTTAGAACTTGATTCATCAAACGCATAAAAGTACTTGGTGCGTTCGATAGGCCGAAGGGCATGACCAGCCACTCATACAACCCTTCCTTGGTCTTGAATGCCGTTTTCCACTCATCACCAGGTCGAATACGAATTTGATGGTACCCGCTCCTTAGATCTAGTTTAGAGAACACCTTGGCCCCTTCTAACATATCGAGCATGTCGTCCAACCGTGGTATTGGGAACCGATATTTGATGGTAATTTTGTTGATTGCTCGGCTGTCGACACACATGCGCCAGCTTCCATCTTTTTTTGACGTTAATAATGCTGGTACGGCACATGGGCTCATGCTCTCTCTCAAGAGACCCTTACGGATCAATTCCTCCACTTGCCCCTGAAGTATCTCACACTCCTTCGGACTCATCCGATAATGAGGGCGATTAGGCAGGCTAGCCCCAGGGACGAGGTCTATGTGATGTTGGATGTCCCTCATGGGGGGCAATCCATCAGGTAAATCTTCAGGCCAGACTTCTTTGAATTCGTTTAGCAACAGTCTTAAACTTGGAGGGATGTTTGAGGGTTCCTCTTCCTCGCCCTTCACCACTACAGCGTATACCTCGCCGGTTTCCTTGGATTCTTCCATAAAATCCCGAATGGTCAAGAGGGAACTCCCCTCCACTTTAGAGGCTTCAGGGTGGTTCTCTGGTGCCATAGGGGCAAGGATTATTTTTCGACTATCCTTGACAAATACGTAAACATTATCTCGTCCCCGATGGGTCGCATCACGGTCTGACTGCCAGGGTCGACCGAGTAACATATGACAAGCTTCCATATCGACCACGTCACAAAGTATTTGATCTTTATAATTTTTGCCAATTGAAAAAGAGATAGTGCATTGTTCAGTTACCTTGGCCTCATTCACCTTTTTTATCCAACCAATTGAGTACGGGGAAGGATGTTTCATTGTTGGTAGCCGCAACTTATCCACCATCACTCTTGAAACGATGTTCTCGCTACTACCACTGTCTATGATTACATCACAGACCTTTCCATTGACGGTGCACCGAGTTCGAAATATATTGTGTCGTTGTGGATGTAATTCCTTTCGTGGGGCATACAGCAATCGCCTCACAACTAGAAATTCGCCATGATCCTCGCTCGTCATTTCATCGCCACCTGTTATTTCTTCAGTGATTTGTTCATGTTCATCAAAGCGATGGTCTTCCTCTACGGCCTCATCTTCAGTGCCCCCTTCATTTATAGTCAAGTGTGCTGCGGGACGTTGAGGACAAGTGTTTGATAAGTGGCACAGTTGGCAGTGGTAATAATTGTTCGACCTTGGCGAGCATAAGGATTTGGAATCCTACTCGGACTCGCTATTGTAGGTGTTGCACGTTAGTCTGGATGAGCCGCTTCCCGTATCACGGTTTGTGGTTGTAGGAAGTTGAGGTACTAGGTCTTTTCCTCGTGGCAACACCATTGGATCCTGCGTGGGACCCGTCATGGGGGTCGAGTTGAAGGATATGGACGAGCAGAGCTCTTGCAAGTTGTGTTTATGCCCTACCCGCCAATTGAATCGCTTCATCCACGATCCCGACTCGAACTCGGTCCTGAATTGTCGGCCGCAACCCACCTATAAATCGCGCCACCTTACGTGACTCGGATTACGACGGATCGTTTCGTGTAGCCGTTGGAATTCTTGATATAATCTGTATTCGATTTCCTTGCTGTGATTTTGATATTCTTTGGAATAATATCTGCTCATAATCAGGGGAGAAATCGAGATCGAAGAAGGCGTCTCATCCGTGGCCATGATGAGATGGGCGCCTTGTTCTGGCGAGCTCGTGAGAGTTGTAATTGTTCCCACTATGCAGAAACCCGATTTTAATTTAAACGCTACCAATTTTACCCTTTTATGATCCGCACGTCCATGTAATCAAAATATCTCTCTACTTGCTAGCCAATCGAGAAAATCTTCTATACGTAATAAACCGTTAAAACTAGGAAGTTCGGACCTTACCTCGATAGTCTCTTTCGGCATGACTAGACGATCACCTCCATGGATTGGTCGTCGCGCAAAACCCTCATTAAGGTCCTCGTCGCTAGAACTTGAATCATCGGTGTAGCCCTACGGTTTGCCACGGTAGTGCTCTACGAAAATCGGAGTTGTGTCGTCGCGACCATGGGTGGTGGAGCCACCACGGGTGGTGGAGCACCGCCTGGGGCTCGGGCGGAAGTAGCGCATCCATAAGACGGTCGAGTGTTGCCTGCGACCCTTGCATGGTCAATGACTCTCCGGTGGAAAGCTTCCATTCTTTATAAGATAACGAATCCTGGATCACTGTCCACGAGATTTTGATTCATACCTTCGTTGTTTGCCATCGGCCCGAGGGGAATCCTCGCTCGATACCAATTGACGCAGGATGAGCGTGATGAGGATAACTACTCGAATCCACGGAGCTTCTCTGGACTCCTCACGAGACTTCTCGAATCCACGAGGAAAGAAAGCGAGAAAATAGAAATAAATTCTAATAAATTCGAAATTGATTAATTGATTAATAAAAACGAGTTCACAACCCTTTAAATAGGGGTACCAAGCAATGGGAAAGAAATCGAAATCAACCTATATCTCAAACTCTTAGAATCCGCGACTTACTATAAATAGTAAACTTACTATTTATAGACGGTCGTGATGTCTACTAGTGCGCAAGGTTTTCGGCCAAAAATAGTAAGTGTCCTATTTGGCTTCACCAAACCGTTCTCCTAATTATTCTAAGCTCTTTTCACGTTGGGCGCAACTCCTAAAGCCCGACGGATGAAGAGTTATAATCAAACTAAAACTTACTATTTATAGTAAAAGCGAAATTAAAACGGGGAAACGACCATCGATCCAGGGGTTTTTCGCAATTCCGGGCTGCGCAACCCGGCGTAGCTGGGTTGGTTGGCTTCAGTAGCTCGTTCTACCCCAAAATCATATATTTTACGTCAGATAACTCATTCCGGATTGCAAGATACGCCCGATTTAAGGTTCGATGGTCCGGATCACTTCTGTCGTCGACCGGGCCTTTTCTGATCCATCTTGGCCATGTAACTGTCCGCGACCTGCTCTACATCACTTCTAATCTGAGATTAGAGTTCCTATTGATTTGTGCTTTGAAAATACAAATCAAACAATCTCAGTGTTCTGAATGCTTGCTTACCCTTGGGTTGTGCAAGTTTTAGTTGGGCTTGGGGTTAGTATTGGGTGAGACCGTGCTGCCATCAGCATGTTGTCAAGGTGAATCTCTACCATGGCTGGTTCCAGAGCCAGGTTAAAGAAGGTTAATGTTCAGTGAGCAGCTGATAATAAATAATCTTCTATATCTAACATTCTAATTCTAGCATTAAAAGTTCAGAAAACACATCAAATCTACTAGTTTTTAGAGCATTTCAAGGCAGAGACATACATATCGAGAGCTCAGAAAATGCAACAAATCTGGTGGATTTTTTGAGCAATTCAAGTGAAATCTAAGACATCCCAAGTTCTAATTACAACATTGGAGGGCTGAGAAAATTCATCAAATCTGCTGGTTTTCAGAGCATTTCAAGCAGCCTCTTCCACATCCACAGTCCTACTGCTGACATTGAAAACTCAGAAAATGCATTGAATCTGCTTGTTTCTAGGGTAATTCCAATGTTGAAAGCTTGGAAACCGAATGAAATCTATTGGTTCTTAGATCATGTCAAGTCAAATCTCGAACACCTGAAGTTCAACTACCGACATTGAAACTCACAGAAAATATAAATCTGCGGGTTTTCAGAGCATTCAAGTGAAACATACCACATCTGAAGTTTAAATACCAACATTGAAAGAAAATGTATAGAATCTGATGGTTTCCAGAGCATTTCAAGCGAAAATGCATAAAATCTGATGATTCCGACACCGACAATGGAGAAAAAAGAATAGTCTGTTGGTTTTTGAAGCATTTCAAGCGAAATCTTTGATACCTAATCACAACATCAAAAACTCAGAAAATGCACAAAAACTACAGGTTTTCAGAACACTTCAAGCGGTAGCTACTACAGCCGAAGTTCGAATTCAGATGTTGAAAGCTCAAAATAACACAAAAAAAAAGCCCCAAATCTAGATACCTTCACTAGCATTCCTACAAAATACACAGCCGTAACAAGATAAGGGAAGAACAGAGGAACATACCTTTAAAAGAAGCAACGAGAGATCTGAAATCTGCAAGCATTTCCTTCAAAGAACTGCATAAGGATGCTGCAGGTCCGCCATTAAAGCCGCAGAGAGCTTCGCTAGACAGAAACTCCTTGAATCTCTAAGTTTCTCTCACAAATCCCAATTTCAAACCTCTGGATTCTCCATTTCGGCCAAAACCAATGCAACAGGAGCTGAAAATCTGCAGATTTCTCCCAAAATCCCCTATAACTCTTCTCGTAATTGAACGACAGAGCTTTCGCTCAACCACTGGAGCTCGATTCAGCTGAAGTCGAACCAGAGAGCTCAGAATAGCGAGATTTACATCAAGAATCCATACCGGTTGATGGGTTAGGGTTTGGATTAGAAAGTAAAACAGACATGGTACTCTACTTGTGATGGTGGTGCGGCAAGCGACTGCGAAAGTTTGGAGAAGAGGAGGGTTAGAGTTTGGAGATAGCAACGATCAGGGATTTGGAGAAGAAGAGGGCTAGTGTTTGGAAAAGGAGGGCTTTTGATGTAAAAAGTAAAATAGAAGGGGGGAAATAACCTTTTATTACGAGGGAAAGAGAGGGCGTGAGCGTTTATTTCGCCGGCCGTGGTTTCCCATATCACAGGCTGCCGATAAAAAAAGGGTCGGGGATTCTCACATTTCTTGTAGTGATGGTAAGTGTATAGTTTGTTAATGGCATGGCAAGATTCTGCACATGCGCCCACATGATTCCGCTATTCATGAGGGGAGTTAATAGAGTTCCGACCAAAATCGAGGTTTTTTTTTTTTTTTTTGGTAGTTAGGATGATGTCCAATCACATCGACTCCCAATTGTCAGTTCTTTTTTTCTTATCAGAATTTCAAACATAGTTCAAAACTAGGGTGGCAATAGGTTTGCACCAGGCCAAGATAGGTCTCTATACCCACCTTAGAACTTAGCCCAAGCTTGACCCTAAAAAAATGGTTAAGCTTAAGCATAACCCGACCCAAGAGAGTTGTATTTCAGGTATTGGAGGATCAACACCCTTCTTATTGGAGGTGTTTTATTGGATTTCTACTGATATAGAACATCCGATGAGAGCTTACTCAAGAGAGTCGTATGAAGGATACATTGGTTGCAGTGCTCATAATGGCATGATCATGAGCTCTTGATTTTGGTCCAAACCATGAGTCAGGTTGGTGGAGAGTGGTCAGTTGGGAGGGTCCTATGTTGAGAGTGGTGCAGTGGTTGCATTGTGAGCAAGAGTTCTTGATTTTGGTTTGAACCATGAGTTAGGTTGGTGCTGATAGGTCAATCACAGGAAGTGGATTGTAACAAACGTGCACACAATCAGTAGGTGGGGTGGACCAAAAAGACACCTGGCTCATAAATCAGGCCAATCTGGTTAGTGGGCAACTAAGCTTTTGAGACCAAGCATGTGAGACCCAAATACAACATGGCCAGATCTTTCACATGCTTGCCATAATGTCATGTGTGATTTGCTTTATCTCTAACTGTCTCCGAGTGCGCATCGCTTTAATTCTTATTGACTAAGCAGTTTGTATTTCTATTGTGGATGCCGGATGGCTATGCTAAGGCCAACTAGATGCTTGATCAGAATCCCTTGATTGTAAAATCACATGCATAGAGGTCATCTCATGTTAAAAAAACAATTTACTTGGGAAACGCCAAGAATGTGCACGGAGCATTCTGTCAGCTTGACCGATCATGAGAGGGCCCCACACTCCCACTCCAGGGCCAAAATTAAGGCACTGCGCGCACTGATTAGGTGGGTCACATGTATGCACTGGAAGTGGATGTATAATTGAAATAAACCTTTCAACTGAAGTTAAGACTACAGGAGGTAGGATTAGAACATGGATGTATAGTTGAAATGTTTCGAAATAAACATTTCAACTGAAGTTACTATAAACTTTCTGTTTTTCTTTCAAGGAAAGGTGAGAGCACACCACCTGAAATATTATTGATATGGAAGAGGCTTTACATCCATTCAGGTGGGCACAAAGAAATAAACCACACCTACCATCTAATCTCAGCCAAAACTAGGGAACTAAACAGAAAAAAAAAAAACAAAGAAAAGAAAAAAAGAAAAAGAAAACATGGATGTTAAACAATTCTACCCGGATGAATTGATTCCAACTGTATATCCCACTAATGTGTGGATAATGCTGATTTTTATTTTATGTGATTTTCATGGTAGGCCCTGTTGCATTTGATGTCTTATATCTAGTAAGATATAGAGTCTGTCGATGCCATTGACTGTTTCGATGTCACATTCAATGACATCGAATAGTGCTCGATCCATCGAACTTATACCAGATTTCCTCGGTTGGTTGTTGGACATATTGTTGCTATTTTTGATGACATCAAAGAGCTTTCGATGACATCGAATACATCTTCGATGCCATCGAAGATTGGTCAAGCAATCGAGAATTTTTACAATAACCACGTTTAGTTGTTGGACTCTTTTGGCGTCTGTTCGATGCCATCGAAGGTAGTTCGATGACATCGAACAAGTTACGCAGATTTTTTGTGCATCCGTGGGATTTACGAATTTTGTTTCCTATTACGTTTTAATCTCTTTCTAAAGCTATATAAAGGGTTGTATATGGGACTGGGAGGTATACTAAGGTTTCCTAAACTATTTCAAAGGGTTTTTAAAAGAGTTCTAAGGTTTCAAAGGTAGAGAAGAAGGAGAGGTTTGAAGATTGGTCAAGCTCGGTAAGTCATATCTCTTTGTAATTTGTGCTTTCATAATGTAATTCTGTTGCTTTGTGCTATGGTTTTTTCCCGCAAAGGTTTTCCATGTTAAATCTCTATGTTCTCTTGTGTTTGCTTGGTATTCTTAGATTGTTATCCTAGATCCATATCTGTGTAATTCTGCAGCATGAATCCCAATAAGGCATAATATCTCCATGGTGTTGATGTCTTACACAAGTGGGCGTCAGCCGGAGAGGTGACGTTGGACCATAAATTGTGGTATCTTGATATATCTGATCAGTTCTAACACACAACCAGTCATTTTTCTTATTTCCAATTGTCCTTGCTTGCCTCAACTGTCTTCATACTAGTTTTCAATTGTGGAAATTTTTGTTTAAAAGGGACTTGATTAACACTATTTTTTTATACAGGTGGCGTATTCTCAAACATACACATGCTACTAATAAAGCTATAGCTTATGAATTGCTAACCACTCAATTTAGGTCTACTGGAAGTAAAGTAGAAAAGTATATTCGCCGGATAAAAAAAACTCATTTCATATCTTTTTCATTGCCTATCTTATTTTTAAAAAAAGTCATTGTATTGTAATATCTCAAGAAATGCGGATCATTTATTTAGTATTAATTGGAAGATATATATATTCAAAAAATAAAAAGAATCTCGTTTTACATCTCTTTTATTGCTTGTCCTATTCTTTAGAGAAGTCATTGTATTGCGATAGCTTAAGAAATGATAATCACTTATTCAGCGTATATGAGAAGTAGGGTCGCTATACTAAGAGAATCTTATTTCACATCTCTTTTATTGTGATGGGGTTTTTTCCCCAGGCTCGACCGGTCGTGAGCTTCACTCGACCGGTCGAGGGCTGGTGCAAGACTAGTCATGGACTGACTCGACTCATTTTTCAATAAGTTGTGGTTTTGGATCTCCGAGGTGCTCGACCAGTCGTGGGATGCGCTCGACCGGTTAAGGGTGCCGCTCGACTGGTTGAGGACTCGGCTCGACCAGTCGAACTTACCTAGATTTGAGTTCGAATCTTGTGCGGACTGCGAAAATCTGAGGCCTTTTGCGACAGGGTGCGAAAGCGAGTTTCCCAAACTATAAATAGGGGTGCCTAGGGCTTTTCTAGGTAATGCAAGAGGGTTTCCGAAAGCTTTACAAGGGTTTACTAAAGGGTTTAAGGCTATCAAAGCTGTGAGAGAGAGAGAGAGAGAGGAAGCTTGTGGAAGGGAGGTTATGCTCGTAGAGGAGATCTACTGTGTACTCGATATCTCAGCGCTTTTACGTCCTCGTGATCGGTGAGATTTCTCCGTTTTTCTTTTATTCTCTTATTGTTTATCCACTCCTGCATGAGTAAAGAAGGTTGTAATGTTCTACTTTATAGTAGATTGTTGATCTAGACGAGATCCCGTGGTTTTTACCTCTTTGAGGGTTTTCCACGTAAAAATCTCTTGTGTAGTGTGGTTTGTGCCTTGATTTATTTCATTGCTTTATTATCACATAATTCTGATTTATTTTGGGAGGCTAGATCCTAAGGTTTTGTGCAAGGCCCCCAACATATTGCATGTCCTATTCTTTGAAGAAGTCCTTGTATAGTGATAGCGAAATGCTAACCACTCATTTAGTGTCCACCAGAAGCATAAAAGTATAGTCACCGAGAAAGAAAAATCCCAATCTACATCTCTTTTATCACCTGTGATCATATTCTTTGACAAGTCCTTGTATTGGATGGAAGTCCAAGTGGAACATGAAACGGCTTGTAATTCTAAGTCGATGGAGTCTACAATAATATAGACTTAAGACGAAGAGATGACTCTTTTATTTTTTCCAGTAACTTTCTCCACGGTTAAAGAAAATGGTGAAGCGTCCAAATTTTATGTTTTCAATTAATTTAATTAATTTTCTTTAGGTGGAATATTTAAAGCCACATGTGCTAGGGGAATTTAGGGCATGTAAAAGTTGGAAATGGGCTCAAGTTAGGCACTTAGGCCAATCACGACATGATTAAATGGCTTTTTCCTAGTTGGGTCAGCTGGCTCAACACTCATCAAACTAGATCTTAGTGTGTTGTTCTTTTGATTCGTTAGGTGCATGATCTGTGGTGGGACCATATGTACCATTGGCTTGGTTTACTTAAGCATGGGCTCTACTTACACAATGTGTGACAAGTCTAGTTGTATATATTGAAACTCAAATTACCATCGATGCATAGGATCCATAGGCTATATATCCATGGTGGGACTGTAATCCAAGGATCCGATTGTATGGCTTTCCTAGATCCAAGCATCGAGACCATATCTACATACTATACTCCAGCCCAACCCATGATCTAAGTAATTTCTCTCCGGCCCTGTCGGGCGTGCAAGTGAAATAGTCAGCCCAACAATATAAAGATACTCCAGTACTTTAATGTGGACCATCCACATGTGGGCCCTACCTTCAAAATGGGCAGTCTAGCATGCTGGCTCACTTTGGATGTGAGTAATTTATCATTAGGAGCCAACCTTTAATGTGGAACATCCATTATATGGGCCCACCTTTTTAGGATCATCCATCATGTGGAGCCCACCTTCAACACTCACTGCCCATCATGTGGAGCCCATCTTCAATGTCTATTGCCCATCATGCAGGGCCACCTTGGATAGAGACCTTCCGATTGGGTGGAGAGAGAGAACAAAAACTTAAATAAATAAATAAATAAATAAAAACAAAAAGAAAAAAACTTATAACAGTATGTAAGTTTTAAGTTAATAATCAACTTTTACAAAAGTTGCTACTAGGGGTGTCAATGTGTTGAGTTGGCCTGTCAAGCTTGTGGGCCAGTCCATTTTTAAATCGGGCCCCTGGACTAAATGTCCAAAAGTCCATCAGCCCAGGAGACCAGTTACAGTTTACAAAAGGGCAATTTCATAATCATAAAAATACCTTCTCCAAGAAGGTTGTTGGGGTCGCGACTCATGAGTACTGATTAATTGCCTGCATAGCTAACTTCATAGCTGGATGGTTGTTAGGAACTATTATTTGTTTGTTGCAGGCTGAACTTCATTATGAGAGATAATCCTAGTTCGCAGAGAGGGTGGTTGTTTCTTCATCCCTTGGCTGACTTCGTAGCTAGATAGTTATTGTGGCAACTGTCTGTTCATCACACAAAATGGGATTTCATGACAAAACGGCTGATGGCGAACATATCTTTAACGGTCTGCTCATCGTACGAAGGATTTGTTGGGAAACAATGGTCCGTTTGTTATTATGCACAAATGAGTTTCGTGGGAAAATTGGCCGTTGATTGGAAGATCAACTGTTCAGTAGTTGGCCACATCACTTTGTTGCAGGAAAGCTGGAGTGACAACCTATTCACTCTTTTGAATCCTTACTTTGTAGTAAGACTGTCGCGGGAACAACTATCCACAACTATTCATTTGTTGCTTGGATCTTAACTCCATGGGTAAGGCTGTTGTGAGACGATCATTTATTTGTTAATCGACTAGGCTCCGTGACGAGGCAATCATGGAGCATACACCCCATTCGAGACCTAGAGATTTTCTTTGGTTTGATGAAATGATCATAGACATAGGGTGCTTAACTTCTTACTCTAATGTACTCAATCTAAACAAGGAATCATCGGAGAGAAACGCAATGCTTGTATGCCTCCAAACAAGGAATCATAACAAATATCACAGAAAATTAAGAAATTGAATACAGTGAGAGAAAAGAAAGAAAGAGAGAAAAAAGAATATATAGGAAAGAAAAGGAAAGGAAAAAAAGAAAAGAAAAAAAGAGTAGAAACTAGGAACATCAATGAGCTACGTTTGAGATGGGTTAAGGAAGGCTGACCGATTTATTGAAGGGCCATAAATTCAAGCATAGGCTCAAATCTTAGATTAATGACTGAGCTTGGCAATGGATTGGGCTGCTCTACGCGTTTTCATGCACGCCTATTATTACGCAAGGGGTTCAGGCTTAGGCCTAAAAATCAGGCACAGCAAATAAATTGATCATGGACCCAAGTTTACATCCTATTCAATTGATGCCATCTGGAGGCTAAGGCCAAGCCCATTTATCTAAAAAATAGGTCAGTCAAGCCTGAATTATAAAGGGCTGGGCTTGGGCCCAATTCTAAATGGGCTGATACAAGCTTGGCCTGAACTCTCCCATTGTCACCTTACTGATGGAAGTCACGAATGGACCACAGGAAAGGACCTAGACAGACTTCTTAAAAAAATAAAATAAATGGACAAATCCAATTCCAGGCCTGACTATGGATGTAAATAAGGTTAACGGTCACACCCAAAAGATGATGCACGATCTTCAAAACCCCAATGGACCAGCAAATAATACACAAAATATACATGAATTTGAGTAAGTTGAGCCTTCTTTTTCCTTTCGAATAGGCTGATTTGATGAGGTCGTGACAATGGGCCCACCTTAATATATTTTTTGGTATATCAACATCGCTCATCAGTTTTGCCGGCTCATTTTAGGGCTTGGGCCTAAACATGAAGTAGATCCAAATATCAGGTGAGCCACACCATAGGAAACAATAGTGATTGAATGTCCACCATTAAAAATTTCATGGTGCCCACCATAATGTTTACTTGCCATCCAAAACTGTCGTGGCCCACAAGAAATTTTATTGTTGGGCATTTAATCACGGTTGTTTCTTGTGGTGTGGCCCACCTAAGATTTGGATTTGCTTTATTTTTGGGCCCGAGCCCTAAAATGAGCTGGCAAAACTGATGGATGGCGTGGATCTGAAACTTGGCCTTCTTTCTTGTAGCCTTTGGTTTTCTAATCCATGGATGATACGTTTAGGGGTTGTTTACAACCGTAAGTAAACAACTGTTGTCCCTCCAAGTAGAAGTTTGGAATTCTTGATTGGACCTATTATTTCCATAAACAATCTTTATCGTCCATTTTTTGGCAATTTTTTTTAGTAATGACTGGTTGGTTACAATCATTTGACTTGTGTGATTTTGTGATTTTTGCTTGGTAATTCGTTAATTGTGGGCTGGTTTTGTTGTATTTTATTTTACTTTTTCCTTTTTTTGTCTCTTTCTTTATTTATTTTTTCCTTTTTATTTTTTTTATTTTTTTAAATTTCCATTTCGTTTTGTTTCTTCTGCACTGCCTAATAAATTGCTTTTCTTTCCAAAACCAAAAAAAATAAAATTAAAATAATCCCATATAAGAATATTAAAAAAAATCGCATACCTGACTGTAGAATCTCAAAGCATGGATGAAATCGCCACTCGTAAAGCATTCATTCCCTTTCCGCTTCCAATCCAAAGCATACACTGCGTTCTTACGACGCAGCCCCATCTCTCGGTCCGTTACTTCTCCGACAATCTAAGAAGATGAGAAAAAGGAAAAGGTCAAACAAAAACTAAATGAAGGGAAAAGAAAGCAATTTTGGAAGACTGGAGAATGGAAAGGAGGAGGGATTTTGAATTACCTGTTTGAGGTGAAGAGAGGTGAAAGATACCTCGTTTCAACACTGAGGTCTTGGTATCGATTCCCTCGTGTGGGGGTGGCTAACAGTGATGTGTGAACTGACAGTGGGGTGTACTAACAAGCTAACAAAAAAAAAAAAAAAATTGAGGAGTGAGGAGCACGTGCGAGGGAGATCGTCCGAAGTTGCACTGGAGATTGTCTGCTTCAGATGGATGGGAACCAGAGATTTCAGCTTCTCCATTTTCTATTCTTGCTCAGACCCTGGCTTTCAGCCTCTTCCTCTCCAACGATATCTATTTCGCGGAGTAATTTGATGCTCTGGTAGAGAACGATGCTTGATGCGCAGGCAGTGGGAACATACACAGAAATCCTCGCCTGTTTTACATACCGAAGCCCTGTGGGGCCAACACGGTACATACGTAAAATTCGGGAGCGGTTACACCCAAAACACTATGGCCCTTACCGTGGGGCCCACCTTGATGTATCTATTCTATCTCCTCGCCGTTCATTTTTCTAAAAAATGTCATTTTAAGTACATTGCAGCGCATGGTTCTAAAAACAAAGTGTTGGCACTCTTTCTTCCGTTCGTTTTCTGTCACGTGTGTGAATGCACAGCCGTGCCAAAATGGATTTGGTGGCGTGATTTAAGCCAAACAACTTTCAACCCAAATGCAATATCTATATATATATATATATATATATATATATATATATATATATATATATATATATATATATGGGAAAAGGTACTATGCGCTTGACCTCACGATTAGCTCCTGTGAGGTCGAGCTGTGTGGGCCCCACCGTGATGCGTGCCGACCATCAACACTGTGCATTTGATGGGTACCCTCTAAATTATGGGATATCCCAAAAATCAGCCATATACGGAACTCAGGTGGGCCATGCCATCTAAAATCATGTGAAACATCGTTAAAACATATAAAAGCACTTGGTGGGGCCCACATGAGTTTTGAATGCTGCTGAAACTTGGTCTGAACCCTCATGCAAGTGGGACACACATAATGGATGGGTTGGATTTGCAAACCACATCTCGGTGGGCCCAAAAAACTGATTATGAATATTTTAATGGTGCACGACCCCTCCCCACTTCTGTAAGTGGTGTGGCCCACACAAGTCATGGATTGACTTGATTTTTGAGACCTAGGTTCATGATGGAATGGTGCATCTGACTGATGGGAAATGCTCGCGCACAACTAGTTGGACACTGGATTTTGATCCAACTAGCTCGGCATTTAATCGAAAAAATTTTCTCTTAAATACCATATACATACCTAGTTAGCATTAATTAATGCTAATTAATGTTAAGAGAGAAGGTGTTTGCTTCATGTTAGCTTTTCAAGAGGTCTTTTGAAAATGATCCAGGCGTGGGTGGGCTTCACTGTAGTGTTAATGTAAAATCCACCTGGACTATCACGTCTGTCACCCCATGTTAGATCTAGGAATCGAAAATCAACTCCATCCATGGTTCAAGTGGACCACACAATTGGAAATAATGTGGGGAAAAAAAAAGAAGCTCACCTTCCAAAATGATTCCTTTGATGAGGCACACTTAGATCAAGTATGGCCTTGATTTTTGATTTCTACGCCTAACCTTTGGTGTAGCATCTAATGATTGGAGTGGATTTCACTTATAACTTTGAATCCCATAAAAATCAAAGGAAGACATCTCTTCCTATACTATTCAATTAGTGTGGCCTACCTATATCAAAAGTGAGTATGATATTTTGTCTCGAGAAGTAGAATGAGACAAAACATCTAACGGTCACAGTAGATCTCACATGCACATCACTATGTGCCAATACATCTCAAGTGGTCCACACTATAGGAAATAGTGGATATTCAACTCTTACAATTAAAAATTTCCCAGGCCCACCATACTTTTTACTTGGCACCCAACTTATTGAAAAGTAGAGGTGTACACAACTGAGTTGGCTCGGTTAGCTCGCTCGACTCGACTCGAAAAATCTCGATTCAACTCGGTTCGAAGTTGAGTTCGAGTTGAGTTGAGCTGGTTTTTTGAGCTTGAAAATGAGTTCAATCCGAGTTCGAGTTGGCCTCTGCTCAACTCGACTCGGATCGAACCCAAATCGAATCGAACCGGTTTGGTGACTCGGTTACTTTGATATTGATGTTGCTCACCAAGTGTTTGATGAAATGACTCAAGGAAGTGTGGCTGGTGGTAAGGAAGGTATGTACAAGGAACAAATACCCATTTTTTCTTAGTTTTTATGTTACTCAGAAGGTATTTGATAAAATACATATAAAACCATTACTGTTGTTTTACAAACAGTGAGATTTTGAAAGTATTGTCCAGGTGTTTGTGGAAATGCTGCACAGGCGAAGTTGGCTCAATCTTGGCTCGAACTCGGCTTGAATTGACTCGAGTTGCTAGCTGAACCGAGCTGAGTTGGCCAGTCAAGCTCGAGGACCGAGCCGAGCCGAGTTCGAGTCGAGGTCAACTAGTGGCCAAGCTGAGTCAAGCTTAACTCTGTTCAACTCTATGTACACCCCTATTGAAAAGGTCACAAAGGCTTTGATGAAGTAAAAGAAAAATTAAAAGCAAATTTCAGCTTAATCCAAAACTTTTGAACTACGAAAAGTTTGTAATTGCCAATCACCACAGTTTTTGTGGTGTGGTCCACACGAGAATTTTACCTGCTTCATTTTTTGAATCATGTCCTATCATGAGCTGAAAATATGGATGTAGGTCATGGATATACAATACATATATCAAGGTAGGCCCGTGGTCAGGGATGTACAGTGGTGCGTGAGAACATGTTGCACCTAGTCCCCTCGCACTTTTTTGGGAATATGCGCCTTCTTTCTTGGAATCCGAAGAAGTTTAATAGTGGAGATAAAGCCAACCTAAATTTTTGATATGGCCCACCGTGACATGTACTTAAGATCCACTCCAACCATCTCGATGTGCAATCTCATTGTGAGTTTAGAGCCAAAATATAAAGCAGATTCGTAATTCACGTGAGCCACACCAATAGAACAGATGAAATAGAGACGTCCACCTTTGATTTTTACAGGACCCCAATCATGATTATGTGAAATCCACTCCAACCATTAGATGCTATATCAAAGGCTAGGTGAGGGACCCAAAAATAAGATCTACATGTGATTCAAGTGGGCCTCGTCAAACAAACCATTTTAGAGGGTGAGATTTTTCAGCACACTATTTCCAATTTCACAGTCCAACTGAACCACCAGTGGGGTTGACTTTCGGCCCCTAAGGCTAACATGGGGGTGACACACATGATGGTTGGGTGGAATTTACATTAACATCACAGTAGGGCCCACCCAAGCCAATAATCATTTTGAAACACTCGTTTGAAGGTAAAATAAACAAAGCCTTATCTCTCTCTCAACATTAATTAGCATTCATTAATTCCAACTAATTGGACGGTCTAGTTGGACCGTCCAACTAGTTGTCTGAATTAAAAGCTAATTAATGGTAATGAATTACGCACATGCAAAATATACTTTCATTAGGAAAAGGAGCTAATGGCTTTGGATGGCTCTACCACGATGTTCATGTAAAATCCACCTCAGCCATTAGCTAAGGGCATGTTTGGGCCGGGGGATTAGAAGGGCTTAGGTGGGATGGGATTCAAAAAACATAGTTATTACCTAGGGCAGGGATTGTCCCTCGTTGCCATGGGATAAGATTAATGCCATGCTTTGTTGGTAATACGGTGGTACATTGAATGAATATACCCACCATCATTTGAAATTACTAAGAATAACACATATGTGTTATATCTAAACCGTTTATTTATTTTGTAACCTCATTTTATGGCATGGGCCTAAAAATGAGGTAGATCCAAAACTTATGTGGCCCCAAAGAAGTTTTCAACAGTAAGTATTCAATCCCCGTTGCTTTCTATGGTGGGGTCCACTTGAGCTTTAGATTTACCTGATTTTTTGCCCCATGCTCTAAAATAATCTCAAAAATGGGTGGACGGTGTGGATATAGCCCACACGTCTTGGTGGGACCTACACAACTTGCTAACATTGAGTAAAATTGGCACAAGACCCAATGCAATTCCATCTAATCTAATTCCAAGCTTTTTCATTCTTCCCAAACATGGAGTTGGAATTGGCACAGGACCAGATGAATCCCATCCCACCTGATCACTTCTAATCTCACTGCCCAAACACGCCCTAAGTTACCCAATGCTACACCCAGGGCTCTTAAATCAGCCCCATCACTGGTCCAAATAGACCACACCATTAGAAACAATCTAAAAGGAATGCTTACCCTGAAAACTGTTTCCCTTGGTATGGCCCCATTTAAATCATTCATGAGCCTTCATTTTAGTCATTAGGCTTAGAATCTGGTGTGGAATCCAATGGTTGGAATGGATTTAACATGCTCATCACGGTAAGCCTGGTAACAATCAAGGGTGGACGTCTCTCCCATCTGTTTCTGTTTCTATTAGTATGGTCCACTTGAATCACATATCAGCCAGATTTTTTGACTCTGGACTCTGTACAGGATTACACAAACAATGATCGGAGTAGATTTCGTGGTACGCATCACGGTAGGCCCTGTGCAAATATAAAGGGTGGACCTTTTGGACGGTTGGTTCAAAAAATGTCGGACCTTCCCGAGATTGGTTGGGGGAGTGGATCAGTGTTACCTGGTAACAAAGCAGTGGGGGTGCTTACCTGACCGTGGGGCCCACCTTCATGTACGCGCTGTTTATCCACGCCACCAAATAGTTTTTACACATCATTCCATTCTATGATCTTAAAAATGAAGTAGATCCAAATTTTAAGTGGATCACACCACATAAAAGATTTTACATTGAACACCCACAATTAAAAACTTCCGAGGGCTTATCGTAATGTTTTGTAGGCCTTGCCATGATGTATGTGTTGTATCCACACCGTCCGTCTATTTGGAGAGATCATTTTATGACATGACACAAAGAATGAACCAGATTAAAAGCTTAAGTGCACCACACCACGGAAAACATTGGGAGTTGAACGCTTACCCTTGAAAACATCCTGAGGCCACAAAAGTTTTCGATGAAGCCGTTATTTGTGTTTTCCCTTATACCATGTCTCTGTTAACTTCTAAACATGTTAGATCTCAAATAGACATCATGGTGGGCCCTATAAAGGTTTCAACAGTGGGAGTCATTGTTCCCACTGTTTTCTGTGGTGGGGTTCACTTTAGCTTTGGATCTACATAATTCTTTGACTCATGCCTTAAAATGATCTCTCCAAACAGATGAACATTGTGGATATAACACATACATTATGGTGGGCCCATAGAACGTGGTGACATTACTTCCGCAGCTAATCCAGCATTATGAGCATTAACTACCGCCTTAAATTATGCTAGTATGTTGGAAAAAGATGTATACTTAGGGTTTATCAAGAGTCAAGCTAGTTCGAAAAGCTCGCTCAACTCAGCTTGAGTCAACTCGGATTGACTTGGCTTGAATGGACGATTCAAGCCAAGCCAAGCTAATTATTTGAAGCTCGAGTTGAGTTCAAGCCAAGTTCGACTAGGGGGTATTTCAACTCGACTCGACTAATATATATATATATATATATATATATAAAAGTTTTAAGTTTAAATTTAAAAATAAAAAAATAAAAAACAAACCTTAGAGTCTCTACCCGACTGCACGCACCCCCTTCTCTTTCCCTTTCTTCTCTTTCTCTGCCACTGCCAGCCGCACGCCCGCTTCGATGTTGAGGGTCAAATATTGCATATTAGACCCCAGTTATTGCTTGGATTTATGAACATGATACCGTTTAATAGCCCGCTTTAATCATGTTTGTGATGCAAAGTGTATTTACGAGCATGGATTGAAAAGGAAGTTTAAAGCATGGATTTAACACTCTAATGACACTAAAGGCAAGTGACGGACTCTAAGGGACCAAAATCGACGGAATTACACGCCAGGGATCCGCGAAAATCGAGAAACTGAAGCTCAAGTGGCCTAAAAGTCAGCCAGAATGCAAGATCACTGGGTTTCCATCATCTGTTCGGCTCGAAACTTTATACATGGCTCGAGGACCAAAAACTAATCGTACACGTCAAATTTCAGCCATTGGATCCCTCTAGAAGTGGCCCAACGGACAAATCAGCCCATAAATCAATGATTTGGGGCCCGCCTGGTATCTGAAAATGCTTCAATTTTGTTCTCAACGCCTTAAATGGAGTGACACAGCAAATGGACGGAGCAGATGTCTCACGGCATCACAATGGGTCCCGTATGTACAGTGTGTGTACATAATGTACACACGTGCCGCTGCGCGCCGAACCAAGTAAGGCGGGTCAGCAGGTGCTGACCCGCGTCTCTTTCTCAAAACGGCAACTGCCGTTTGGCACTGCGTAATGGACGGACGGCGTCCGTTTTGCGGACGCTAGTGGGCCCCACAGAGTGACCGTACGGATGATCCAAGCCGTCCATTGTGTAGAGGGCCATGAATACATCAAATCTATGCTGACTGTTTGTACCCATG
Source organism: Magnolia sinica (assembly GCF_029962835.1). Classification (NCBI taxonomy): domain Eukaryota; kingdom Viridiplantae; phylum Streptophyta; class Magnoliopsida; order Magnoliales; family Magnoliaceae; genus Magnolia; species Magnolia sinica. The sequence goes on from NC_080586.1 coordinate 79,689,302, forward strand.
CAAGCACACGTGCGCGATACAGAGGCCATAAGTGGACTGCCCTGCAACGTTCAAATTGATTTTAGCATAATTTCTTCTCTGGTCCGAGTCGATGGACATTCAAAACCATTCGTTTCTGACTGAAATTTTGAGGGCAATCTAATGGACGGGGTGGATTTCCATGAAAGAACCTCTGTAGGGCCCACCGATCACGACAGTGCTGGACGTGCAAAAGGCTACGCACGTCCGCGAAATCCAGTTTTTCAGGCGGTTGTTGCCCACCATCTTTGATCATATGGCAGATCGGAACTATCCATCATATAGATCGCTCAAAAACGTCCTAAGAGACGGTGTTTCTTTAGAGATTGAGCGAGGAAAGTGGCAAGTTTAAAAGCTCCGAAGTTTGTTGCGAAAAAGCTTTCGCTGCGCGTGTGTAGCTGCTGCGACAGCTTCTCCATCGCCCCTTGCAGTTATAAAAACGTCCTAGGAGAGCTGGAGAAGGGAGGAGAGGACGGCCAGAGCTTAAGGACGAGAGCTGGGGAAGCAGGGACGTGGAACAAGAAGAAGAGAGAGAGAAACAAAAGTAGAGACGGGTTCGAGCTTTTCTTCTTCTTTAGTTTCTTTTGTTTATGAATTTTTCCAGAGATTATAGCCTCATCATGTCCATGAGTGGCTGAACCTCTTAGCTAGGGCTAAGAGGTGAAGCTTGTAGTGTGATGGGGGACTCTTTTGCTTGTGTTTTGTATTCATACTGAACTGATACCAATTATAGTTTATTTAAGGGAGTGTTTTTAGTTTTTAATGGTCTGTTGTGACTGAAATTACAATGGGTCTGTGATAGCTTTGAACATGTTCCTTTCCTTTTATGTTTATGACGTCAGGAAGCCATGTTGTTCACCATCGTCTCCTGGGCATGGTCGGATGATGGTACCCTTCCTAAACTTCATAGCATGATGATTGGTTGGTAATTAGTTTAATTCTATTGTTTGCTTTATCTCCTAGGCATGGTTTGGTGATGGAATCCATTCTAATTTATATACCTTTCATTCCTTTCAAATTATATTAGAGGAAGTTCAGTTTAATTTCCATGATTCTTGAAGTAGGCCTAAGATCTTCCTGATCTCTACAAGTGGATCTTTTGAATCCCTAGTTTCTTATCTCTAATTTCTCTTAAGTTTTACATTAATTTCTCACCATCATTCATCAATTTATATTTGATTTAAATTTCATCTTAGGCTAGTTCTATTTCTACCTAGTTTCAGAGTACGTACAGGTATCAGTCCCTTGGGATTCGACCTCGGTCTCACCGAGTTTATTACTACATCACAACCCTATACTTGGGGAGTGAACACCCGACCACCACCACCAGTTTTCATTTCAGCTCCACAATTGTACGATTTCAATCCCTTAAGATTTACTTCTTAGACAAGAAACCTAAGAAATTCGAGATGAGTTCTTCTTAGATTTGTTAGAGCTTCGAGGAAATCCAATGATTTGATTGGCTAGAGCTCTTTACTTAGATTTCTGATCTATGTTTTGCTCTGTTTCTTTTCTAGTACTTGGATTTTTGCTAGTGGAAGAAGATCAAGAACAAATCGATTCTTACAGGTTTCCTCATCTGATTCAAAGCTTTGTTTTGATTTTTTCATCGGGTTTTGCTTTGATTCTCTTTAGATTTTTGAATTTTTCATCAATGGAAGAGGATCAAGAATAAAATCCATTACTCTCTCACCCAACAAGCTCGAGCTCGACTCGAGGTAAACTCGACTCGACTTGAACCACTGGCTCGACTCGAACTCGACTCGATAGCTTTGGCAAACAAGCCAAGCTTCAATGTTGAGCTCGAGGCCGAGCTCAAGTTCGAGCTCGAACTCGAGTATATCATGGACAAGCCAAGCCAAGCTTGGCCCACCTCGACTCGATGCCCACCTCTATATATACTACATGAACTCCCACCGTGATTTTTTTTTTATTATTTATAGGCCTAACTTGATATTTATGTGAGCTCCACTCCAACTATTAGACGTATAATCAAGTAATAAGCATCGTGCCAATAAATCAGGCTAACCCGTGATTTGGATGGGCCACACCAATGAGATTAACTAGGAGAGAGACATACGCCCTTGATTTTTACCAGGCCCATCATGATGAAACTGTGAAATCTATTCCAACAATTAGATGTCATACCAGAAGTAAGCCTAGGTCCCAAAAATTAGGTTCATACATGATTCATGTGAGCCACACTAAGCAAAACTGTTTGGAGGGTGAACCTTTCCATGTACACTGATTCTCGTGTGGTCCTCTTGAACTAAAGATGGAGATAAATTTTAAGATCTTGATCTAACATGGAGTGACATACATGATTGTCGGGGTTGATTTTACATTAACACCATGATGGGGCCACCCAAGCAATGGTGCTTTTCCATACTATAATGAAATTAGTATGCAATGGAAACATTTACTGACATTAATTAAGAAGATGTTTTTTTATTAAATGCATAGCTAGTTGGACGAAAATGTAATGTCCAACTAGTTGTATGTGAGATAGAGAGAGAAATGCTTACACACAACTAGTTGGATCGCGAGTTTGGCCCAATTAGCTGGGCATTTAACGAAAAAATTCTCCCTTTTATACAATGCATACACCTATACTGTGGTATTTAAGAATGCATGTCATAATTATGTAAAGTGGCATATTTGTTAAGATCTAAGCCATTCATCAGTTAGGAGACACTAAGGAGAACTCATATAGGGTCAAAATTCAGATCCATTCATCTTTCAAGTACGCCACGCCAACGTAAATAGTTTGGAGGGTGAACTTTTCTTTATCAACTATTTCCAATTGTGTGGTCCACCTGAAGCATGGATGGGCCTGAAATTTGAGCCCTAGGTGTAAAATGAGGTGACCCATCAGATGTTCAGGGTAGATTTAAAATTAACACCATAGTCGGCCTACCCGAAGGGGCCACTCTTTTTCAAAGCTGCGTTTAAATCACTCGTGGTTCAGCATTATGAGGATTAATTACCAAAACAACGCCACCTCTATACCAGCATTATGAGCATTAATTATTACAACTTTAATGGATGGTTCGGATTGTTGAGCCATTCAGCTATATGGGCCCAATCAAGTAATGCACATTTTCTAATCCTAAGCATGCTTCTTGTGTTAACTAATGGCGTGTTTGTTTGCACCAAATACCATGATATTTCATGATTAGTCAGTCTAATTTGGTGCAACATATAATGAAATTTGGTGATATTTGGTGCAACCAAATGGACCATAAACAAACTCAATATTCAAAGCCTTGTCATCTGTTAGCAGATTCAGTTGCTAGATTCCAAAATGCAAATTACTTCTCTAGCTTCTTACATTCGGTTAGGCATCCAACCCGGATATGGGTCCAGATTGGGCCTACAAAAGACCTCGAAGTCAGGTATGGGCCTGATTTGAAAATGAACCCCGGCCTACAAAAATTTATGTTGCCCAAGTACAAGTGGCAATGTAAGAGGGTTGTGTCAGGCCAAGCTAGGCCCTGGTCGACCCAACAGTTAAGACCCTGAGCCTGATCCTGGCCTGAACTTGCATGGGCCTACCACACAGGCTCGGTTTAAGCCCAGAAAAATTGGTTGCCCAAGCCTGCCCAGAGTCGACCCGGCCTAACGAGAAATTGATAAAATCCTTATTTTCCCCTTAAATATTTTTTATCCATCCACTGATCAAGAGGGCCACACATGCACAAAGAAATAGACATTTTAAAGGAATGAAACCAATGGTCTATATTTAAAGAAATAGACATATTTGTAAGATATAATACATGTACATATGGTGCAAGTCTTAAGTGGGGCCTGCTTGATTAACTGATTGAATCTTAAACATGTATGCCACATTGGCACATGTGCCACCCCATGATATTCATAGATGAATAACTAGTATATTGATTTATTCAGTTCTTTCCCTGCTCCGCAGGAGTAGATGAAATAGACATAGAAATGGAAACACAGAAGTAAGAGGGCATGCAGTGGAGGAGAAGAAGGTAATCAAGACCGTCCGTCGGACTGGGAAGGCTGACGAGTTATGGCCATTCCCAGTTTACTCCCATTATTCATCATTTTATAAATACCCGGTCCACATAGCGAACCACTATTAGGAAAGGTCCAGCAACGATGTGGCGAGTGTACACACTTTCTTCCATACTCCCGCGACCTACTCAGTGGCTGTGTCATCTGATGAAGCTGTGGCATCCCTTTTCAGCGATGAAAATCCACATGCATTCCCCATCATGTGATCACGTGGTTTTTTATTTTATTTTTATTTATTTTTATTAAATGTTCAATGGATAAGGTTGTATTGTTTTGTTATTGAGAAATGATCCAGTGGTTCAGATCATTATAAGTTACAGTGCTCCTTGTTCTATTGGGAGGCTTTGATTGTCTGACTGTCGATCAATCTATGCCGTCCATTAGTCCAGTATTCATTTCAGGGTCTACAATGCAAAAAATCACAATTTTTGTAGGCCATTGGTATAATGGTTAGGATTGACTGATAATAGTGATCGTTTAGAAACATAAGCCATCCAATCAGACCTATTCTTATGTAAACAATCGTAGCTGTCCATTTTGTAGGCTGTTGATGGATGCTTAGAATTGTCTGAACAGTGTAAATTTTCTATGTAGCCCGTAAAATTTGTCATGGGCCTGATGAATGGTACAGATCGAGCAATCAAATTATCCAAGAGTCCCAACACAACTAGGAGCACTTATAGTGCTCTGGATTATTCGTCTTTGTTACTCTATGGGTTTAGTACATCCTTTCTTTTTTTGTTTTTTTTGTTTTTTTTTTACACACGCACACACACCGCAACACACTCACGCCTTAGTGGGATTGCACCACCTATGGGTGCTCTAACCCTTGACCAGGTGTTAAAACTCCTAAGAGTCTACCACTGGAGCAAGAGCAAGGAGAGTGAGGGTATATGTAAAGTACTGTAAGAGTATTTTTGTCATTAACGAAATATCGCCACATGACTCAAAGTCCCTGTGAGTCGCATCGAATCGTTAGTTTTAAATCCATGCTCCTGACTAACCATTAACTCAAATGCTTTCGTAAGCCACCTTGTAAAAATTACACAGATCAGATAATCAGATCCATCCAAAAGTTTCCCTTCTTTTTCTGTAGCCTTCCATTTCCTGGGCCATTTGATTGGATGGTTTGGATCATTTGATAGAAATACTTCTTTTGTTCCACTAACTGATCCCAAAAAATAGATGGCCCAAATTGTAGAATGGACCTATTTTTGCACGAGGCATCCTACTGTCCATTTTATAGTTGATTGATCGTATGACCAGAATCATTTGATCTGGTTAAGATTTGCATGGTATCCCATTGAAATATGTCATTAGCCTTGTGGACGGTCCAATTAATTGATTGGACTGAGCACTAGACCATTACTCGTGTTAACTTTGGTAAGAAAGGCTTTCGCAGCGCATCAGTTTCTCTTATTGGCTTGCCCCAGTTGATGAGGAGAGCAACTGGCTTATGCAAAGTAGGAGTATTTATTATTTTTAATTTTTAAAAAAAGAATTTTGGGAGTATACCAATTGTGATTTTATTGATAATTATTATATACTGACCGATCCTCTCCCCATATTCATCACTAAAGCTTTCTATTACAACTCTCGCTAAAAGTACTCAAAAAAAAAAGAAAAAAAAAAAAAAAAAACCACCATGAAGCATCCAACATTACAATGATTATTCATTACACATTACTTGGATTTCTATCAAACTTCTTCAATATAACATCCCGTAACAATTACTAAAGATAGACTCTTTCATCTCATCAAAGAAGTGGTAATAGACAATCCTCCAAGACCTCTTGAGCACTAAAATGCCACATAAGGCCTAAAACCTAACTGCAAATCTTGGTTCCAGCCCAGAGTAAAGCCAAAGCCAACGCATCTCATCCTCTTCTTCATCTTTTTCAACGTCACTAGGACTTGGAGGAGTCTTATCGCTAACACACTTATCTAGAAGAGGAGGTCCACAAAGTCCGTTGTTGCCCATATAAATAGAAGGATCTTGGAATATCTGGAGCTAATTTCCAGATGGAATTGTCCCCCACAAGTTGTTAAATGACAAGTTCAAGCAACTTAGAAAAGTTAATTTGATATGCTCAGAGGAATTGTACCTGAAAGTTGATTTTCAGAGAAATCAAAAGACTTTAGCAATGCTAATTTATCAATCTTGTCTGGGATCTTTCCAGTCAAATGATTTCCAGATAAGTTTAAAGCATGTAATCCCAAAAGTCCTGTGAATCCTTCAGATATCTCTCCAGATAAGTTATTTCTTGAAAGGTCAATGCATGTAACCAGCGAAATTGTTCTTGTGTATTCAAGCATTTGCCCCTTCACCGACACAAGCAAGTTTTACTTGTAATAGGATGATCCCGCCCTTCCATACGAAAGAACGAGGTTTATCTTCCGCTGATTCTTCATCGCCAAGAGATTTTCAAAACTTTGGGGAATTGAACCAGATAAACAATTTTGTGGCGCCACACCAAGGAGCTGAAGAAAAGTTAGGTTTAATAGTCGTGGTGGGATATTGCCAGTAAACATATTGGATTGTAAGCGCAGAATTCTTAAAGCCGGAAAGCTTTTGCTAATCCAAGTGAGAATGTGACCTGAGAAATTGTTGTATCTAAGGTCCATAGTCTCCAAACCAGCACGTTTCTTTAAGGAGAAAGGAATTTTTCCTGATAGTCTATTGTTGCTCAAGTGCATCGTTCGGAGTCGACACAACTGACCCAAGGACTTGGGTACGTATTTCTCCTGATAACTTGTTGTTGCTCAAATCAACTGCCTCAAGGGCTACACAATTACCCAAACTCAATGGAATGATACCACCAATATTGTTTCGAGAAAGGTCAAGGGCAGTCAAGGAATTCATTCCTTCTATGGATGAGGGAATCGTGCCACCGATTTGGATACCTTTGGCAGAAAAGTATTCTAAATACTGCATTGTGGATGTAAAATTGGGTGGGATTGGCCCAGAAAATTGATTGTTGGAGAGATCAAGTACTCTGGCTCCATTCAATATGCAGGGTGTGGGACCACTCAAATTATTTGAACTCAAATCAATGTACGAGGCTTGAGGCTCCATTTTTAAAGTGTTTGGCAATTGGCCAAAAATCTGGTTATTTGAAAGGTTCAGTTGAGAAAGTGGGGGTGTTAAATCCCAAAACCAGGTGGGGATGATGCCATAGATGGTTGTGTTAGAGAGATCCAAAATCCATACGTATTTTTGTGTTCGTAACCACAGAGGAAATTGAGGACCTAAATGACATGATCTTAGCCCAATTCTATAAAGCTGAAATGGAGTGGCCCAATTAGAGCGTGGATCAAAAACCAAAGAATTGGAAGACAAATATAAGTACGTCAACTTTTAGAGGTTTTCAAAAACACTTTTCGGACACGTTTCCTGTCAAGGATTCGTTAGAGAGGTCAAGCAAAAACAAGTTAGAAAGTTGTCCTAAAGTTGTTGGGATTGTCCCATTCAACTGATTCCATAAGAGATCTAATTCTTCCAAGGAAGACAATCCTCCAAGACGAGCTGCAGGGATTGGGCCTGTCAGCATGCAATCGGATAGAGAAAGGCGTTTAAGATTTTTGAGCTCATATAACCAAAGATATAAACTGAAAGATAGAAGCTATCTTCAGCTTCCTCAAGTTGCCTTCAAGGAACTCTGACAAATCAACCCTGAGGTCATCATCAGCTGATACCAACCACAACTCTTCCAAGTTAGGAAGTTGTGAGAATTGATAAGGAACCTCACCATGAAAGTTGTTATATGAGAGATCCAAGGACACGAGGCTACTAATGTTAGCTATCCAGTTTGGAATGGTGAATGGTAGAGTTGAAGTTGTTAAAACGAAGATCAAGGACACGGAGAGATGTAAAATTAACAGAAGGAAGAGTTAGAGAAATATATGAAAGACCACAGTTCCATAGGTACAACTCAACAAGGGAAGGAGACATGTTAATTACGTGCACCCAATCATGGCTTGCCATGGAAAGGTTCACTAAAGACATGTAATTGAGAGAAGGTAGGGTTGTCAACCACCAAAGGTTTTTGGCGCTCAAAGAATAATCTGAAGAAGGCTTCAGGGAAATGAGTTTAGAGAGGTTTCCAAGCTGATGAGGGATTCTCCCACTGAAGCCTGCATATGTCAAGTCCAAATGCCTCAACTCCTTCATTGAACCCAGGAAATCTGGAATTGGTGCACCATCAAAAGCATTAAAGCTCAAGTCCAGGAGCTGAAGATGCTGCAGTTCCACCAAAGCTGGATCAATTCTGCCACTTAGACCCAAAGCCGGATCAATTCCGCCATTAATAAGGAACCCGTCATAATGAGTGTGGAGGTCGAGTTTAAGAACAAACCCAGTCATGTTGTGGCAGGTAATTCCTCTCCATTTGCAGCAGTCAGAGGCATCATCATCCCATGAAGAGAGAATATTGAAGGAATCGTTGAGAGAGTTCCGAAAGGTGGTGAGAGCTTTTCTCTCGGAATCGAAGCAACCACTCACCTTCCAATATCCTCCCCAATATATTAATACATTTAAAAGAAAGACAGAAATAAGAAATCTTCTCTGTTGAGAATAACAACTCTCTATTCCTTCACTCTGCTCTAGAAAAGGGAAATTGATTCTTTGCTGATTTCTCCTTCCGCTCTCCTTAATTTATAAGATCTGAAGATCGCACACATCCATCATGCTAGTTGAACCATCCTAACCTCTGATTCCTGGAGGAGTCTTGTTTGTGAAAATTAATAAGATTGGTAATTTTTTTAAAATCAAATAAGTTTAATTTTTGTTAAGAGTACATCTACATTGGATACCCTAATTCGGACAGTTTAATTTGACTACTTGAATGCCACTTGTGCAATGTATGCATTTTCTTTCCTTAATTGTCTACGTATGGAAGGGGCTGGAAAAGTTCTAAGTGATTTATTTATTTATTTATTTTTTTGTGCATGGGCCACTTGCAGTGGGACAGATATTTTCAGTGGCTTAATCACTAAGTAATCACCTAATGGTTTGCATAGGTGCTTCTACATTCACCTTACAGAAGAGCTCCATATACGATGTAGAGCAGGTCGCAGGCACTTCCATGCCAAAGATGGACTAGAGAAGGCCTGATTGGAGGTGGATTGGAGGTGAAAGTGATCAGGACCGTCAGAACCTTAAAACAGTCATATCTCACAAACCTATATGAGTTTTTTTGACATATCATATATGATTTTGGGAAAGGAGAAGCTACTTTAGCCAACAAACCTGCTACACCTAGTTTCCATGCTGGATTTGTAAGATTCCATCACATTGACGGTCAAAAGTTCATTTTATTTTCGTTTTTACTATCAATAGTAAGTTTTAGTTTTATCATAAATTTTGATCTTTTTAGTTTTAAGAGTTTGCCCAACATGCAAATGGCTTAGAAATATTACGAGAACAAGATGGTTAGGCTGAATTGGATACTTACTATTTTAAGCTGAAAACCATGAAGTCTAGTAGGAATCATGACGTCTATAAATGGTAAGTTTACTATTTATAGTAAGCCACATTTTTAGGGAGTTTGAGTCTAAAAGTTCATCATAGGTTGGATCTCATTATTTAAAGGATTGTAATTTTATTTTATTTATCATCAATTAATTTATTTCAAATTTATTAGAAATAATTTCTATTTTTATCCCTCGTGAATTCAAGAAAACTCTATGAGTCGAGAACTCGATGAATTTGGAGAAGTTATTCCCTGAGGAAGACGGGGATCAACCTCATCACGTCCTTCTCTACATCAATATGTAACCACATAACAAATGTTTGCAGGATCTAGGATGATCATCACACAAGCTTAGGTGGACCATCAATGTGAATTGTTAGATATCTTATTCTAACTGATTCTTATTATATTCTTACTGGCCCACCGAATGAGGGGAATGGCTGAATTTTATGGTAATCAACATTCACGGTGCAGCCTGCTCGATTAATGTTCCGATTCCCATACAAGTGACACATTGTATATTTAGCACACTTGTGTAAGATAGGACTGGCTCATCAGGCAATCATTACTGTTTAAATTATGTTCACATAAAATCAGGAAAATATGATTAATAGGTGGGACACACATGACAGAATTATACATCCCAATCTTTTAATCATTCAGTTAGTTTTTACTGCTATATCCTATCTGATGATCTTATAGGCTTTGCATCTATGTCGCTGGATTGCTAGTTGAGCGGCTCTAATCCCACACACAAGTGCCTCATTTTCTACCAGTGAGGTGGCTGCACATTCAAAGTGCACCTGCGCAACTGTTATTATAATTATTTCTATCTTCTTATGCTATCCACCGGACACGTCACATTATATATGTACACCATAAGCATAAAATTTTCCTCCAATTCAACCGGCATTAAGTTCTTGTGGATGGAACATGTCCCCAAATATCACATATTAGAAGATCATAGCCACAAATCTAATGTGAATGTTGAACAATCCTACCTAGTCCAATTGATTCCAACTGAATGTCCCACTAATGAGTGGATGGGCCTGATTTTTATTTTATGTGATTGTCATGGTAGATGGTGCTGATGTCTTGCCCAAGTGGCTGTCGGCCGAAGAGATGGCACCATACCATAAATTGTGATACCTTGACTTATCTGATCAGTTCTGACACAGTCAAATTTCTTATCTTCCAATTGCCCTAGCACAACCTGGTGCAATTGTCAATCTATGCTACTAATAAAAACATAGCTTAAGAAATGCTAACCACTCATTTAAGGTCCACTGGAGGTAAAGTAGAAAAGCATAGTCACCAGATTTTTTAAAAAAAATCTCATTCTACATCTCTTTCATTGTCTATTCTATTTTTAAAAGAAATTCTTGTATTGTAATATCTGAAGAAATGTGAATCACTTATTTAGTATTCATTGGAAGTAAAGTCAGAAAGTATGGTCAACAAATAAAAAGAATATCATTTGGCATGCATCTCTTTTATCGCACGTCCCATTCTTTAGAGAAGTCCTTGTATTGTAATAGCTTACGAAATGATAACCACTTCTTTAGTATCCATAAGAAGTATAGTCACTAGATAAGAAAATTCTTATTTAACATCTCTGTTATATATTGCATGTACCAATCTTTGGAGAAGTCCTTGTATAGTAATAGAGAATTGCTAACCACTCATTTAGCATCCACGAGAAGTAGAAAAGTATAGTCACCAAAGAAGAAAAGTCTTAATTTGCATCTCTTTTATTGCATGTCCTATTCTCCAGACAAGTCTTTGCATTGCATGGAAGCTCAAGTGGAACATGAATCGGCTGATAATTCCAAGTCAAGTCTTTGATAATACAGACTTAAGACATACAGATGACTCTTCCTTTTTCCATAACTTTCTTGACAGTCAAAGACATGGGCTCTACGCTGACGGGCTGGCCAGGCTGAGAAGCGGTTCGCAATCCTCCGCGTTCATCGATGACTTCAACAATCTTTGGAGGGAAGTGAAGGGGAGGATTTTCCTAGACAGGATGCGACTGGGCGCTCTTAGGAGATAATCTCTCGCCCTGTTTTCTTTTCCTGAGATTTTCCATTTTGTTTTCAGCCCTATGATAAGTTCCAGATAGGTTCTTTTCCTATCGAGCCCGAATGTATAGCGGTTGTACAGCTTTTTGAAATGGAATACATGGAATTTCTGATTCCAAAAAAATAAAACAAAATAAAATAAAAAAATAAAAGACATGGGCTCCACTTGCACAATCTGACAAGTCTAGTTGTATTGGAAACTCAAATTAGCATCGATGAATAGGATCCATAGGCTATCCATGGTGGGATGACCACTACGCCAAAACTGCGAAAAAAGGACGGTCTAAAACCGTCTCAAATGACCAAAAAGGACGGTCATGGACCGTCGCAAGGGCCGTCAAATTTTGACGTGTTGTATTACTTAAAGGACGGTTGAAAACCGTCATTTTCCTTGACGAAAAAAGGACGGTCTTGGACAGTCTTTTATGAGCCTTTAAAGGACGGTCATGGACCGTCTTTAAAAAGGACTGTCATGGTCCGTCTCTTATGGGCCTTTAAAGAACGGCCACAGACCGTCCTTTAAAAGGACGGTCATGGACCGTCCTTAAAAAAGACTGTCATGGTCCATCTCTTATGAGCCTTCAAAGGACGGCCACGGACCGTCCTTAAAAAGGACTGTCATAATCCGTCTCTTATGGGCCTTCAAAGGACGGCCACAGACCGTCCTTAAAAAAGATTGTCATGGACCGTCCCTTATAAGAGGGTCAATATACACCTGTTACATCATCAGATTCTTCCTGAACACCTGTTACATCATCATATTTTTCTTGATATACACCTGTTATATAATATATTTCATCATATTCACATTCACATCCATCTAAACCTAAACTACGTAAATCCAAACATAAACTACATCCATCTAAACCCAAACTACGTAAATCCAACATAAACTACATTCATCCAAACATAAACTAATCCATCCAAACATAAGCAATCTTATCCACATTACATTCATCCACATATAAATACATATAAGTTTAACATCATAAATAAAAAAAGAAAAAAAATCAGTAACAATTTTCTTTTTGTGTCTTTCACCTGAAAAAAAAATATTAAACCAACAAAACATTATAATTCAGAATCATGAAGAATTGCATAAACTTCTTCCAAAAAAGTGAGCACTTTTTAAAAATAAAACTGATCATTAAAATAGGTTTAGGTTTAGGTTTTAGGTTTTAGGTGTTAGGTTTTAGGTTTAGGTTTAGGATTAGGTTTTAGGTCATAGGTTACAAGTTTAGGTTATAGGTTATAGGTTAAGGTGTTGGTTTAAGTTAAGGTTTAGGCTTAGATTATAGGTTTAAGTTAAGGTTTAGGTTTTAGTTATAGGTTATAGTATATAGGTTATAGCTTTAGGGAATTGAGAATAGGTTAAGGTTAAGGTTTAGGTTTAGGAAATCGGGTCCGAGTTCGGGATCGGGTTTAGGTTTGGGTTATCAAGTTTAGGTTTAAGTTTAGATTAGGGAGTTGAGATTAGGATTAGGTGTAGGTTTAGGTTCAAGGATTTAAAAATACATTTTGATTTTAGGTTTAGGTTTAGGTTTTAGGCTTATGTTTAGGTTATAAGTGCAGGTAATAGGTTTAGATTTATGTTAGGTTATAGGTTAAGGTTTAGGTTTAGGAAATTGAGTTCGAGTTCGGGATCGGGTTGAGGTTTGGATTAGGGAGTTGAGATTAGGATTAGGTGTAGGTTTAGGTTTAGGGATTTGAGAATACATTTAGGTTTAGGTTTAGCTTATAAGCAATAGGTTTTAGGTTTAGGTTTAAGTTATAGGTTACAGGTTTAGGTATAGCTTTAGGCTTAGGTTTAGGTTACAAGATAAAGGTTTAGGGAATTGAGAATAGGTTAAGGTTTAGGTTTAGGAAATCGGGTTCGGGTTCGAGATCAGGTTTAGGTTTGGGTTTTCAAGTTTAGGTTTAGGTTTAGGTTAGGGAGTTGAAATTAGGATTAGGTGTAGGTTTAGGTTTAAGGATTCGAGAATACATTTAGGTTTTATGTTTAGGTTTAGGTTTATGTTTAGGTTATAAGCTATAGGTTTAGGAAATTGAGAATAGGTTAAGGTTTAGGTTTAGGTTTAGGAAATTGGGTTCGGGTTCGGGTTCGGGATCGGGTTTAGGTTTTGGTTTTCAAGTTTAGGTTTAAGTTTAGGTTAGGGAGTTGAGATTAGGATTAGGTGTAGGTTTAGGTTTAGGGATTTGAGAATACATTTAGGTTTTAGGTTTAGGTTTTCAAGTTTAAGTTTAGGTTTATGTTAGGGAGTTGAGATTAGGATAAGGTGTAGGTTTAGGTTTAGGGATTTGAGAATACATTTAGGTTTTAGGTTTATGTTTAGGTTATAGGTTATAGATTTAGGTTTAGGTATAGGTTTAGGTTTCGGTTTATGTTATAAGCAATGGGTTTAGGGAATTGAGAATAGGTTAAGGTTTAGGTTTAGGAAATCGGGTTCGGTTTCAGGATCAGGTTTAGGTTTGAATTTTCAAGTTTAGGTTTAGGTTTAGGTTAGGGAGTTGAGATTAGGATTAGGTATAGGTTTAGGTTTAGGGATTTGAGAATACATTTAGGTTTTAGGTTTAGGTTTAGGTTATAGGTTACATGTTTAGGTTAAGGCTATAGGTTATAGGTTTAAGTTAAGGTTTAGGTTTAGGTTTAAGGATTTGAGAATACATTTAGGTTTTAGGTTTAGGTTTAGGTTTAGGTTATAGGTTACAGGTTTAGGTCTAGGTTTAGGTTTATGCTATAGGTTATAGGTTTAGGTTAAGGTTTAGGTTTAGGAAATCGGGTTCGGGTTCGGGATCGGGTTTAGGTTTTAGTTTTCAAGTTTAGGTTTAGGTTTAGGTTTAAGTTAGGGAGTTGAGATTAGGATTAGGTGTAGGTTTAAGTTTAGGGATTTGAGAATACATTTAGGTTTTAGGTTTATATTTAGGTTATAGGTTATAGGTTTAGATTAAGGCTATAGGTTATAGGTTATAGGTTTAGGTTATAGGTTTAGGTTTAGGTTTAAGTTTATGTTATAAGCTATAGGTTTAGGGAATTGAGAATAGGTTAAGGTTTAGGTTTAGGAAATCAGGTTCGGGTTCGGGATCAGGTTTAGGTTTTGGTTTTCAAGTTTAGGTTTAGGTTTAAATTAGGGAGTTGCGATTAGGACTAGGTGTAGGTTTGGGTTTAGGGATTTGAGAATACATTTAGATTTTAGGTTTATATTTAGGTTATAGGTTACAGGTTTAGGTTAAGGCTATAGGTTATAGGTTTAGGTTAAGGTTTAGATTTAGGTTTAAGGATTTGAGAATACATTTAGGTTTTCAGTTTAAGTTTAGGTTATAGGTTATAGGTTTAGGTTTATGCTATAGGTTATAGGTTTAGGTTAAGGTTTAAGTTTAAGTTTAGGTTTTAAGCTATAGGTTTAGGGAATTGAGAATAGGTTAAGGTTTAGGTTTAGGAAATCGGGTTGGGGTTCGGGATCGGGTTTAGGTTTGAGTTTTCAAGTTTAGGTTTAGGTTTAGGTTAGGGAGTTGAGATTAGGATTAGGTGTAGGTTTAGGTTTAGGGATTTGAGAATACATTTAGGTTTTAGGTTTTTATTTAGGTTATAGGTTACAGGTTTAGGTTAAGGCTATAGGTTATAGGTTTAGGTTAAGGTTTAGATTTAGGTTTAAGGATTTGAGAATACATTTAGGTTTTGGGTTTAGATTTAGGTTATAGGTTACAGGTTTAGGTTTAGGTGTATGTTTATGCTATAGGTTATAGGTTTAGATTAAGGTTTAGGTTAAGGTTTAGGTTTAAGTTTAGGTTATAAGCTATAGGTTTAGGGAATTGAGAATAGGTTAAAGTTTAGGTTTAGGAAATCGGGTTCGGGTTCGGGTTTAGGTTTGAGTTTTCAAGTTTAGGTTTAGGTTTAGGTTAGGGAGTTGAGATTAGGATTAGGTGTAGGTTTAGGTTTAGGGATTTGAGAATACATTTAGGTTTTAGGTTTATGTTTAGGTTATAGGTTATAGGTTAACGTTAAGGCTATAGGTTATAGGTTTAGGTTAAGGTTTAGGTTAAGGTTTAGATTTAGGTTTAAGGATTTGAGAATACATTTAGGTTTTAGGCTTAGGTTTAGGTTATAGGTTACAGGTTTAGGTTTAGGTTTATATTTAGGTTATAGGTTATAGGTTTAGGTTAAGGTTTAAGTTAAGGTTTAGGTTTAGGTTTAAGTTTAGGTTATAAGCTATAGGTTTAGGGAATTGAGAATAGGTTAAGGTTTAGGTTTAGGAAATCGGGTTCGGGTTCGAGTTCTGGATTGGGTTTAGGTTTGAGTTTTCAAGTTTAGGTTTAGGTTTAGGTTAGGGAGTTGAGATTATGATTAGGTATATGTTTAGGTTTAGGGTTTGAGAATATATTTAGGTTTTAGGTTTAGGTTTAGGTTATAGGTTACATGTTTAGGTTAAGGCTATTGGTTATAGGTTTAAGTTAAGGTTTAGGTTATGGTTTGGGTTTAGGTTTAAGGATTTGAGAATACATTTAGGTTTTAGGTTTAGGTTTAGGTTATAGGTTTAGGTTTAGGTTTAGGTTTAGGTTAAGTTATAGTTTCAGGTTTCGGTTTAGGTTATAATCTAGGTTTAGAGAATTGAGAATAGGTTAAGGTTTAGGTTTAGGAAATCGGGTTTGGGTTCTATCATGTTCATGTGTTATGAGGGAAATTCAGTCCGTCAAATGGTTGACCGAACTGTCAATGAATCACACCATTTTTCTTGGTGGTTTCCTAACACAGGGTTTATTGTCTGATGATGCATATAGAGTCGGTGTCAATAATAATGGACACGGCTTATATAGGTAGTTGGATTTCTGAATGTGAGGTTCACTGCGATGCATGTTTCTTATATCCATACCATCCATCTATATAGGGAGATCATTTTAGGGTATTATTCTAGAAATAAAGTAGATACAAATTTTAAGTGGACCACAACACAGGAAACAGTAGTGATTGACCATTAAAAACTTATTATGGACCACAAAAGTTTTCGATCAATCTGAAGCTGATATTTGTGTGGTCCTTTTATCCATGCCTGTGTGACCTTATCAACCAGTTAGATGGCAAATAAACATTCTGGTGGACTCAAGAAGTTTTAAATGGTGGGTATTCAATCACTACTGTTTCCTGTGATGTGGTCGACTTAAGATTTGGATCTACTTTAGATTTTAGCCTGTAGTGCAAAATGATCTAGATCAACAGATAGACAGCATGGATAGAAGACACAGACATCAAGTTGGGCCCCACAGTCAGGAATCCACAGAAGCCGAGTTAGACCGGGGACGCGGTTAGCGTGGTTAGTTAGTACGTAAACGTTATCCACGCGGTCTGTCTTTTTGCAAAATCTTTCCAAAGGGCAACAGCTGTGATTATTGCTCATTCTAACTCGTTGATATTGTAACATTAACGTGGCCTTAATAACCTATTGCCTATAAGTCAGGGATCGACCCAAGCGCGAAATCGGATTGCGTCAGTACCCTCTTATCGTACTGAGTAAACTCAGTTAGGCTCACTTAGAATGTGTGTAGTCTATCCATGCCGTCCATCTGTTTTTCCATATAATTTAAGGGGTTGAGCCCAAAATTGAAGCAAATCCAAAGATCAAGTGGATCATAACGAAGGAAACAATGGGAATAATGATTTTCACTGTTGAAAGCGTTCTAGGCCCCACAGTGATGTTTATTTGTCATCCAACATATTCATAAGATCATACGGACATGGATGAAGGGAAAAAACAAATACAAGCTGGATGAAAAACTTCTGTAGCCCTCAAGAGTTTTTTCAACGGTAGAGGTTCAATTCACACTTTTTACTATAGTGTGGTCCATTTGAGCATAAAATGGATGGACAGAGTGGATAAAATACATAAAAATCGTGTTCAAGCTCACAGAGTTTACTCACTAAGCTTAGTGAGTTACTCATCATGCAATCCGCTTCCCGAAGGTTGTTCGGGATATTGGAAGGAGATTGCGTCCGACCCGGCATGTACAATGAGCTGTCCATGCAAGGGCTGGGGCCACCGTGTGTGTGTGTATATGTGTGTGCGTGCCGGGGGGATGGTTCTATGCAGTTGACCTCATGGGAACTTTCCATGAGGTTGAGCTGTGTAGGCCCCATCGTGATTCATGTCGAACATCAATGACGTGCATTTGATGGGTTCCTTTTAAATTATGGGATATCCAAAATATCAGTGGTATACAGAACTTAGGTGGGCCATACCATATAAAATCATACGAAGACATGCCTAAAACTTATAAAAGCACTTGATGGGGCCCACCTAAAATTTTTATGCATATGAAACTTGGTCTTAGCCCTCATCCAAGTGGGACACATAATGGATGGGCTGGATTGGTGAACAACATGTCGGTGAGCCCAACAAATGATTATGAATGTTTTAATGGGAGGGTAATCCCTCTCAACTTTTGTATGTGGTGTCGCCCACACAAGTATTAATCGTAAGGTCATCTCTGGTGTGGTTTACTTGAGTGTTAGATTTGGCTCATTTTTGAGCTCATGCCTTAAAATGATTTGAGAAAATGCATGGACAGCGTGGATAAATAGATATATCATGGTGGGCACCACAGGAACCCATATATGTTCTGAGGGAAATTCAGTCCCTCCAAATGGTTGACCCAACTGTCAATGAATCACCACCATTTTCTCAACTGTGGTTTCCTAACAGAGGGTATATTGTCTGATGGTGCATATAGAGTCGCTGTCAAAAATTATGGACACGGCTTAAGTAGGTGGATTTCTGAATGTGGGGTTCACTGCGATGCATGTTTCTTATATCCATACCATCCATCTATGTAGGAGATCATTTTAGGGTATTAATCTTAAAAAATGAAAGTAGATCCAAATTTTAAGGGGACCACAACACAGGAAATAGTAGTGATTGACCATTAAAAACTTATTAGGGACCACAAAAGTTTTCGATCAAGCTGAAGCTGATATTTGTGTGGTCCTTTTATCTATGCCTGTGTGACTTTACCAACCAGTTAGATGGCAAATAAACTTTCTGGTGGACTCAAGAAGTTTTAAATGGTGGGTATTCCATCACTGTTATTTCCTGTGATGTGGTCCAGTTTTTTTATTAAAAAAACAGAGCCTTCAGTCCATGGAAAGGTCACTGTACAGGAGACACTTCGGGCTGGCATCAGGCCAGAAAAGATGCCTGATGCCACCTATCATAAGATTTTCAAAATTCCACATCCCTTTTTTTTTTTTTTTTTACAAGAGAAAAGCTGGTGCCCAAACCGAAGCCGCAACCTATTCTACTGGGACGTAGGTGAATTATATTTATACATGTGAATGACTTGTACACCAAACTTATTCTACTGGGACTTGTAGAGGAACCACTCTCTTTATATATCTGCCTACTGCATGAATGTTTGGGTGATAGAGTTAGCACTACTCAAAGACAACGCGAAGATTTGCTAAGAGAGATTCAAGAAGTGCACCACAACAAACTTGTATATGGGAATGCATGCAATCATTAGGTGCGGTGGACTATGGAGATGCCGTTTTGTTTTTTGGTTTTTTTTGTTTTTGTTTTTTTTTGTTTTTTTTTTTTGTTTTTTTTTTTTTTGGTTTTTTAAATTTTAAAGATAAAATCTTCATATATTTGAACGAATTTACATCACCAAATATAGTTTGGGCAACCTCACGGAAAAAAGGACCGAGTAGAGGCCTCTTCAATTTTGTATTTTAGTTCTTAAGTTTTATTTTTTATTGCTTTAGAGAAGAAAGATGACTTAGTATTCAAGAAATAAAGAAGCATTCTCTTTTCTTTGGTTTAATATTTTATGGCAAGGAGTCTTTGTTCATTCAACTAAGGAGCCATCTGGATGGGTGAAAATAATAAATTAGTCAGGAAAAGAAAATCAACTTCCGCAAATGTAGTGGTTTTTGTCATTTCCAAAAGACGAGGACTTGAGAAATCAATTTTAATTTCCTAATGTCATTATGGAACATCTAACACGAAGGGTTACCACACATCCATAAGCTAGTCTTGGTATTTTTGGGCCATGTGAAATGTTAGATTCCTGCTGTCCAACGGTCATTAGTCACCATTGATAAATGTTTTATATCCCCACAGGCGATTTATTACATTTTCCCTGAACTCAAAGGCTTCAAATTCGTATGTTAGTTCTTAGGTATTATTATTTATTTATTTATTTAGAGGAGAAAGATGACTTAGGACTCAAGTAATAAAGAAGCATTATTTCTTCTTTGGTTTGATATTCTTATGGCACAAAGTCTTTGTTCACCTGCCACAATTTCTTTCATTTTTCCTCTTCACCTTTCACACTTTTTATTTTATTAGTTTCCAAGCACCTCCTTGGGACCAATTTGAGTCACCTAAGGAGCCATTTGGATAGGTGAAAATAAAAATAATAATAATAATTAGGAAAAGAAAATCAATTTCTGAAAATGTAGTGGCTTTTGTCGTTTCCAAAAGACGAGGACTTGAGAAATCAATGTTAATTTCCTAATGTTATTTTGAAACATCTAACATGAAAGGTCTACAAAATCACTCATGTGACGGTAAAAGTCATTCTAATTGGATGCTCATGACCACTAGACATTGGACACCTAAAAAAATGGTTATCATATACCAATATCGTGCATCCATAAGTTGGTCTTGGTATTTTTGGGCCATGTGAAATGTTAGGTCCCTGCCATCCAACGATCCTTAGTCACCATAGATAGACATTTTATATCCCCATAGACGATTTATAACCTTTTCCCTGAACTCAAAGGCTTCAAATTCGTATGTTTGTTCTTAGGTATTATTATTATTTATTTATTTAAAAGGGAAAGATGACGACTCGAGTAATAAAGAAGCATTATTTCTTCTTTGGTTTGATATTCTTATGACACCAAGTCTTTGTTCACCTACCACAATTTCTTTTATTTTTCCTCTTCACCTTTCACACTTTTTATTTTATTAGTTTCCAAGATCCTCCTTAGGACCAAGTTGAGTCACCTAAGGAGCCAATTGGATAGGTGAAAATAAAATATTACTCAGGAAAAGAAAATCAAATTCTGAAAACATAGTGGTTTTTGTCATTTCCAAAAGACAAGGATTGGAGAAATCAATTTTAATTTCCTAATGTTATTTTCGAACATCTAACATGAAAGGTTTACAAAATCACTCATGTGAATGTAAAAGTCATTCTAATTGGATGCTCATGACCATTAGACATTGGACACCTAAAAAAATGGTTAGACCAATCATACACCAATACCATGCATCCATAAGTTGGTCTTGGTATTTTTGGGCCATGTGAAATGTTAAATCCCTGCCTTCCAACGATCATTGGTCACCATAGATAGACGATCTATATCCCTATAGATGATTTATAACCTTTTCTGTGAACTCAAAGGCTTCAAATTCGTTAGTTATTAGGTTTTTTAAAAAAAAAAAAAAAAAAAAACTTTTTTTAGAGGGCAAAGATGACTTAGTACTTAACTAATAAAGAAGCACTGTTTCTTCTTTGTTTTGATTTTCTTATGGCAATGAGCCTTTGTTCACCAGTCACATTTTCTTTCATTTTTCCTTTTCACCTTTCACTCTTCTTATCTTATTAATTTCCAAGCTCCTCCTTGGGACCAAGTTGAGTCATCTAAGGAGCCATTTTGATGGATGAAAATAAAAAATTAATCAGGAGTTGAAAATCAATTTTGCAAATGTGTAGTGGTTTTTGTCATTTCCAAAAGAAGATGACTTGAGAAATCAATTTTAATTTCTTTTTGTCATTGTGAAACATCTAACATGAAGGGTTTACAAAATCACTCACCTGACTATAAAAATCATCCTGATTGGATGCTAATGACCATTGGACAATGGACACCTATATAAAAAAAAATGGTTAAACCAATCATATACTGTTACCGTGCATACATAAGCTGGTTTTGGTATTTTTGGGCCATGTGAAATGTTAGATCGCTGCCTTCCAATGATCATTAGTCACCATAGATAGATGATCTATTCCCCTAAAAATGATTTATAACCTTTTCCCTGACCTCAAAAGCTTCAAATCTGTAAGTTAGTTATTAGGGTTTTTTTTTTTTTTTTTTATTTAGAGGGGAAAGATGACTTAGTACATAAGTAATAAAGAAGCATTATTTCTTCCTTGGTTTGATATTCTTACGGCAAAGTCTTTGTTCACCTGTAACAACTTCTTTCATTTTAACCCTTCTCCTTTCACACTTTTTATCTCATTAGTTTCCAAGCACCTCCTTGGGACCAAGTAGAGTCACCTAAGGAGCCATTTGGATGGGTAAAGATAAAAAAGTAATTAGGCAAAGAAAATCGACTTCAACAAATGTAGAATGGTTTTTGTCATTTCTAAAAGACGAGGACTTGGGAACATCTAACATGAAGGGTCTTCAAAATCACTCACGTTACCGTAAAAATCATCCTGATTGGATGCTAATGACCATTAGACATTGGACACCTAAAAAAAAGTAGTTAGACTAATCACATACCGTTACCATGCATCCATAAGCTAGTCCTGGTATTTTCAGGCCATGCGAAATGATAGATTCCTATCTTCCAATGATCATTAGTCATCATATATAGATGATTTACACATGCATAGACGATTTATAACCTTTTCCCCTGAACTCAAAGGCTTTAAAGTTGTACCTAACATCTTAGGTTTTATTTATTTATTTTTATTTATTTAGAGGGGATAAGATGAGTTAGTACTCAAGTAATAAAGAATCCTTATTTCTTCTCTGGTTTGATATTCTTATGGCAACTCGTCTTTGTTCACCTGTCACTATTTCTTTCATTTTTTCTCTTCACCTTTCACATATCTTATCTTATTAGGTTCCAAGCTCCTCCCTGGGGCCAAGTTCAGTCACCTAAGGAGCCATTTGGATAGGTGAAAATTAAAATAATAATAATAATAATAAATAATTAGGAAACAAAAATAGACTTCCACAAATATAGTGGTTTTTGTCATTTCTAAAAGACGGGGTCTTGATAAATCAATTTTAATTTCCTTATGTTATTATGGAACATCTAACACGAAGGGTTTACAAAATCACTCACGTGACTGTAAAAATCATCCTGATTGGATGCAAATGACCATTGGACATTGGACACCTATAAAAATTTGTTTGGCCAATCAAATACCGTTACCATGTTGATGGGGTTTTTGCCCCAGGCTCGACCGGTCATGAGCCTTACTCGATCGGTCGAGGGCTGGTGCACGACCAGTCAAGTCCAATAGAGTGGGACTCGACTTAAAGTCCAACGACGAATTGAGGTATTTTTTCGTGGTATTCGACCGGTCAAGTGGGCCGCTCGACTGGTTGAGGACACTACTCGACTAGTCGAGGTTACGCAGATTCTGGTCCGATTTTATGCAGGATTTGGATTTTTGAGGCCTTTCGCAACAGGATGCGGAAGGGAGTTTCCTAAAATTATAAATAGGGGTCCTTAGGGCTTTTCTAAGATATGAAAAATAATATAAGAGGTTTCTTAAAGTGTTGCAAAGGTTTGCCAAAGGGTTTAGGGCTATCAAAGGTGTGAGAGAGAAAGAGAGAAAGAGAGAAAGGAAGCTTATAGAAGGGAGGTTGTGCTCGTGGAGGTGATCTACTATGCAGTCAACATCTCAGCGCTTCTACGTCCTCGTAATTGGTGAGATCTCTCCGTTTTTTTTTGTTCTCTTACTGTTTATCCGCTCTTGCGTGAGTGATGAAGGTTTTATTATAGCAAGGTATGCTTGTGATCAGTTGTAACGTTCTATTTGATAACGGATTGTTGATCTGGACGAGGTCTCGTGGTTTTTACCTCTTTGAGGGTTTAATTTTCACGTAAAAATCTCTTGTGTGGTGTGTGGTTTATGCTTTGATTTATTTCATTGCTTTATTATCTTATAATTCTGGTTTGTTCTGGGAGGCTAGATCCTAAGGTTTTGTGCAAGGCCCCCAACACATGCATCCATAAGCTGGTCTTAGTATTTTTGGGCCATGTGAGATGTTAGATCCTTGCCTTCCAATGATCATTAATCAGCATAGATGGATGATCTATACCCTCATAGACGATTTATAACCTTTTCCTTGAACTCAAAAGCTTCAAATTCGTATGTTAGTTATTAGGTTTTATTTTTTATTTATTTAGAGGGGAAAGGTGACTTAGTACTCAAGTAATAAAGAAGCATTATTTCTTCTTTGGTTTGATATTCTTATGGCAACAGGTCTTTGTTCACTTGTCACATTTTCTTTCATTTTTCCTTTTCACCTTTCACACTTCTTATCTACATTGTGGGTTAGATGATATTGATACCTTTCTTTCATATTTGATCTTTTCTTAACGTTAGCTCTGCTACCACTTGTTAGGAAATCATAGAAGCACACAAAAACGAATCAAGCAAAGTAAACACAATCGCATAACCAAGTCCCAAAACAACCAATCGAAATTTTATATGAAAAATCCTTTCGGAAAAAAACCACGGCACAAAGTGACGAGTATGCACTATGAAAGTAGAAATTACAAGAGATAGAGTATTAATGACTCGAACAAGCCTCGAATCCACTTCACAAGCCCTAACTATACCCTTAAAACTCTTAGGAACAATTTAGAAAGCCCTATAACTCATCTACCACTCACAAATCTTGATTACACCCAATATATAAAGTATTAATATGACCAGAATAGGAAACAAATCCTGCAATTACGCAATTTTGCGTGTGCGCTCGATGAGACTTCGATGGCATTGATGACATCGAGCAGCAACACCAAAACGTTCTAACAACCAACATGGATTTATTTATTTATTTATTTTACCGATGGCATCGAGCATCTGTTGATGACATTGACCTATGCTCGCATCAACTGGTCTGTCGATGATATTAACAAACCCTGTTATTTATAGATTTAAGACATCAACAATAGTAACATGTCTGGTGGATAGTATGATAGTAATAATGATAATAGTAGTTGCTCAAGTGCACTTTAAATGTGCAGCCGCCTGGCTTCTTGAAACTAAGGCATATGATTGTGCAATCATAGCTGCTCAACTAGCGATCCAGCAGCATAAATGCAAAGCGTACGAGATCATTGGATATGCCACAACTATAAAAAATAAATAAATTATTAAGAGATTGGAAAGTATGTATATGTTGGTCATGTGTGGCCCACCTACATATTATATTTGCCTAATTTTTATATGCACATAATCTAAACAGCAATGATTGCCTGAAGTGTACTAAATATACAATGTGTTGCATTTGTGAGAACCAGAACATTAATCAAGCAGGCCACACATTGAACATTGGTTACCACAAAATTCAGCCATTCCACTCCGTAGGAACACAATAAAAATTAGATAGAATAGGATAGCCAACCGTTCACATTGATGGTTCAACTAGGGGCCTTGTGTGATGAGCATCATAAATATTGCAATTGTTTGTTGTGTGGTTATACATGGCGCTCTTCTGTTAGGTGATTGTAAATGTGCACTTGCAAATAGCAATCCTTATGATGGGGCTCACCATTCAGTAATTACTCAATGATCTAAGCCACTGATATCATCTGTCCCAGTGCAGATGGCCCATACACCAAAAATCACTAAGAACTTTTGCAGCTCCTTCAATGGGTGGCCATTAAGTAGACAGTTAAGGAAAGAAAGTACAAGGTTTTGTCCTCAACCATAAAGGCCATAAATTAAACCATTTGATTGATTTTGATGAGACCCTAACACCCCATTGCTCACCAGCTTGCTGTTGTCAAAGTTATGTGAGCCCCAACATAATGAATGATACACAAGAAATAGAGAATTGAACGGTTACCGTTGAAAACGTACCAAGCGCCATAGAATTTTTGCGTCAATGATGTATTTATTATATCCACACCGTTCATCCATTTTTCTAGATCATTTTACATAATGATCCAAAAAATAAATCATATCTAAATCTCAAATGGAGCACACCTAGCAGCGAGATAATGATTTTCACCATTAAAACATTCGTAGGGCCCACCATAATGTTTAGTTTCCATCCCACCTTTTCATAAGGTCACAAATACCTGGATGAAGAGGAAAGACAAATATCATATTGATCCAAAACTTCTGTGACCCTCAAAAGGGTTTCAAAGGTAGACGTTCAATCCCCCATTGCCTTTTGCAGTGTGTTCCATTAGATCTTTAGATATGTCTTATTTTTCGGTGCAAGCCTTACTATGAGCATACAAAACGGATGGACGGTTTGGATATAGCACATGCCTCATGATGGGACCACAGAACTTACTGACGTCAACACAGCTATATCGCCCGGTGCTTGGTACACCAGCCAATCCGCTTCCGGAGAAAACACATACATCATGGTGGGGCCCACAAAGCTTTGACACCAACTGGTCTTCAAGTACTGTGGAGACGGTGGGCCCTACCATGAAGATCACTTGAAATAAAAATCAATCCCGTCCACTAATTAGGCAGAAGTACCATTTAGATCAAGAAGCCGTGGCCCCAGTTGTACGGGCAAAGGCCTACGGAGGATCTGGATGTCCTCGGCTTGAGGACCATAGTGGCACTTCCCTCCACTGTTTATGAGAAATCGTATATACAGGAAAGGAAGTAGAGGTAGGCATGGAGTCGAGTTGGACCGCATTGGGTTCAATTCGACTTGGTTCGAAATTTTCAATGAATTCACATAACTCATTTTCAATGAATTGACTAGAACTTAGTTCAATCTAAGTCTGAGTTTGGGTCATCTATCCTGGTCGGATCAGTTGCAATGCTTGCCTAACCCTGAGTCAGATCAGGTAGGGTAGAGTCTTCTATTTTAGTTAAAATTAAAGAAAACATTTCTTATGACACGAATCTAGAGCATAAATCTAGGAATCAGAGCTTCTTAGCCCCAAACCCAGGGTTTCTAATAGCAGAAATGGTCGCATTTCTGCTCAAAATCCATGAAGAAACATATGCATTGCAGTAATATAAACCAATAAAGATTGGAGAGATGACGCGATTTGAAGCGTTACCGTGAGATTCAAGCTGTCGATTGATGAGATTTTGTAATCGGAAAGTGCGTTGAGATTCAAATCCCTTTCCCATCATTTGGGGATATTTCGCTCTCTGGTTGGAAGGAGATCTCTTGAGATTACAAGTAGGTTTAAACTTCGAGCAATTTTCTCTACATCGAACTGACATAAATAGAGTCGTGGAGCGAGAGAGGCTTAGAACCATCAAATTCGGACATGTGTAAGCAGTTTAATAATTTCGTGTGAAAATGTTCTAGCCGAGTATAGCGCTTTTGCCTCTAACTTTTTATTTTTTGAATAAAAAAGAAAATAAAAAATTTATGACTTTCACTGTTGAAAAAATCGTAAGGCCCACCACAATGTTTATTTTCCATCCAATCTATTAATAAGGTCACAATTACATGGATGAAGAGGATAAACAAATTTCATATTGATCCGTAACTTCTGTGACCCCCAAAAGAGTTTCAATGGTAGACGTTCAACCCCCATTGCTTTTTGCAGTGTGGTCCACTTGATCTTTAGATCCATCTTATTTTTCAGCTCATGCCTTAAGATGAGCCCGCCAAATCGATGGATGGTTTGAATATCACACATATCTATGTTTCAATTAGCTGTATGGAGGAATCACCAACTCTATTGGGAATATTACCTCACTTGTGGATCTTTATTTATCATTCAGTGAGAATATAACAGGTAGCTTTCCAAGAGCCATAACTAAGCTTATGTAACACCTCGTACTTTTCTATACTCGGGTGTTACCATGAGAACCTGACTTAGTATAAATATAATCCCGATTTATGTGAACATCCACACTCCACCCTAAATCCAACTATCGAGATGGTAGAGCAATTACGAGATTCGAGATCTATCGTCCAACTGATATGTAGGGAAATCTAAGCTATAGATCTGCCTCAAAGTTAGATGGGTGGCTTATCTTAAGTTGATACCCTAATAATTCATTTTAAATGTGATGTAATTGTATATATACTATAATATAAAGTAATTTTATAATTATTCGTAATAATACATATGTTACATGAATTATTTAATCATGTATATTATTTAAACTATATATAAAATAAATTGTACGCCAACACAATCATATAATT
Organism: Magnolia sinica; assembly: GCF_029962835.1. NCBI lineage: Eukaryota > Viridiplantae > Streptophyta > Magnoliopsida > Magnoliales > Magnoliaceae > Magnolia > Magnolia sinica. The sequence goes on from NC_080586.1 coordinate 79,717,030, forward strand.
GATGTATATTTACATCTTTAAATATATACTATTGTATTCCCTCACTCAATTTATATGTTGCCTTGCTCAATTTCTAGTTTCCCTCGCTCAATTCGTAGGTTGTCTCGCTCAATCCATAGGTTATCTCGCTGAATTTCTATATTTCCTCGCTCAATCGCTAAGTTGCCTCGCTCAATTTCTAGCTTTCCTTACTCAATTCCTAGGTTCACTCGCTCAATTCATAGGTTTTCTCACTCAATTTTTAGGTTGCCTCACTGAATTTCTAGCTTCCCTCGCTAAATTCCTAGGCTGTCTCGCTCAATTCATAGGTTCCCTCCTGAATTTCTAACTTCCCTCGCTCAATTTCTGGCTTCCCTCGCTCAATTCGTAGGTTGCATCACTGAATTTCTATGTTGTCTCGCTCAATTGCTAGGTTGCCTCGCTTAATTCCTAGGTTCCTTCGCTCAATTTATATATTGCCTCACTGAATTTCTAGCTTCCCTTGCACAATTTGTAGATTCCCTCACACAAATCCTAGGTTGCCTCGCTCAAATCGTAGGTTCCCTTGCTCAAATTCTAGCTTCCCTCGCTGAATTTCTAACTTCCCTCGCTTAATTCCTAAGTTGCCTCGATCAAATCTTAGGTTTTCTCGCTGAATTTCTACCTTGCCTCACTCAATTTCTAGCTTCCCTCGCTCAAATCTTAGATTACCTGTTCACTCCCAAAGTATAGGGTTGTGATGTAGTAATAAACTCAGTGAGACCGAGGTCAAATCCACAGGGACTGAAACCTGTATGTAATCTGAAAGTAACCAGAACTAGAACTAGATAAAGATAAAACCTAAATTAACTGAATATGAGTGAATAATGGTGAAGTATTACTCTAAAACTTGTGAAAATAAAGGTGGGAACTAGGGTACCAAAGATCCACTTGTTGCAGTTGGGAAGCTACCTTGTATTGATTCAGGGACATAACTGGAATCAGAGTCCTATCCTATCCAGTTGGTAAGAAGAGATTTGTCAGATCTCTGAACTTCTCATGGATCTAATCATCAATAGATAAGAGTGGTGAAGATTTGGAAGTGATTCCGTCACCTAACCATGCCCAAGTGACTATGGCAAATAACAGCAATTTACCAATCTTATAGTCAATCATGAGAGAATTGTGAAAGTTAGGAAGGATTCCGTCACCCTACCATGCCCATGGGACGATGGTGAACAACAGGTCTTACTAATTCACAATCTCAATAATGGAAAAAACAAACTTAAAGCTATCGCAGATCCATTGTAATTTGAGTCACAACAAACTATTAAAAACTAAAAATATACCTTCATAAATAACTAGAATCCATAAAAGTTCAACAAAACATGAATCAAAGCCAAGCAAACGTCTCAATCATGCTGCAAGTTTCACCTCTTGGCCTTAGCTAAGAGGTTTAGCCCAACATGATTGGACTAGATCTCTTAAAAATAATAATAAGAAAAATAGTAATCAAAACAAATTAAAAAAAAAAACTCTAAAATACTATCTATCTCTTGAATTATGCCTCCACGGCTGCTCCACACCAAGATGCCCTCCTCTCTCTTTTCCTTTTCTTTCATAGCAATAGGGAAGTCGGTTGGGAGTGCATAAGAGGTCACGCACTCCCTCTCGTAGTGGGAGAAAGCTCCTGACTTACACTGATTTCTCGGTGGGGCCTAGGATTGGTGTAACTTAATAAATCCAGTCCGTTCATTGGATTTTGCACGGAAAACCAGTCGAACATGACCGTTTTTACACTGTTTTGGTGCGGCCCACCAGATTTTCTATGCTACCATTCATTCTCTCTCAGATGGTTGAGATCATCCCAGTGGTTTTGCTCTCGAACTTTTGACACCTAGGCTTAGATGAGAGGGCCCTTGGGCTCTTAATGGACAGTCCAGATTGGACCTTTGATGCATAATGCTGGCCCACAAAAATCCCTTTGCAGGCTCTGTTATGAAACAGAGCCTACGCAGCGGCGCTGTGGTGTTTGGTGGCCCACTAATTGATGTCAGGTGGAAAATCCATGTCATCCATTGAAGTGTCCTCAAAAAATCGTTGGGAATGAACAGTTTTGGAGCGAAATCGGTGTGGCGCACACGATCTTCTATTCTGCCGTCCATCCTGCGTTTAATGGCTAGGATTTTCCTATAGATTGCATGATGTCAAAATATCACCTAGTGAGGTTAATATAATACCCCTTCTCTGTACACAATGGACGGTCCAGATTGATGATTTGAATGAGGGGTGGGCCCCACTACACGGAACCGGTGGACAATGTGAGGACGTTGTCCTTTTTTGAATTGGAGAAGAGGGAGTCGGTCAGCGTGCGCTGACCGACTTTGAGAAATTCAGCGCATGGCTAGTGCACTTGTGCACCGTGCACACGTGATAAACGCGAGGTCCTATGGAGATGTTTGTGAGAAATTCGCTCCGTCCATCTATATTGATAGCTCATTTAACGCGTTGAGACCAATTTTGAAGTATACCTAGAAAGCAGGTGGGCCCAAAATCAATGGTTTATGGGCTGATCTGTCCGTTGGGCCACTTCCATAGGGATCGAATGGATGAAATTTGGCGTGTATGGTTAATTTATGTTTATCAGGCCATATATGAAGTTTCGAATCTAACGGATGGTCAGAACCCTGTAATCTTGTATTCTGGACAAATTTTAGGCTTCTTTAGCGTGAAATATTGGATTTCCTCGAATCTTAGGTGTGTAAACTCTTCGATCTCGATCCCTTGGGGTCTATTCCTTGCCTTGGTGACTTCAGAGCGTTAGGTCCATGCTTTTAGTATCCTTTTCTAGTTTATGCTCTTAAATACACCTTGCATCATAAACACAATTAAAGCAGGGCGTTAAACGGTATCATGCTCATAAAATCAGGTAATAACTGGGGTCTAATATGCAATATTTGACCCTCAACATTGCCTCGCTGAATTTCTAGGTTCCCTCGCTTAATTTCTAGGTTCCCTCGCTCAATTCATAGGATTCTTCGTTGAATTTCTACGTTGTCTCGCTCATTTCTTAGATTCCCTCACTGAATTCCTACGTTGCCTTGCTCAATTCCTAAGTTGCCTCGCTTAATTTGTAGCTTCCCTCACTCCAATCCTAGGTTGTTTCACTGAATTTTTAGGTTCTTTCACTTAATTTCTAGCTTCCCTCGCTCAATTCCTAGGATTCCTCGCTGAATTTCTACGTTGCCTCGCTCATTTCCTAGGTTCCCTCGCTCAATTCCTACGTTGCCTCGCTCAATTTCTAGGTTCTCTTGCATAATTTGTAGCTTCCCTCGCTCAAATCCTAGGTTGCCTCGCTAAATTTCTAGGTTCCCTCGCTCAATTCCTAGGTTGCCTAACTCAAATCATAGGTTCCCTCGCTCATTTTCTACGTTGCCTTGCTCAATTTCTAGGTTCACTCGCTCACTTTCTACGTTGCCTCGCTCAATTTCATGTTTGCCCCGCTCAATTTCTAGTTTGACCGCGAAATGAATGAAATATATTTTCGACCATCGACCTGATGGAATCTTGGAAAATAACTAGGTTGGTTGGGTAAAGTAGCCTCTCCTACCCCAAATTCATAGGTGGTACGCTCAAGTAACTAATTTTAGTTTAGAAGATATTCTTATTAAATGATTAATGAAAGAAATGAAAAAAAAAGAAAAAAAGAGAGAGAGAGAGAGAGAATTTTATATATACACACACACATATATATTAGATAAAAATGTGGGTAGAATAAAATTCTTCATGTAAAAAATAAAAAGAGAAAGCAGTGCATAGCTACAATTATGCTACGGTTATAATCCGTAGCTATAGCCAGTTCTGACCCGGCTAACCAGGTCACTACCCGGTCAACCCCAACACGTGATTCCTTTTTTTTTTTTCCCCTGATGTAATCCCCACTGATTTTTGTGGGCCCCATTATGAGGTATGTGTTATATCCAAACCGTCCATCTATTTGGAGAACTCGTATTAAGGCTTGAGATGAAAAATAAGACAAATCTAGCTATCAAGTGGACCACACTTGAAAAGGTGTGGGGAATTAAATGTCTACCATTGAAACCCTTTTAGGGGTTATAGAAGTTTTGGATCAGTATAAAATTTATTTTGCCTCTTCATCCAGGCCTTTGTGACCTTATGAATAGATTGGATGGAAAATAAATGTTATGGTGGGCCCTACAAAACTTTTAATGGTGAAAATCAATTTCCCCGCTGCTCTTTGTGGTGTGGTCCAGTTGATCTTTGGATATGATTTTGTTTTATTGGATAATGCTCCGAAATGATCTCGAAGCATGGATGAACTTTGTGGATATGATAAATACATAGCTGTGGGGCCATGTAACTTTGATCTCTTCTAAGCCGTTCGTACAACTCTCCGTTGGAGGAGCGTTGCAGTGAAAAGGAGGGGTAGTTTCACCTTCAAAGTCGCTGTCCGCACGTACTAGTCTAAGTTGGTAACTTAAGTTCGAATTCCCTCATAAAAACCGCTGGATAAAAGGTTTTACCTACAGTGGTCATTTTATCCCAGCCAATCCGCATCGACGCGGACTGGGTACTGACGGGTTGAGCAGCGAGACTCCCTATTGAAGTTACATCACCAAGTTATGTGGGCCTCATCATGATATATTTTTTGTATCTATACCGTCCATCCATTTGAAAATATATTTTTAAATAAATATCCAAAGAATGAGTCAAATCCAAAGCTCAAGTGGACCTCACCACAGAAAACAATGGGGAGAGTGATGGCCACCATTAAAAACTAAAATAGGCAACAAAAGCTTATTATCAAGTTGATATTTATTTTTTCCCTTCCTTCATGTCTTTGTTAACTCGTGAAAAGGTTGGATTTCAAATAAAAATCATAGTGAGCCTTAGGAAGGCTTCAACAGTAGGCATCATTCTCTACATGTTTTTTATGGTGGGGTCAAATACATATTTGGATCCGCCTCATTCTTTAACTCATGCTCTGAAATTAAATCTCCAAATAAATGAACAATGTAGATGAAGCACATACATCATAGTGGGCTCACAAAACTTAATGACGTCACTTCTGTAGTGAATCCCGCTATTCAACCTCTCCGTAGCTAATCCGCGACCGCAGAACTAATCCCCCGTCACCAACCAATGGCTGGTAGTTGGTGCTATGTGGACCCCACCAAGATTTATGTATTTCATTCATGCCATCCATCTATGTTTGTAGATCATTTTATGGTATGAGACCAAAAATGATAATATCCCAATCTCAAGTACAGGAAAACAATGTTGAATAAATGTGGACTGTTAAAAACTTTTTTAGGGCAATAAAAGTTTTGGATCAAGTTGATATTTGTTTTTTTCCATTCATCTAAGTCTGTATGACCTAATCAATAAATTCGATGTCAAATAAACAATATATTGGGCCTTAAGAGAATTTTAATGGTGGATATCAAATCACTATTGTTTTCATGTGGTGTGGTCAACTTGAGATTTATATCCCTCTCATTTTTGGTATCAAGCCCTAAAATGATCTTTAAAAATGGATGAATGGAATGGATGAAACACATATATCATGGTAGGCTCCGAGAAGTGCCGCATGTTAAAAGTTGAGATGTGCACATCGAAGGGAGAAAATCTCTCTGGCAAAAGATAATTTTGAATTAAAAAATAATAAACACATTGTGCATAAATTTTCAAGGTAAAATTGTGGAGCGCTTCCCTTCTTATGGGTTAACAAACACCATTAAGCATGAGATATTTTTCAAATTCCACCACTTAGATTTTATTAGTAGTTTTTTAAGAAAGACTTGTAATTATGTTCGAATTCTTCTAATAAAAGTTTATTTAAAATTTTTATTTTTAAAAATTAGATGTTAGAAGACTTTTACTAGAATTAGAATTTTTATTAGATTTAGAATTTTAATATTTTAAGTAATTAAGAGTTTGAGTTTGATTATGAAACTTATTCCTAATATTTCCGTAATTTTCTTCGTGGATTCAGAGGTATCTATGTGAGATTCCAGAGAAGCTTCCTGGATTTGGAGCAGTAGGTGATCAATTTATCACGTTCATTCCTGCCTCACTAGTCTATCCATCCATGGTCACATACACTGTAAATAAAAATTTGAACCGTGTCCATTGAAAAGGCAGCTTATTGTAAACCTTTCGGGGTCCACCATTCAAGTGGGGCACATGTGATTGACGGTCTTGATGTCCGAATCATAGACCCCACTTTTACGAAATGTGGGTTTATGGAATGAGCATATGCTGAGAAAAAGGGATCGCGGCAAACAAATATGGTGCGTTTATACTTTTTTTCTATGTTGAGCCTCCTACAAGTGGCTTGTATCTGAGCCATCGAAGACTGTCCAAATCGTGGCCACACAGGAATCATGAGATCACATTAATTGGATGATCTTAACCATTTATTTCTGCCCAGTTGAATTTGGATGGCTAACAGTTTTGTTTCTGACAGTTTATTTGAAGGCCAACGCTGGACGTTCAGTGTCATCCTTTCGTTATGAATTTCAGTCCATGTTCTATCCACAACATGGCCACTGATTTGGACGGTATGGATTGGCATTACCTGAACACGTATAACCCACACGGTATTCCAGTGGACCTACACAATATCCAATCCTCGCCTTCTATCCAGTAGTCCAAAAGTGAATGGGTTACAGCTCGCAACCCATGAATCACGAGAAAACTATGCAAATGTACGGTTAGAAAACGGCCAGCAGTCTACAATCAAGAGGCAAATCCATGGTAATCTGAGGATCGACCAACCCGTATAATTTTTAAGTTGTGGCCCACCCAAGAACATCTGGAGATCATATTAGCTTACCATGTATAGAGGAGATGGACGGACTAGATTGTTGGATGCTTGAGTGGAGTATTAAATCAGGCTTCGGAAGGAAAGATGAGTTATTTGATGCATCGTATGAGTAAGGTGATCCACATGCAGGCCTAGCCAACGTGGCATGTACATCTAACTCAAAAGTCAATCCAAACCATCCAAATCGTATGAAACCATTTTGGTCCGGGCATAATTAAAATATTATAACTAAGGAGATATCCCGGCTACTCTATGGGGGGCCATCAAATGGACGGTTAGAATGAAAAAGAATAATTTATTAAAATCCAGCAAAAAATGTCTGTTCCTCGTAAATTAGAACATACGAGCAATTGGAATTTGTGGTTATGCCCATCAGTTCCAAGATGGGATAATTCGATAATTCAAATTGAGGACATCAATGCCACGTGTCATTGGATGCATGCGCGCGCATGGATCTTCGTACTCATAAACAAGATCAATGTTTTTTCTCTGAACAAAGTAATTGCATTTAAGAGAGTTGTTGTTATGGCCCTTATGGGTAACATTAGCCTAGTAGGGACTCGCCAGACGCGGATTTCCGGCTAAAGCCCTGCCTGGGAACGTGGTGGGGTCTGCAGTGTTGTTTGTGAGAAATCTGTCCCGCACATCCGTTTTAAGAGATCATTTTAGAACATCAGACAAAAAACGATCCGGATTCAAGACTCAAGTAGGCCACACGAGAGGAAACAGTGGGGATGAGCAACCACCGTTGAAACAATCTTATGGCCACAAAATTTTTGTATCAGGATAAGATTTTTGTGTTTCCAGTTCATCCCAATGGTAATGACATTATAAACAGTTTGGATTTCATGTAAACACCGAGGTAGATGACAGGAAGCTTTCAACAGTAGGAGTTTCTTTCCTCAATTTTCCCTCAAATGTGGCTCACTTGATTCTTGGATCCATCTCGGCTTTTTTTTTTTCTCATTTTGTATACTTATCTCGAAAAACGGATGGATGGGATGGATTTCTAAAAAACATCACGGTTGGCCCCACCTAGGCTCCCAGCGCAAGAATTTCCTACAAATGCTTCCGTCCGAACCAGCGCAAGCAATGACCGGGCAAGATAAAAATGTGCGTTTGCAACACCCAAGAGAGAACCACTTACAGCCCTACGATCTCTTCGGATGGAAAAGCTGCACCATCTATATCCATGACTAGATCATTACTTTATCATGATTGAAAGATTTAAAAAAATCTAAGTTCAAGAGATAAGATCGATTGGTAATTATCAATTTGACTTCTAATGCCCAATCTATGGTGCGCCCATGTTCTGGCCATTTTGTATAGATATAAAAATGTTAGCCATCCATACCGTGGACTGATGAATGTGTATGCGATCCAACGTACCATGCCAAGATAGGTCATGGTTTCTAATTTCACATAAGAAATGATAATTCACCACCACTTTTAAGTTGTGGTGTCCCATATGCTAAATACATAAACGGGCCAAATCATGTGGTCCCATGCCTATGCAGAATGGCCCAAACATCTCATCAATCTGATCAAGGAAGATCAACCATCTGATTTTTTGCTCGCTCAATTTGACTCACTGCAATTTCAATTTGAACCATCTATTCGATAGCAACCAATTGAACGGTTAGGATGGTTCATCCACAATGGGGACCTACTCTGGACTATGCTCCATCCATAATGGGAACTACAGTTTGGACGGTCTGGATTGAAGTGAAAGCATGAGGAAGGGGATCGTTCATGAGACACCGGAACTTAGGAAAATGGTGGTTGGCCAATCACAGTGTTCTCCGCGTTAATAAAATCTATAATAATTAGTTTAAACTTAATCCCTCTTGCAGGCGCATGTTAGATGCTGCCCATGAGGTGGTACGAGAGACGGATTTATCTATTTCTCCTCAAAATATCGCCTTTGAAGCTTTTCTAACCCCACGCGCGTGCAGAAATCAACAAATGCACACGCCACCAAGTATGCCCCCATGGCATAAAAGTGAAATATCCAAGCCATCCATCAGAAGGCTAATACCATATTTATTTCATATAATTATGTCATTCCATCAGTTATATGGGCCACAGAGGACTGAAAAAAGGAACGGTTTTAAAGAAGTAGCTGAAGTTTTCTAATCTATCAACGTATAAAGCTACTGGACCAAATTTATATTCTTAAAAGAAATCTACAAGGTGAGTTACACTAGATGAATGGTTTGGATTTTTCATCTGTTTTCCATGCAGGCATATGGGGTGGCGTGTGTGCTGCTGACTGTACACGCGTGTGGGCTTATTAAAACCGGACGTAGAAGAAAACAAATGTAAATAGCTGTAAATTTGAAAGGATTCCTCTTGGAGTTTACACAATGCAACGAGAAGAACCTGAATACGGTAGCGCTATGTCTACATAGTAAACGTGGTAGGACACTGTATCAATCAGGACCGTCAATATCTCTTATATGGCTGGATATTTTATCTAAATTGACATACATCTGATAATATTATCAATATGATCACTGAGCTTCAAATAAACGGTTCAAAAGAAAAACAGCTGGGTACAAAATTCCCAACCTCTGATATTCGGACATCCATAAAGATCACTTGGTACAAAATTCAGGATGGTCTGCTTGTCAGGCATTGAATCATATTACCGGAAAGTCTGATCTAGACCATCTATTAACACAGTGGGACGCGGATTGGGTACTACCAGGCATGTTCCTGGCTGGGTGCGGACAGGGGCTCTTAGGGGTCGCTGTGATGTATGGGTTTTATCTGCACCGTCCATTCTTTATTTATTTATTTATTTTTTTTTTAAATTTCATTTCAGGGTTCAATCTAAAAAATAGGCACGTGTGTCTGCGTGCGGATGGGGCGTGATCCACACGCGTGTATTGTTTTACCCAATAGTAGTCTTCGAAACTATCTGAAAATGCAGGCCGTGGGCCTGATCTGAATATGGTGCCATCATCTGTGATTGGAACCACTCAATCAGCAGGGTCCACTACAGGTAACCCTTGCTGCAAAGCTCAATTGATAGACTTGGTAGAAAGTGCATTTCTAGCCATTTATCTGAACCATATACCGTCTTGTAAACTGCTGTGGGCCCCACTGGGCTGTCCAATCAAGGTGATTTTCGCACTACATGCCATCTAGAGTGGGGTCCACTTAATTAAAATTTTAAGATTACTTAAGGTGCATCGAATGCAGGGTAAACGCCCCCAGAACTACGATTAGGGTGGCTCCTTCAAGGAATCTGCCATTTTCCAAATTTCAGAACAAGTCAGACCCGTCCAATTTCATGGAATGGCCCCATATAAAATGCCCAGAAAATGCCAAATTCAGTAAGACGGTCTATAAAATGCATGATTAGCTGCGAGGAAATCTCAAGCTAACCGTTGGATTGCTACCTTTCTAAGTTTTCTTTTGTTGTTTCTCATATTTTCTTTCCGGATTTCATGACTTCGTTGGAAAAGAAAGGATGGTTTCAAAATAGAATTTTATTCCAATTTTCGTTTTTTTTTTTAGTTCTTACTTAGGAAATGAAATACAACAAGTGTGGATAAGTGGAGTCCATGGACCACCGATCCAAACTGTTGATTTTATGGTTTTCACCATGAATAGACCATGCGGAAAAATCCCAAGATAAGAAGAATTCTAACCCTTAAATAGTTGGAAGCGAATTGGGGTGGGACCTTTAAGCGTCCCACAGTGTGTGGGGCCACCATGATGTCTCTATTTATCCACGCGGTTCATCCATTTTCTAAGATCATGTTGAATTGTAGACCCAAAATGATGCACATCTAACACTCTAAGTAGACCACACCAAATGGTAAGTCAGGTTGTATTAAACGCACATTAAATGTACAAATTATTAAACGGAAGTTGCATTAAATGCAAAGTCATATATAGTGTGGTCTATTAGAGGGATTGGCCTCAATTTTGGGCCATACCTTAAAATGATCTGAAAAATAGGAATGGACGGAGTGGATAAACAGATACATCACGGTGGGCTCCACATAAATCTGGTCAAATACTTAAAGGTTCGACCAGCATCGGATGCCATCCGCTTCCTAAGTAGTTGGTTAGTAAATTGTCAATTAAAAGAGAAAATACAGCAATTGTTAACATTCAACCGAAAACAAAAATGCTAGACAGCTAAGAGCTTCCCATCCGGCAGAATTTTCGGTGCATGGGCCATGCAACGTGGGGTCCTTTGTTTCCACGGTTTGGATGATTAAAATATGAAGTTGTAGATAATTATGAATTCTCTACTTCATTGGATGTCTTTGATTCTCTGTTAGATGGGACTGTACCACATGGTTTTGACTCAAAGGCTCCTCTGGTCTTGAGTGGGCTTGACTCATCTGAGGCGATGGCATGGGAGGGACGAGTCCGCAGGCCATGCTGCAGGGCCCAATTTGAGCTTTGAATCCGACCTCATATCCAAGCATTGGCATCTATTTAAGGTCCATCTCTACTTGTACGACGCTAGGTCCAAAAACCGAACAGGCCACCTTAGCCAGTTGCCATGCATCCCTAGAAGTGGGTCCCACATATTGGTATGATAATCAGGTGGGCCATGATATGTTGGACGTGGGTCATTGGCTAAGTTCTTATCGGCAGTGCATTTTATTTTTGGCACACGTGTGATCCCATCCAATGAGCAAATGGTTTTGATGCATGTACAGTAAGCTAAGTGTAGCTAACCTTCCCATGCACGTAGTTGCACTTGGACATCTTGGCATCTAAATCACCTATCTAGACCGTCCACTAAGCCCAGTTCACTCTTCATTCAATGCCCGATAAAAATCATGCTAATCAGATGGTCCAATGTTGAAATTTAGTTTTAAAAAAATTTAAATATTTTGTAAATTTTACTTTCCGGTTAAAATGATATTGAAAATTTCAAATACAAAACTGTGGAAAGGAATTTTGTAGTTTATATGTGAATGTATACATAATATTTTTAATAGTAAAATTGGAGGTTGAGATGCTCGGGTTGTGTACACGCTCAAGCTCGAACAATGGGGTTGCAATGATGCACTTTGCACCTGGCACCAATTAACTCCATCAAACTTTAAGGACAACATGTGTGTATAAAAGATGATACACAGATAAATCCAAGCGGCTCTAACATGAACATGGACTTGTATTGCTGACTCGTTCGAGTCGACTCAGACTCAGTTGAGACCAGTACAAGATTGGACAAGCCAGGACCGTTTACCAGGTCAAAAACCCGTCACTATAGTAGAACCATGTCTCCACAGTCCATGTTGCAATGCGTTCAGTCCATCCATATACTGGGCGTGAAATGGACAGACAGAGAAACTATAAATGGTTAGTGGCCACGTATTAAATGGTGTGAGTTGAAGAAAGGTGATGAGTGGGATTGTCTAATAACTTTAGTTATTAAAACATGTCATCAATGTCCTGCAAATAGACGGTCATGATTGACACGTGACACCTGTAGGTGCATGGTAGAATGATGACTCTACCAACAAGCTGCACAAGGCCTTGACCCTAGCCCAACTCAACTTAGGTTAGGGTTGAGGATTTCTAACCAGATCTCAACTGGGCTTGACCTGAAGTCCGGGTTAAGACGATAGCCTTCAACTGAATCTGATTCAAGTTACACCCGTAGCACCATCAGTTGTTTAAGACTTTCCTGTATTATGCGGAATCCCATGTAATCCTAAGCTTTATAGGCTTACCATGTTATCCATGTTATGTCCATTCCTCATCTATTTCATTACTTTATTTCGGCAAATCTAAAATTTAAATGAGACACACTAACAGAAATAATGGGAATACAATAGCCCACCATTGATACCTTGATGAGCACCACCATGATATTTCTATGACATTTGACTTGTTCCCAAGGTCTCTATGGCAATTGATGAGGTCATTCTTTTTAAGTGTTTTTAAGAAGAGTTATTATATAACAAAAGAATGGAAGAAAGATAAGTCTTATATTTTTAATTTTTTTTTCTTTAAAAGTTTATTTAACTTAAGCGGGTAAATAATTTTTAACTAATTTTTTGAAAAATTTATCATTAAATTGTTCAAGTAATTGCTATCTTACCATCTTCTTCTCTTTACAATCTCTTTAAGGACCTCCATGATGAATAATCCATATTGAAAGTGAGGCTTAACATGATGAATGGTCCACATCAAGGTGGGCCCAAATAATACATGATCGCATTAAAGGTGGTCTGACATAATGGATGCCCGACATCAAATTGTAGACCCACATGATGGACGACCCACATCAAAGGTGGAAGCTACTTGATGGATATTAAACATTGAAGTTTATATCACGTGATGGAAGGTCGACGTCAAAGGTGGGCTCACATGATGAATGACCCGTACCGAAGGTTTTGTTTTAATAAATGTAACTTGTGTGCCACATGTGCCAAAGCAGCAACGTTTTCCTCTTTCGGTGAATTGTCTACAAAGGCTGGACCCCCATTATATCAACGGTCTAGATCACTTAACCACGAATCCCACTTGCAGAGACTCAAAACTCGAGTATGCCTCCATGTCACGGTACGAAACCAAAGAGTCATAATTTTAAGATAAAACCATGGAAAAGAATAGTGGTAATCCACCACCAGATTTAACTCATCCTCATATGGGGTCCACATTTAAGGCTATCCACACCATGCAAATATGGCTCACATTACCGATGAGGCACATATGAAGAATCTCACATCATGGATTTGGCAATCCTAACCATTGAATTGTGGCAACCAAATGAATTATTAAAGTGGTTAAACTCAACTAGAAAAATCAAATGGCTACCATGAAGATGTTGTCATTTTCAGGTTATAATCCATCCACAGCCGGATCAACAATTTGGACGGTCCAGATCACACTACTATGCAACAAACAGCACAGTGACGTTAAACATAAATGAGCTAAGACTTCTGTATTAGTTTTCCACCGTCTAAAAAATGGTCACCACTCTTTAAACCAAACTTCAAGGGTACACGTGGCATGGTTGTAAGACAATCCAGAGGATGGACCATAACTAAAACTGAGATGATAATATTAACCATCTGATTTATCCATTCTAATTTCGACCACTCACTAATTTACTTTTAAACATTAGGATTGCTTGATCCATGATATTTTAGAGATATGATCCATCCACGATGGGACCCACAGTTTGGATGGTCTGGATAGCGGTCCAATGTTGAAATTTAGTTTTAAAAAAATTTAAATATTTTGTAAATTTTACTTTCCGGTTAAAATGATATTGAAAATTTCAAATACAAAACTGTGGAAAGGAATTTTGTAGTTTATATGTGAATGTGTACATAATATTTTTAATAGTAAAATTGGAGGTTGAGATGCTCCGGTTGTGTGCACGCTCAAGCTCGAACAATGGGGTTGCAATGATGCACTTTGCACCTGGCACCAATTAACTCCATCAAACTTTAAGGACAACATGTGTGTATAAAAGATGATACACAGATAAATCCAAGCGGCTCTAACATGAACATGGACTTGTATTGCTGACTCGTTCGAGTCGACTCAGACTCAGTTGAGACCAGTACAAGATTGGACAAGCCAGGACCGTTTACCAGGTCAAAAACCCGTCACTATAGTAGAACCATGTCTCCACAGTCCATGTTGCAATGCGTTCAGTCCATCCATATACTGGGCGTGAAATGGACAGACAAAGAAACTATAAATGGTTAGTGGCCACGTATTAAATGGTGTGAGTTGAAGAAAGGTGATGAGTGGGATTGTCTAATAACTTTAGTTATTAAAACATGTCATCAATGTCCTGCAAATAGACGGTCATGATTGACACGTGACACCTGTAGGTGCATGGTAGAATGATGACTCTACCAACAAGCTGCACAAGGCCTTGACCCTAGCCCAACTCAACTTAGGTTAGGGTTGAGGATTTCTAACCAGATCTCAACTGGGCTTGACCTGAAGTCCGGGTTAAGACGATAGCCTTCAACTGAATCTGATTCAAGTTACACCCGTAGCACCATCAGTTGTTTAAGACTTTCCTGTATTATGCGGAATCCCATGTAATCCTAAGCTTTATAGGCTTACCATGTTATCCATGTTATGTCCATTCCTCATCTATTTCATTACTTTATTTCGGCAAATCTAAAATTTAAATGAGACACACTAACAGAAATAATGGGAATACAATAGCCCACCATTGATACCTTGATGAGCGCCACCATGATATTTCTATGACATTTGACTTGTTCCCAAGGTCTCTATGGCAATTGATGAGGTCATTCTTTTTAAGTGTTTTTAAGAAGAGTTATTATATAACAAAAGAATGGAAGAAAGATAAGTCTTATATTTTTAATTTTTTTTTCTTTAAAAGTTTATTTAACTTAAGCGGGTAAATAATTTTTAACTAATTTTTTGAAAAATTTATCATTAAATTGTTCAAGTAATTTCTATCTTACCATCTTCTTCTCTTTACAATCTCTTTAAGGACCTGCATGATGAATAATCCATATTGAAAGTGAGGCTTAACATGATGAATGGTCCACATCAAGGTGGGCCCAAATAATACATGATCGCATTAAAGGTGGGTCTGACATAATGGATGCCCGACATCGAATTGTGGCCTCATATGATGGATGACCCACATCAAAGGTGGAAGCCACTTGATGGATGATAAACATTATTGAAGGTAAGATCACATGATGGAAGGTTAACATCAAAGGTGGGCTCACATGATGAATGACCCATACCAAAGGTTTTGTTTTAATAAATGTAACTTGTATGCCATATGTGCTAAAGCAGCAACGTTTTCCTCTTTCTGTGGATTGTCTACAAAGGCTGGACCCCATCATATCAACAGTCCAGATCACTTAACCACGAGTCCCACTTGCAGAGACTCAAAACCCAAGTATGCCATGAATATAGTGGCTCCATGTCACAATACCAAACCAATGAGTCATAATTTTAAGATAAAACCATGGAAAAGAATAGTGGTAATCCACCACCAGATTTAACTCATCCTCATAAGGGGTCCACATTTAAGGCTATCCAGACCATGCAAATATGGCCCACATTACCGATGAGGCACATATGAAGAATCTCACATCATGGATTTGGCAATCCTAACCATTGAATTGTGGCAACCAAATGAATTATTAAAATGGTTAAACTCAACTAGAAAAATCAAATGGCTACCATGAAGATGGTGTCATTTTCGGGTTATAATCCATCCACAGCCGGATCAACAATTTGGACGGTCCAGATCACACTACTATGCCATCACATGCATTCCCTTTAATGAATAACAAAAAATCTCCATACTCAATCAGTTTTAGCAACAAACAGCACAGTGACATTGAACATAAATGAGCTAAGACTTCTGTATTAGTTTTCCACCGTCTAAAAAATGGTCACCACTCTTTAAACCAAACTTCAAGTGTACACGTGGCATGTTTGTAAGACAATCCAGAGGATGGACCATAACTAAAACTGAGATGATAATATTAACCATCTGATTTATCCATTCTAATTTCGACCACTCACTAATTTACTTTTAAACATTAGGATTGCTTGATCCATGATATTTTAGAGATATGATCCATCCACGATGGGACCCACAGTTTGGATGGTCTGGATAGCTGTACAATTAGTGCCACGAGGGAGGAGTCCAGTCACCATCACTTTTTAAATTGTGCAGAACTAACATGGGAGTTTATTCCTAAAAATACATAACCAACCATGCATACATATATACATTAATTGAAATTTTATATGTAGGACCATATGCTGTGTCCCTTGTCCTTGTCCGACAAAGTAGATCAGGTCATGATCATTTTTTACACGTGGGGACCACGTGTTATGATTTAGACCGTTGATATGGTGGGACCCACAGGGAATGCATAATGCCTTGAAAGTTGTCTGGATTGTATGATGTCATCCATCCCATTAGACCATTGTGGTGCTTTCTATAAATCCAATGGTTGGAATTTTTGGATCTGAGATTTTTTTTTTTTGGGCAGTATCCATCCATAGATTGGAAGGTCCTGAGCAATATACATTGTTAAGAAAGAGGTGAAATAATTAATGGGTAGGATCTTCCATAGATTGTCACAAGCATCCCAAGTCAGGAATGTAAGCATAGGTAGTTAATGGGCGCCTAGATTAAATCCTAAGCCCGACCCATTATTTTCAAAATCAAGACAAGCCACGCCCGTCGAGCATTGTCCTTGGCTTCTACTGGGCAACAACTTGCAGTAGCAAAGCCGTTAAACATGTTAACTGCCCCAGCCTATTTGTTTATCCAACCTGAATATTTGACTCAGGCCTATGTAAATGGCCTGGCCCAGGCTGATACTTGTTTTGGGGGTGCCAATGGACCAAGTTTAATTTGGACCAGCTGCCCTAGCCTATTTGTTTATCCGACCTGAATATTTGACTCAGGCCTATGTAAATGGCCTGGCCGGGGCCTGGCTGAGACTTAGGACCCAAGGTCTAAAACTAGCACAGGCCCATCATGGGCCTATTACAGTAGGCCAAGGTCCAGCCCAACCTAGACCAGACTGGTCCGCGGTAAATTTATAAAATCCCTATTTCCTTATCCACCCATTCATCATTCATCAAATGGATACACTTGCATATATAAAGATTAGAGTATTCAAATTATACAATCTTCCTAAATTAGTAAAACTTACTAAAGATACCAAAAACGACTCAAATTTGTAACCTACACATAACTTACCTAAATAAGTACTCCAGGACAAAAATGGGCTCTTAAATCTGATGTAGCAAGTGGGTGGATGAAAAAGAAGAGATCAGATCATTGCTTCCTAGGATGATTATTGAATTCACAAGGAAATAAAAAAAAAATTAAGAATAAAAAAAATAAAATTGATATTATTGGTGAAAAGTATTATTTATGCTGTTATTAATTGGTCGGTGATGATTTTAATTGCATCATTTCACATCAAAATCATTAACACAAAAGAAAAATAACTAATAAAAAAACTTACTAATAATAATAAGTTTGGAAGTAAAATGGACCCAAAATCTCTACTTCTTCACCATCCGTGAATTCTTTCGCAACCTACACCACATCAAAATTACTTCATTTCTCACATCCATTTGCTTCTTAACCCGATCAGATGCCAGGATCGTAGGACTCGATGGGTCCTGAACCACTCGAATTCGGCTCCAATAATGTAACCATGTCGTTATCCGTTAATTAAATCACCTTCTAAAATGGTGGTGAACCATCATCACTGTATAGCTCTCCACTCACGCACTTACTATCTGTGGGATCCAAACCACTCACTAGGTGTCCCCCAAACCCTCCAAAAAAGAAAAAGAAAAAAATGGTCCACTCATTTTGGTGGGCCACCCCATGCACGAGAAAATAGAGAGTTAATTAGAAAAGATGTCCATTTTAATATACAAGTACTGACCACCAAGCAGGTGGGCTAGCCTGATTTTTGAGGGGGAGAACGTACATGGTGGGCCCCACCTAGTGACCAGCTTGGGTAAAACTGGCACATGTGTCCGGGAGTGCACCAACATCTCCCAGCCTTCCAAACCAGCTTTCTCATTATTGCAAGGGACATAAAAGAAAAAAGTGCTTTTGTAGGGCTGAAAAGTCTCCTTTCTTTTTACCATTGCACGCCTTGGCCCACTTTCTCTCTCAAATTTCAAAATCCAACGCTCCAAAAAGACTCCCCACAATTTCCTTATAGGATACTTCTAGCCGTTCATTCCATTCCGAGATCAAACCTTCAAATGCCTCTCTCTATAAATAGGATCCCACACACACTTCTATTTCTACAAAAGAATCCTCCTACACGCATACATTTTGTTCTATCATATTAAACTACAAAAGCATGTCTGTATGTATCCATTTTGGTTTTTGGTAGTTATTATATTGTAATTAGTGACCAATCACATGCTATATAATGTCTGATCAATGCCGCGGCCCGGTTGCAGGTGATACAGGTGAGGGTCCCAAACCTCGACTGTGAGGGATGCGCCACAAAGATTCGGAAAGCTCTCTTCAAGCTCGAAGGTATATACGTGATCAATCTCTTATTCAGGCTTTGTTTGGTTGCACCAAATATCAAAAAATTTCATGATATTGTGCAGCCAAACACGGCCGAAGAGTTTGTATCAGTATTGCTTGTGCTGGTCACAGCTTGTTTGGATAATCTGCAACATGATATGATTTGCAATCCAAAGCTGTCCATCTTGTCCAGCATGAAAAATACACCAGTTAGATATCATATGACACAGCAGGCTTTTTTGTTTTCCTCTTCTTGATCATCTAACATAAATGGACGTGGTTCTTAGACCATAGTCATTTGGAATCGGGCCCACCAAATGGATGGTTGGGATTGTTGAGCCATGCAGCTATATGGGCCCCATCCAGTAACGCACATTTTCTAATCCTAAGCATGCTTCTTGTGTTAACTAATGGCGTGTTTGATTGCACCAAATACAATGATATTTCATGATTAGTCAGTCTATTTTGGCGCAACATATAATGAAATTTCGTGATATTTGGTGCAACCAAACGCACCATAAACAAACTCAATATTCAAAGCCTTGTCATCTTTTAGCAGATTCAGTTGCCAGCTTCCAAAATGCAAATTACTTCTCTAGCTTCTCACATTGGGTTAGGGGTCCAACCCGGATATGGGTCCAGATTGGGCGTACAAAAAACCTCAAAGTTGGGTATGGGCCTTAGTTGAAAATGGACCCAGGCCTACAAAAATTTATGTTACCCAAGTACAAGTGGCAATGGAAGAGGCTTGTGTCAGGCCAAGCTAGGCCCTGGTCGACCCAACAGTTAAGACCCAGAGCCTGATCCTGGCCTGAACTTGCATGGGCCCACCAGACAGGCCGTTTAAGCCCAGCAGAATTGGTTGCCCGAGCCTGCCCAAGACTCTTCTCGGCCTGATCAGAAATTGATAAATTTCTTATTTCCCACTTGAATTTTTTCTATCCATCCGCTGATCAAGTGGGCCACACATGCACAGAGAAATAGACATTTTAAAGGAATGAAACCAATGGTCTATATTTAAGATGGATCCATGCCATATTTGTAATATATATTAATACATGTACGTACGGTGGAAGTCTTAAGTGGGGCCCACCGTGAATTGATTGAATCTTGAACACGTATGCTACATTGGCACATGTGCCACCCCATAATAATCATGGATGAATAACTAGCATTTTTGATTGGGTCCTTACTCTTGCTCGGGTGGTAAACTCCTAGGAGTTTCAACTCCAGGTCAAGGGTTCGAGTGCCCATAGTTGGTGAAATTCCACTAGCGTGAGTGTGTGGGGGTGTGTCTGCATGTCTGAAAAAAAGAAAAAAGAAAAACTAGCATTTTGATTTATTCAGTTCTTTCCATGCTCCGCAGGAGTAGATGAAATAGACATAGAAATGGATTCACAGAAGGTTACCGTAAGAGGTCATGCAGTGGAGGAGAAGAAGGTAATCAAGACCGTCCGTCGGACTGGGAAGGCTGCCGAGCCATGGCCATTCCCAGCTTACTCCCATTATTCGTCATTTTATAAATACCCAGCCCACATAGCGAACCACTACTACGAACGGTCCAGCCACGATGTGGCGAGTGTACACACTTTCTTCCATACTCCCGCAACCTACTCAATGGCTGTGTCATCTGATGAAGCTGTGGCATCCCTTTTCAGCGATGAAAATCCACATGCATGCACCATCATGTGATCACGTGGTTTTTTATTTTTTAATTAAATATTCAATGGATAAGGTTGTATTGTTTTGTTATTGAGAAATGATCCAGTGGTTCATATCATTATAAGTTACGGTGCTGCTTCTTGTTTTGGAAGATGTTGATAGTCTGACTGATCGATCAATCTATGCTGTCCGTTAGTCCAGTATTCATTTCAGGGTCCACAGTGCAAAAAATCACATTAGCTAGTTGGATGATTCAATCCATAGTTGCCCTTTTTTCAATTTATATCCATCTGTTTGCAGGCCATTGGTGCAATGGTTAGGATTGACCGATAATAGTGGTTGTTTAGAAACATAAGCAATCCACCGATTCTTATGTAAACAATCACAGCTGTTCATAGTGTAAGCTGTTGATGGATGCTTAGAATTGTCTGAACAGTGTGAATTTTCTATGGTAGCCTGCAAATTTTGTGATGGGCCTGATGGATGGTACAGATCGAGAAATCAAATTATTCAAGGGTCCGAACACAACTAGGAGCACTATAATTTATAGCGCTCGGGATCATTCGTCTTTGTTACTCTAGAGGGGGAGAGAGGGTATTCGTGAAGTTGTGTAAGGGTATTTTTGTCATTAATGAAATATCAACGTCCCTATTTTGATGACAGTTCAATAATCAATGATTCCTGACTGTCCATCAGGTCCAACACACATTTCATTTTCATGAGATACAATCCACCACTCCTGAACATAGACTCGTCCGAGTCGACTCGGGCTCGGCCTCGGCCTCGAGTCACCTCAGATACAAGCGAGTTTGGCTGATTTACCACCGAATCGCCACATGACTCAAGACCGTTGAGTCTTAAATCCCTGCTCCCGACCAACCATTAGTTCATACGCTTTCATGAGCCACCTTGTATAAATTACACAGATCGGATGATTAGATCCATCTAAAAGTTTCACTTATTTTTCTGTAGCCTTCCATTTCTTGCACCATTTCACTGAATGGTTTGGATCGTTCGATAGAAGTACTTCTTTTGATTACATATGTGACTTAGTACGTAAGCATTAAATCAAGCAACAGAGAGAGAGAGAGAGAGAGAGAGAGAGAGAGAGAGAGAGAGAGAGAGAGAGAGAGAGAGAGAGAGAGAGAGAGAGGGGGTTGGACTGAGGTTAGGAATCAGAAAAAGTGACCCCCCAAAATCAGCTCATTTGTGGGACATCCCTTGTTCAACTACACCAAAGAGGAGATTGGGGCAAGATTTGGTAATTTTGGAGCGGGGAGGAGCCAGGGGTTCACTTTCATGAGGTTTCAAGAGTAGGGGGAGGCATACCTTGCGGTGGAGAAACTCAACAATAGGAAATTGAGGGATAGAAAGATGGAGATCAAAGAGGCTCACTAGAGGGTGCAGGCAGTGTTGTTAATTGATGTCTTAAATCTATAAACTCACCAATCTGTTGATGACAGGTTCGATGACATCGAGCAGGCTTCGATGCCATCGAAGTCGGCTCGATGCCATTGAGTTATTCCCAGATTTCCCCTCAAGGTTATTGGACATATTGGTGTCATTTTTCGATGACATCAAAGATATGTTCGATGTCATCGAAGATGGGTTGAGCTAATCGGAAATTTTCAGAAAATCTATGTTTAGTTGCTGGACGTTTTTGCGGCTGTTTGATGGCATCGAACATTTTGTGCAAATTTTTTTTCGATCCGTCTGATCTGCGAAATTTGCTTCCTATTTCATTTGAGATTTTTTCTAAAGCTCTATATATGGGTGTAAACAGGATTGAGAGGTATTCTAAGGTTTACAAGACCATACTTAGGGTTTCTGAATAGTCCTAGGGCTTCAAACGGGTGTTATAAGGGAGGGATTTGAGGTTGTTCGAATCGGGTAAGCTCTTTCTCTTTGTAATTTCTACTTTCATAGTGATTATCTGTCACTTTGTGCTGTGGTCTTTTTCTGCAAGGATTTTCTATGTAAAAATTGTTGTGTACTCTTTACTTTGCTTGGTGCTTTTGAATTGCCATCCTAGATTCATCTTTGTTTGCTTCCACGCTCCCCCCAAACAGGCTAGAATATTGGCAAAGTCTAAACTGATCATTCTTCTACAATCTTATTTCCCTAGAAATTGAGGGATAGAAAGAATGGAGATCAAAGAGGTTCACCTTGTGTTTGGATGCTCTAATTTGCTAGTAAATTATTTAGTAAATGATTTACTAGTAAAGACCCCGTATCATTTACCAGCAAAAATATGAGATTCCATTTACTAGTAAATAAGGAGATGGTAATGGCTCTATTTTTATTTTTTTATTTTTAATGAAATCCTAGAAAGTAGATTTCTTTTACCATTTACAGGCTATCCAAATATTGTAAGTAAATCATTTACAACTTAAAGTCAAACAGACGGGCTATAAATCATTTACAACCTTAAAAGTGATTTACTAGTAAATTATTTACAATGTAACCATTTACTACCATCCAAATGACCCTAGTGGAAATGAGGTGAAGACAAGAAGTCAGACAAGTGAGGAGCACGTCCAAGGGAGATCATCTAGAGTGTTAGTGGAGATGGCCTGCTTCAATGAAGAAACCCTTGCCACAAATCAGGTCAATCCAATCTCTAGCCAGATCAAAATGGACAGTTGGAAAAAAATCTATAATGGCCTATATTCATCATGTGAAGTGATTTTTTTTTTTTTTTTTTTTTGATCAAGCATGTTCACATAGAGACCGAATTGAGACCTGGCCTAGATATTGGTAATGCCTACCATATTATCCTATGTGCTATGATTTTAATTAGCTCCACATTATCATGTGCACTATGACGTACATCTATCATCTCTCCTCATGCACGCTGCTTTATTTCTTAATGCCCAAATAATTGGTATTTCTATGGTGGATGGCCAGATTGAACTCCACTAAATGGACAATTAAAATCCACCAACCATATAATCATATGATAGAGGCTAGGCAAATAGTTCATTCTATGATGAACACAACAATTGTTTGGAGAATTCAAAGAATGTCAATGGATTAATTGTACTTGCTAACCGAACTCTCTACACATGACAATGGATGGACTAGCTAGATCATGGAAAGTATCTCCCTTCATATGTGAGTTTGAAAATTAATTAAGCTAGTGCACTCATTAGGTGTGTATAATCTTAAATATGTACCATTACCAATTTTACTAAGCACACATTTCTCTTCAGGTGTGGCCCAATTGAGGAGTAGAGCAGTTGAAGCGTATAAAGTAGGAACATGTATCATTACACACACACACACACACACATCATTTCAAACGAAGTTTTACCATAACATTCCTCTAATTTGGACCGGTATGGAATTGATTCAATATGGAATCATGAATAGTCATTGGCTCCATCGGTGCGTAGTAGTCCATACTTTATTTTTATATATGTATGAATAGGTATTTCTCTAGGAAAATCTTAGCAAAAAGCCAAATTAACCCATATTCTGTTATAGGAATGAAACACATTTATAAAAAACATGAAGATACACACACACACACACACACACACACACACACACACACACACACACAAAGGTGGGAGCACACCGCCTGTAATTTTATTGATACTCGAAAATCATATACATTAGAGGGGCAACACTGGCCAGTTCCCTCCCCAAATTTTCATTAATTATAAAGCTATTTATTACAACTCTCATAAGAAGTACTAACAAAAAGAAAATCAACCTAGGTTGCAAACAATTATTCATCATTCATGACCTAGGTTTCAATCTAGCATCATGTACAGTGACAATTAAAACAAAGTCTATCTTTCATCTCATCAAAGAAGCGGTAATAGACAATCCTCCAGGACCTCTTCAACACTAAAATGCCACAGAAGGCCCAAAACCCAATTGCAAATCCTGGTCCCAGTCCAGAGCAAAACCAACGCATCTCATCCTCTTCTTCATCTTTTTCAATGTCACCACTAACAAGCATTGGACCTTGAGGAGTCTCATCGCTAACACACTTATGTGGAAGAGGAGGTCCACAAAGTCTGTTGTTGCCCATATAAATAGAAGGATCTTGAAATGTTTGGAGCTGATTTCCAGATGGAATTTCCCCCCACAAGTTGTTAAATGACAAGTTCAAGTAACTTAGAAAAGTTAAATTTGACATGCTCTGAGGAATTGTACTTGAAAACTGATTTTTTGAGAAATCAAGAGACTCTAGCAATGTCAATTTACCAATCATGTCTGGGATCTTTCCGGTCAAATGGTTTTCCGAAAAGTTTAAGACTCGCAATCCTAAAAGACTTGTGAGTCCTTTTGGGATCTCTCCAGATAAGTTATTTCTTGAAAGGTCCATGCATGTAACAAGTGAAATTGTTCTAGTGTATTCAAGCATTAGCCCCTTCATTGATAAAAACAAGTTTTCCTCGTAATATGATGTTCCTATCCCTCCATAGGAAAGATTGAGGTTTGTCCTCTTCATGGCCATGAGATCTTCAAAACTTTGGGGAATTGAACCAGATAAACAATTTTGTCCCACATCGAGGATCTGAAGAGAAGTCAGGTTTGACATTTGTGCCGGGATGTTGCCAGTAAACATATTTGATCGTAAACTCATAATTCTTAAAGCTGAAAAGCTTTTTCCAATCCAAGTGGGAATATAACCTGAGAAATTGTTGTGTCCAAGGTCGAGAGTCTCCAAACTAGTACATTTCTTCAAAGATGAAGGGATTTCTCCTGATAGGTTATTGTTGCTCAGGTGCATTGATTGGAGTTGACGTAATAGACCCAAAGACATGGGTATTCCTCCGGATAACCTGTTCTTGCTCAAATCAAGTGCCTCAAGTGCTACGCAATTACCCAAACTCAATGGAATGATACCACCAATATTGTTACGGGAAAGATCAAGGACAGTTAAGGAATTCATTCCTTCAATGAATGAGGGAATCATGCCACTGATTTGGTTACCTTTGGCAGAAAAGATTTCCAAATACTGCATTGTGGATGTAAAATTGGGTGGGATTGGCCCAGAAAATTGATTGTTGGAGAGATCAAGTACTCTGGCTCCATTCAATATGCAGGGTATGGGACCATTGAAATGATTCAAACTCAAATCAATGGAGGCCTGAGGATGCATTTTTAAAGGGCCGGGCAATTGGCCAAAAATCTGGTTATTTGAAAGGCGTAGGAAAAGAAGTTGGGGTGTTAAATCCCAAAACCAGGTGGGGATGACGCCAGAGATGGTTGTGTTAGAGAGATCCAAAATCTCTACGTATTTTTGTGTTCGTAGCCACGGAGGAAATCGAGGACCTAAATGACATGATCCTAAGTAAATATGGGAAAGCTGAAATGGAGGGGCCCAATCAGAGTGTGGATCAAAAACCAAAGAATTGGAAGACAAAATTAAGTACCTCAACACTTTCAGACACGTTTCCTGTCAAGGAGTTGTGAGAGAGGTCAAGCCAATACAAGTTAGAAAGTTGTCCTAAAGTTGTTGGGATTGTCCCATTCAACTGATTCCCACGGAGAGATAAATCTCGTAAGGAAGACAATCCTCCAAGAGCTGCAGGGATATTTCCATTCAACTGATTCCTCGAGAGAAATAATTCTTCCAAGGAAGACAATCCTCCAAGAGAAGCAGGGATATTCCCATTCAACTGATTCCCACGGAGAGATAAATATAGCAAGGAAGACAATCCTCCAAGAGCTGCAGGGATATTCCCATTCAACTGATTCACTGAAAGGTCTAAATATTCCAAGGAAGACAATCCTCCAAGAGCTGCAGGGATATTTCCATTCAACTGATTCCCCGAGAGAATTAATTCTTCCAAGGAAGACAATCCTCCAAGAGAAGCAGGGATATTCCCATTCAACTGATTCCCACGGAGAGATAAATATAGCAAGGAAGACAATCCTCCAAGAGCTGCAGGGATATTCCCATTCAACTGATTCCCTGAGAGATCTAGTTCTTCTAAGGAAGACAATCCTCCAAGACGAGCTGCAGGGATTGGGCCTGTCAGCATGCAATCGGATAGAGAAAGGCTT
This sequence comes from Magnolia sinica, assembly GCF_029962835.1. Classification (NCBI taxonomy): domain Eukaryota; kingdom Viridiplantae; phylum Streptophyta; class Magnoliopsida; order Magnoliales; family Magnoliaceae; genus Magnolia; species Magnolia sinica. Next base: position 79,743,558 of record NC_080586.1, read on the forward strand.
TTAAGATTTTTTAGCTCATATAAGCAATCAGGAATGGCCGCATGCATTTGGTATCCGTACAATGACAGGATCTCTAAATTGATAAGCTTAGTTATGGCTCTTGGAATGCTACCCGTTATATTCTCACTGAATGACAAAGAGAGAGACTCAAGTGAGATAATATTCCCAATAGAGTTGGGGATTCCTCCATGCAGCTGACTGAAAGATAGATGAAGTATCTTCAGCTTCCTCCAGCTGCCTTCAAGGAACTCTGACCAATCAACCCTGAGGTTATCATCAGTTGATCCCAACCCCAACTCTTCCAAGTTAGGAAGTTGTGAAAATCGATAAGGAACCTGATCACCATGAAAGTTGTTACCTAAGAGATACAAGGACACGAGGCTACTAATGTTAGCTATCCAGTTTGGAATGCTAGAATTGAAGTTGTTCTCACTGAGATCGAGGACACGGACAGATGTGAAATTAACAGAAGGAAGAGTTGGAGAAATATATGAAAGACCACAGTTCCATAGGTACAACTCAACGAGGGAAGGAGACATGTTCATTACGTGCACCCAATCATGGCTTGCCATGGAAAGGTTCACAAAAGACATGTCGAGGTAAGTGAGAGAAGGTAGGCTTGTCAACCACCAAAGGTTTTTGGCACTCAAAGAAGGTGAAGAAAGCTTCAGGGAAATGAGTTTAGTGAGGTTTCCAAGCTGACGAGGGATTCTCCCGCTGAACCCTGCATCTGACAAGTTCAAATGCCTCAACTCCTTCATTGAACCCAGGAAATCTGGAATTGGTGCGCCATTAAAAGCATTCGAGCTCAAGTCCAAGAACTGAAGATGCTTCAGTTGAACCAGAGCTGGATCAATTCTGCCACCTAGTCCGAGGCGGGAGTCCTTGACATGGAGGTCGAGTTTAAGAACAAACCCAGTTATGTTGTGGCAGGTAATACCTCTCCAATTGCAGCAGTCAGAGGCATCATCATCCCATGAAGAGAGAATATTGAAGGAATCGTTGAGAGCCTTCCGAAAGGTGGTGAGAGCTTTTCTCTCGGAATCGAAGCAACCACTCACCTTCCAATATCCTCCCCAATATATTAATACATTTAAAACAAAGACAGAAATAAAAAATCTTCTCTGCTGAGAATAACAACTCTCCATTCCTTTTCTCTCTGCTCTAGAAAAGGGAAATTGATTCTTTGCTGATTTCTCCTTCCGCTCTCCTTAATTTGTAAGATCTGAAGACCGCACACATCTATCATGCTAGTTCACCACCATTTTCTCTTAACACTGATCAAGCAATCCTAACCAAATCCGATTCCGCTCATGACAAGGCAAGTCTCTGGCATCTTGATCGTCTAAGACATCCAAACCGTTTATCAAGCTCCTTAGCACATCTTGGGGACAAGGATCATCGTCCATCCATTTTGGGGTCCATAGTACGGAAAGGTGGACAGCTGTATGTAGGATTTCTGAGAAACAGTGGAGGGAAGTGCCAGTCTGGTCCTCAAAACGAGGACATACAGAGTCTTCTTACCCCTTTCTTTGAACAACTGGGGCCATGCCTTCTTCATCCAAACCGTTGATCTAAATGGTACGTCTGCCTAATTAGTGGACGGGATTGATTTTTTTAAGGTGATCTTCATGATAAGGCCAACCGTCTCCACAGTGCTTGCGGACTAGCTGGCGTCAAAGCTTTGTGGGCCCACCTTGGTGTTTGTGATTTCTCCCCACCGTACATGCATTTTGCCAACTTTAAAACAAAAAAAAAAATAAAAATAAATAAATAAATAAATTTACACACACTCCACACACTCACGCTAGTGGAATTTCACCACCTATAGATACTCGGACCCTTGACCGGGTGTTAAAACTCCTGAGAGTGTACCACCGGAGCAAAGAGTAAGGATCCTTGCCAGCTCATTTATAAGCTAAGAAATAGGAAGATTCAAAGCTCAAGAGTGGGGATTGTATGGCCACCCTTTGAAAACTTGCTGATTCCTACTCCAATTTTTTTTAGCCATCCAACCTTCTCTTAAACTCACGTAACCATTTAAATGAAGGGAAATCAGAAAGAGTGCCATATTCACACAATGAAGGGGATTCAAATCTTAGGTGGACTCTTTATAGAAAAATAAATGATAATTGACCATTAAAAACTTCACCAGGGCTACAAAAGTTTCGCCCCTTCATCCAGGTCTTTGTGACCTTATCAAAAGGCGGATCAACAATAAGCATTTTGGTCGACCCCATGAAGCTTTTAATGGTGGGGATTCGATCAAGATTATTTCATGTGGTGTGTTTCACATGAGATCTGGACCTACTTCATTTTTTGTACCATTTTATATAATGAGCTTTCAACATGGATGGGTAGAATGGGTGTAAGGAAAATGCATCATACTCATGGGGGCCTGAGTGGGAATCACCGGAGCCAGCTATGTAGGTGAGACACTAACGGTAGGGCACACCTCAAATTTTGCATTGTTTTATCCACGCGGTCCATCTGTTTTTACAAATTATTTTAAAATATAGTCCTAAAAATGAAGCCAAATAAAAGTTTTAGATGGACTACACCAGAGGACATAATAGTAATCAAACTTCCACCATTCAAAGCTTCATCGGCCGTAATGTTTATTGACCATCCAACCTATTGATAATGTTTTACATGTCTAGCTAGATGAAATACAAAAACAAATATCAGCTTGATGTAAAACATTTTTATCCAACAAAAGGTTTTCAATGATCAATAATCATTGTTTCCTGAGTGTAGTCCACCTGAAACTTTTATCTTCATCATTTTTGGACCATGGCATAAAATAAGCTGATGAACAGCGTAGATAGACAATTCATGCATCAAGGTGGGCCCTTTTAGGTTCCAACTCACATCAGATAGACAATTCTCTCTGATTCTCACCCAAGTTGCGCTCTTGCACCAGTTGACTCTCCAAAGCCATTCACATGAAAGGAAGTTAGATGGGCCCCACTGTTATGTTTTTGAGAAATCCATCCTATTCACATGACCCGAAAATAAGGGAGGTTCACAACTTAAGTGGGCTGCACACGGAAAGAAATGGTTAGGAAAGTGCCTACCATTGAAACCCCACTGTAGTCCACCGTGATGTTGCATCCATACTGTTCATAAGGTCATTCTTACTGGGATGAACTGAAATAATAGAAAATATTAGCCTCATCTAAAACTTCTGTGGCACCACCAACATTTTAAAGATGGAAATTCAGTCCTCACTGTTTTCTGTCAAGTGGCCCACTTGAGTCTTGGTTCTATTTCATTTTTAGGAATCATTCTTACTGGGATGAACTGAAATAATAGAAAATATTAGCCTGATCTAAAACTTCTGTGGCACCACCAATATTTTAAAGGTGAAAATTCAATCCTCACTGTTTTCTGTCATGTGGCCCACTTGAGTCTTGGTTCTATTTCATTTTTTGCCATGTCCTAACATGATTTGAAAAAACGGAAGGACAGGATGGATCTCTCACAGAAATCATGGTGGGCCCTACCTAGCTTCCCAGTAGCAGGAAATTCCTGTCAAAGACTTTCCCTGGTTAGCAAACGGAAGCGGATTGGCTGGTGTACCACACACCAGCTGTTTTGCTGAAGTAGATAGGTCAGCAAGTTCTGTAGGTCAAATCATGAGGTATGTGTTATATCCAAACCGTCCATCCATTTGGCGAGCTCATCTTAAGGCTTGAGCTGAAAAATAAGACAAATCTAAAGATCGACTTGACCACACTACAAGAAAAAAAAAAAAGGTGCAGGATTGAATGTCTACCCTTGAAATCCTTTTGGGCGTCACAGAGGTTTTGGATCAATATGAAATTTGTTTTTCGTATTCATCCATATCTTTTTCCCTAAAAATTTTTTAATGGTGAAAATCATTATCCTGGCTGCTATTTTTAGTGTGGTCCATTTGAGTTTTAGATATGATTTATTTTTTGTCTGATTCTCTTATCTCCTAAAATGGATGAACTGTATAAATATAATAAATACATCATTGTGAGGCATGTACCTTTGATCTCATTTGAACCCTCGTACACCTTGGAGCTCGAGGCGCATCGGCGCTCGTCTTGGCACAACGCATCTCTACACCAGCTATATAGCTGGTGTGTCGTGGATGCGGATTCTGTTCGGGCAGGGCTCTATGGGGCCCACCGTGATGTAAGTGTTTTATCCAATCCGTTAATCGCTTTTCTCGGATCAGTTTATTGTATGAGCCAAACAATGAACAACATAAAAGGCTTAAGTGGACCACAAAATGGGGATTTAATGTCCACCATTAAAAACTTCTTGGGAGCTGGAGAAGCTTCGGATCAAGCTAATATTTGTTTTTTCACTTCATCCACGCCTACATGACCTTATTAATAGGTTGGATGATAAAAAAAAAAAAAAACATTATGGTGGCCCTTAGAAAGGTTTCAATGGTGGGAGTCATTATCACTGTAGCTTCCTTCGGTGTGGTCCACTGGAGCTGTGGACCTATTCCAATTTCACATGCAAGCCTTAAAATGATCTGAGAAAAGTGATTAACAGATTGGATAAAAGACTTACATCACGGTGGGCCCCACATAGCCCTGCCTGGACGGATTACCGTCGTGGCGGGGGTAGGACGCAATCCGCGTTCGGTGTGTGGTACACCAGCCTATCCTCTTCCATCACAAACGGTGTTCCTGTCCTGTACCTGATTAGTCTGATACACCATTGGTCATTTTTTTATAAACTTCCAAATGTGTGTGGCTCAGTTGCCAACGGTCTATAAGAAGGGAAATTACATGAAACTCAGGCTGCAGTTGAGCTTGATACATAAGAACTTAAAAATTATAAATGTGGCATACATTAAATCAAATAAATTAATATGATTATGCAGCCTACCGTGGCAAAGTTACAATCCCAAGATTATATTGGTTGAACCATCCTAACCTCTGAATCCTGGAGACTTGTTTGTGGAAATTAATAAGATAGATAAATTCTTTTTTATTTTTAATCAAATAAGCATACTTTTTGTTAAGAGTACATCTACATTGGATACCCTAATTTGGACAGTTTAATTTGACTACTTGTATGCCACGTGTGCAATGTATGCATTTTCTTTCCTTAATTGTTTAAGTATCGAAGGGGCTGGAAAAGTTCTTAGTGATTTTTGTGTGCATGGGCCACTTGCAGTGGGACAGATAATTTCAGTGGCTTAATCACCGAGTAATCACTTAATGGTGAGCACCACCATAAGGATTGCTATTAGCAAAGGTGAATATGAATTCACCTTACAAAAGAGCTCCACATGCGATGTAGAGTGGGTCGTGGACACTTTCATGACAAAGATAGACTAGAGAAGGTCTGATAATTCGATGGCATCTATGAGAATCACAATCGAAATCAGAAATAAATCCGCAGATATGCAACTATGTACAACTTTGCCCAATAATTCGATGACACATTTGATGGGACTTTGATGGTATCGACAGACTGTCGATGTCATCGAACCCCTTTCGATGTCATTGAACAAAAGACCAACACATTACAATGACTAAGCATGAATTTTTCAGATTTTACCCATGTCATTGAACAGGTATTCAATGTCATCGAACAAACTTCTATAGCATTGAGCAGGACACCTAAAATGTCCAACAACTAACATGATAAATTTTAGATTTTTACGATGGCATCGAACCTTCATTAACAACATATGAATTTACAGATTTAAGACTACATCAATCAACACCTTATGTCCATTGGTCACGTGATATGTGAGAAAAGATTGCCTTTTTTTATCTGTCCTGTTATCTATATGACTCCCATCATCCAAATCTTTTGGTAGGATAACAGGTAGGCGATGACAGTCTCCCCTAGTGCAAAGTATGTTTCTTCTCATCTTTTGTAGTAGTATCCCAACACATGGCGGCTTTTTGTTGCGTTAGGATAAGTGTAAACAATAGCAACTGCAGGATATGGCTTTTAGTGTTTTGTCTACATTGTTTGGGAGAGGACGGCCCGCATATGCAAAAGAAATAGACGATTGAAAATTTGACCGACGTTCCGAAATCTATGTGCGAGTGCACTCCAGCTCCTGACAGACCAGACTAATATAAGGCTCGCAAGTTTCCTAGCTCTGTTACAGGGACCGCTTGTAACCGAAAGCTCCATTAGGCCACTATGATGCCCAAGTGAAATCCAAATCCACTCCTTCAATTAGCTTCCCTAACTCTTTTTAGTATGTGACCTCAAAAATGAGGAAGATTTAATTCTAAAGTGCGTCACACCATAGGAAACTGTAGAGGTGGAAAAGCCCACCATCAAAACCTTCCTTGGCCACCGTGATGTTTCTTTGCCATCCAATCTCACAGGTCTGTTAAACACCTGCCGTGGGGCTCACATGTATTGTGTATCCAACGGCAAACTTCAAATGGCTACTATTAATGATCAGTGCACCACATTCAGGACAGAGATTTGGCCGGCAGGGGCAGCTGTAAAACTCTGCCATGTGTTTCCTTTACGAGTTGATACTATTTTCTAAAGAGTAGTTATATGATACTCAGGCGGTATATGACACTTGATGCGCATGTACTCCGATATTATAGAAAGGGTGCACGTTAACCAAAATTAAACTGACTAAATTGTGAAACATGCAGTTGATAATTCGCAGTCCCAAGATTATACTAGTTTAACAATCATATATAGCCTCTGATTCTTGTAGGTTAGATTGTAAAAACACGACCTTTAAATAAATTTCATTTTTAAATCTGCACTAAATGATCACCAATCCAATAGCCAGATGATCAAATTAATAAGTGTATTTTTTAGCTCATGATGCATCTAAGCTGGGAAGTATATAATTTGGACAGTTTATTTCCAATCACTTGCATGCAATTTTCATTAATCCATCAAACTCTGGCAAAGTATCAATGTCTCTCTCTCTCTCTAGATGAAATATTAGTATGGTTGGAGCATATAGTTTAAGTAAAGGAATAATGGGCAATGCTTCCAAGCAAGAAATGTCAAAAGAGATAGCAGTTGTGAGGAGAGACGGACAGAGAAAAAATTTACAAAAAAAAAGGTGATTGAGATGGGTTGGAGTATTTGATAGCAGAAGATTGGTATGGTTTTCAAATAAAGTAATGTGATACTCGGTCAAAATGTAATGAATGATGCGCCCGCAATTATATTTTACTTACAATTAAATTGCATACACAACATACTAGTAATTCAAATTAAATAGTTCAAATTTCGGGTGCCAGTTAGATGTATAATGAATAAACAATTTTCTATTTATTTACCTAATTATTAGGTTGTGGACATTTATTGGACGGTTAAAAAAATAAAATTTTGTCTAATGTCTTATTTTAAAAAATAAATGCCAACAAATCAAAGGTTAAGATTGTTCAACTAATTTGAGTTTTAGTTGGAGGTTAGAGGAACTGTTCCATGATTTAGTCCGTTTAATTTGAGTTGATGTGTGCCACATACAACATTTGTATGTGCTTGTGCATCAAGTGCCAGTAGCCAAAATATCAAATAATTCCCCTTTCAAATTGATGTAGAGAAGGCCGTGGATGCATTCTTTGCATAATTGGATTAAAAAAATAAAAATAAAAAAATAAAAAAGCCCAAAGAAAAGCTGAAGTAGTCCGTTAGAGTTGAGCCTAGTTGTACGTTGGAATGATGTAATTGCCCTACATGTGTCTGGTTCAAAGAGATTCATTCCGAATATGGAAAAATTATCATTCGAAGTAGGAACCATAACACATGACCTTTCGATCTTTATGTAATGGTGCATCTGGATCAATCGGCCCGCTATGCAAATCAAAAATGTATGTTTTGTGAGAAAGTGAACATCTTCTATGTCAAAATTGAGGTTCTAATTTTTTATTTTTTATTTTTTACTTCTTTTGGTAAGGTTTATTTCCATTGTATATCCTTAGTCTTGTGGTTTTAGAATTACCATTCGTTTTAGAAGTTATGTATAACATAATACTGAGAATGCCCTTGTAAGGTTTGATTGTTGTTTGTATTTTTGAAAATTTTAGCTTTTAGAATAGATTTTGTTATTTCAGGTAATTTCTATTTAAGTTGGAGGTTTGGGTCGTCCATGTAAGTAATGTAAGCAAGCAATTTTATTATATCGAAATTTTCTTCTTTTACTTCCCGTAAATTGAAGAACTCACCTTATCTCAACTTATGAATTCAAGATATTCATCACTTGAGGCAGATGTTGATCTTTTTCTTTTTATTTCATGCCATTTCCTACATCACGAATAAAGGTTAACTATTAGGGTCATCTGCTCAAAGATCTTGTCCAATATTGCTATGTTGGGTCTCATTGCAGATGGATCTTGGACTTAAAATTCTCATTGTTAGACAAATATTAAACTTTTGATCTATTGCTTTCAAAATTGAATGGTTAAAAGGATTTTAGTGATGGTGAAGTGATGCGGAGATGACATGATAGGGTCGATCACCGTCTTCCTCAAGGATGACTCTTTGAATTCATGAAGCTTCTCTGGACTCTTCACCAAAAACTTCTCAAATCCATGAGAAAAAAATAAGAAAATAAAAATAATTCTAAAATATCTATAATAAATTTATTGATGATTCAAATAAACGAGTCTACAACCCTTTAAATAGGGATACCAAGCCTTGGAAGAAGTTTAAGAATTAAACTATAACTAAAACTCCCTAAAATTCATAACTTACTATAAATAGTAAATTTACTATTTATAGTAAGCGTCATATGTGGCTTAACTACGTTATTCTCTTAATTTTTGTAAACACTTTTTATGTTGGACATAACTCCTAAAGCCCAACAGATGAAGAGTTACACTCAAACCAAAACTTACTAAAAATAGTAGAAAGGGAAATAAATATGGAATTCGACCATTGATCCGATGAAATCTCACAAATTCGCCACAGGCAACGAAGCATAGCTAGGTTGGTTGGCTAAAGTAGCTCCTCCTACCCCAAAATCCTATACAGTACGTTGAGTAATTCACTTTGATTTGCGAGATATGCCTATTTGAAGGTTACGAAGGTTTTGATAACTTCCGCCTCCCATCGGGCCTTCTCGGTCCAGCTTGGACATGAAGTGTCCATGCCACTACTCTACATCATGAAGATAAGTAGACTGTAGCCTTAGTACAGTACTATGCATGTCCTTGGGTTGACATGGCCTGCGCCTTTACACATGTGGGTTCTCACTTCTGAGAAGTGAGTCCATAACATGGTGATCTATATAGGTGGGCACATTTGACCCGATTCGGTGGATCTGACCCGATCAGACCCGATTTGACCCGTTCCGAACCAAACCGATGGTCTGGATCGGTGCAGATCGAGTAAGGGCCCTTCAAATCCGACCATTTTCGGATCGAGATCGAGTCGTCGTTAATCCGGACCGATCTGATCCGAAAACCCGATCCGATTGGAACTAGATGGATTCAATCCAGCTTGATCTGTAATGATTCATATCGATACTTTTACTTTTTCCAATGGTATGGTCCACTTAAGATTTGGATATGCATCAATTTTGGGTTCAACCACTAAAATGATATGGAAAAACGATGGACGACATGGATAAATCACATGCATTCAGGGTGGGCCCCAACAAAGTTTACTCAGTATAATAAGAGGATTCGCTGGTGTACCACACAATGCTATATAGTAGCAGTAGCTAGCTTTAGGTACGTGTCGTGCCAAGACGGACTCAACGTTCCTATGAAAGCCTTTCAAAGGAAGTTCCTGCGCTAGGAACCCATGTGGGACCCATTGCAATGTTTGTGCGAAATCCTCCCCGTCCATACGTTTTGTGAGTTCATTTTAGGACATGAGGCTAAAAATGAACCGTATCCAATGCGCAAGTCGGCCAAAAAAGTGATAATTGAACGTCCACAGTTGAAATATTCGTGGGGCCACAGACGTTTTGAATCATGCTAATATTTGTTTTTTCAGTTCATCCCAATAGGAATGACGTTATTAACAGTATGGATGTCATGTAAACATCACCGTCGAACCCAAGGAGGTTTCAATGGTAGGAATTTACCTAACCACCTTTTCCTTTAATATGACCCACTTAAGTCTTGGATCCTGCTCACTTTTGGTCTCCTGTTCTAAAATGATCTCAAAAAATGGATGAATGGAGTGGATTCCTGAAAAACATCACGGTGGGCCCCACCTACGATCCCAGCACAAGAACTTCCTACGAAAGGCTTTCGCAGGAAATCCGCGTCCCTGCTAGCATGCTGTGCACGTCAATACAGGCCAGCTGTGTTCCCGAACTCCGAGTTATATGAACGGCTCAAATGAGATCCACATTACATGGGCCCCACAATGATGTATTTATTATATCTATACCGTTTATCCTTTTTTTTTTTGTGATCATTTTAAAGCATTCGAAAAAAAAATGATCATATCTAAAGCTCAAATGGACCACACTGAAAATAGCAGCGAGGATAATGATTTTCACCATTTAAAAATTCAATCTGTACCCAATCTGATCCGACTCGGTTTCCCTGATCCAGTCGGACTCAGTTCAGGTCAGGCCAAGCATGTAACGGATCGATTCGAGTAAGCTGTTCCTGACTCGATCTCGGATCGGATTGGGTCTGGATCAGCCCAGGCAACTTTCGGACCGAACCGAGTTGGACCAAATTCGATCCAACTCGGTCCAATGCCTAGCTCTACTGATCTAGACCGTAGGTGTATTGTGTGCCATGCCGATGACTATTCACAGGGAAAAAAAAGAAGAAGAAAAAGTCCTCCCTATACTAAATTTAACTGTTTGATCCATGGCCCACGGATAGACTATAAAGATAAGAAATATAACAAGGTGGGTCATGTTTTAGAGATCTATTTTGGGCCGTCACGCTTAGACCAGACATATCAGTATGGATTGGCCCCCACCTGATAGAGACCATCCGTTTACTCGGGTTGCGGATCACATGATACCTCTTTAAGCAAAGACGTGGTTTGGGTCCTACTCCCACAACAGGTAAGTGGATTTTTACAGCCAAGTGAATAACATGTAGAATGACCTCTTTCTACAAGGACACTTCTCGAAGAACCGACCTCTGCCGTATTACAGTAATGAAATTTCAAAAGTTCATTTGTCGTGCTCCATTTGGTTAGATGCTCTTTTGGGGAGCCGCGACCCTGGATCCAACCAGGCGGGTGCCACCCTGACTGTGGGGCCCACCTTGATGTATGCTTTGTATGTCCACTCAATCCATCCATTTGCCATTTTTATCTTTTATTTTAGGGCATGCTTTTGAAACTGAAGCAGATACAATCATACAAATCTCAGGTAGACCATACGGCTAGAAACTGAAAACAATGGTTATTCAACGTCCACCATTAAAGCTTCCTAGGGTCCACCTTATTGTTTATTTGCCGTCTAACCTATTAATAAGGTCATACAGAATTGGATGAAGGGAAACACAAATAGCAGCTTGATTGAAAAGTTTTGTGGCCCTAGGAAGCTTTTAATTGTTGGAATTTAATTTGTACTATGTGGTCCACTTGAGATTTGTTTCTACTTTAATTTTAATTTGGGCCATGCCCTAAAATAAGCTGAAAAAACATATGGATGGCCTGGATATATAATGCATACATTAAAGTGAGCCCCAGGTTGATCAGGATTGCACCCACTTGGCCGAATCTGCTAATCCGCGTCCCTCTTTTGGGGCGCACTGCAGAAGGTTGGTATATGCTGCCTGCACTGGTAGCGGATTGCGTGGTGTGCCACACACTATCTGTGTGTTGAGGTCACCAGGTTCTGTGGGTCTCACCATGACGTATGTCTTATATCCACACCGTCGGTCCATCATCAGCCCAAAAATGTGGCAGATCCAAAGCTTAAATTGACCACACCAGAGAATGCAGCGGAGAGAATGATTTCCAGTACTTTTGAAACCTTCGAAGGTCCCACCATGATGTTTATTTGCACATCCAACCTATTCAAAATATCTCACAGACCTGGATGAAGGGAAAAAACAAATATCAAATTAAACCATAACTTTTTTGAACCTTTGGACTGAAAAGTACACTCTTAAAATGGTTGAATTAAAAGAAACTATAAGGGAAGCGAAAGTAGTTTATCAAATCCGGGCCTAATTCTATACCGGGAAAGATATAATTGGGTTCAAGTGGGTTTAGTTCAAATAAATTCTTTTTGAATACGAAGAATATCAAGAAATTCAGTCTGAAGACCGTCCGTCAGACTACGAAGGCTGCCGAGCCATGGCCATTCCCAGCTTACTCCCATTATTCATCATTTTATAAATACCCGGCCCATGTAGCGAACCACTACTACGAACGGTCTTGCAGAGATGTGGCGAGAGTACACACTTTCTTCCATACTCCTGCGACGTACTCAGTCGCTGTGGCATCTAATGAAGCTGTGGCATCCCTTTTCAGCGATGAAAATCCACATGCATGCACCATCATGTGATCATGTGGTTTTATTTTATTTGTAATTTTTAATTTTTATTAAATGTTCAATGGATAAGGTTGTAATGTTTTGTTATTGAGAAATGATCCAGTGGTTCATATCATCATAAGTTGCGGTGCTCCTTCTTGTATTGGAAGATGTTGATAGTCTGACTGATCGATCAATCCATGCTGTCCGTTAGTCCAGTATTCATTTCAAGGTCTACAAAGCAAAAAATCACACTTGTTGGATGATTCAATCCATACTTGCCCTTTTTTCAATTTATATCCATCTATTTGCAGACCATTGGTGCAATGGTTAGGATTGACTGATAATAGTGATTGTTTAGAAACATAAGCAATCCAAATTGTTGACTGGACCTATTCTTATGTAAATTTTCTATAGTAGCCTGCAAAATTTGTAAGCTGTTGATGGAAGCTTTGAACAGTGAATTTTCTATAGTAGCCTGCAAAATTTGTGATGGGCCTGATGGATGGTACAGATCGAGCAATCAAATTATTCAAAGGTCCCAACACAACTAGGAGCACTATAATATATAGCGCTCGGGATTATTCGTCTTTGTTACTCCATGGGCTTTGTACATTTGGCTTTAGGAATGAAGTTGGGGAGTGAGGGTGTTTGTGAAGTTGTGTTAGGGTATTTTTGTCATTAATGAAATATCGACGTCTCTATTTAGATGACAGTTCGATCAATGATTCCTGACTGTACATCAGGTCCAACACACATTTTCATGATATACAATCAACCACTCCTGACCATAGACTCGTCCGAATGGACTCAGGCTCGGCCTCGCCTCGAGTCACCACCGATTCAGGGGAGTTTCGCTGATGTACCACCGAATCGCCACATGACTCAAGACCGTATGAGTCTCAGGTTGACTCGTCGAGTCTTAAATCCATGTTCCTGACCAACCATTAGCTCAAACGCTTTCATGAGCCACCTTGTAAAAATTACACAGATCGGATGATCAGATCCATCTAAAAGTTTCACTTATTTTTCCGTAGCCTTCCATTTCTTGCACCATTTGACTGGATGGTTTGGATCGTTCAATAGAAGTACTTTCTTTTGATTATAGATGTGACTTAGTACTTAAGCATTAAATCGAGAGAGAGAGAGAGAGAGAGAGAGAGAGAGAGGCAGGAATATTAGCAAAGTCTATACCGATCATTCTTCTACAATCTTATTGCCCTAGAAATTGAGGGACAGAAAGAATAGAGATCAAAGAGGTTCACCTTGTGTTTGGATGCTCTAATTTGCTAGTAAATTATTTAGTAAATGATTTACTAGCAAAGAGCCCTTATTATTTACCAGCAAAAATGAGAAAAATAAGTTTACAGAAAAATTTAGTTTTTTCTCTGTGTGTATTCGACAGTCAAAATGGACTGCTATATAAAAGCTTACAAGAGCAAATCAAGATCCTAAATAAGATCCTAAATTGTAGAAAAATAAAATAAAAATCTAACTAATTCTCTTAATTGAAGGGATTATAAATCTCCTAAATATATACATGAAAGAATATCCCTTAATTTAAGCTAACATAATTTTAACACTCCCCCTCAAGTTGGAAGATGTATATCCAGCATGTTCAACTTGATTCTTAATTTTTTAAACACATATTTCCTCCAAGAGCCTTCATAAAAACATCTGCCAACTGCAAATGAGATGGATCAAATTTGGTGATGATCTGACCATCTTGTATCTTTTCTCTCTTTTTTTTTTTCTTTTTAATTTAAAGAAAAGGTGGGACTAAGACACCAAATTTTATAAAACATAAAAGATGTACATTCATTCGGGCAGGCCCCAACAAAAAGATTTGGGCCTTGCCTATCGTTTACAAGAACATCCTCAGAACTATGAACAAAGCATCACCGGAAGTGAGCCTAGGAAAACCAGGGGAAAAGGCTCGAGCGAAGCTGACGACCCCTACCCAACCAAGCCAAAGAAATCAATCTCGCAGGTTACCTAGGCTTGCTTTTTTTTTTTTTGAAAGAAACGAAAACTGCACAAAGAAAGCAAAACCTTTACAACGTCTTGATCGAACCAAGGCCAACCTTATCGAGAAAGATAGAACCTCTAACCTGTTGGGGAAGATCCGCAAGAGAGTCGAAGCAGGAAAAGGATTGAGAGCTGCTTCCATGCCGGGCCATAAAATTTGCCGGTGCGTTTCCTTCCCTCAGAACATGCACAAAGTTAACTCGACCCCGCAATCTCAGTTGGTTGATCCTTAGGATCCAAGCTTTCCATTTTCATCCAGGCTTAGCCCCTCCATTTAGCATATCAATCACTTGCCTAGAGTCGGATTCAATGATGATTTGGTGCCTGCCCCTCTGGAGAGCATGGAATAACCCATCTTGTATCTTTTCTCTTACAACATGAAAATCAAGTTCTATGTGCTTGGTGTGCTCATGATATACTAGGGTTGCTGCTATGTCAAGAGCAGCTTGATTACCACATAACAATCTTGCTAGTCCTATAGAAACTTGCATATCATTGAGCAAAAATCTGAGCCAATTTAGCTCACAGGTTGTCGCTGCCATGGACCTGTACTTAGCTTCTGAGGATGATCTTGAAACTATTTTCTGCTTCTTTGCCTTCCATGAAATCAATGAATTCCCTAAGTACACACAATAACATGCAGTTGATCTTCTTGTCATAGGACAGTTTGCCCAATTAGCATCATAATATGACTTTAAGGCAAAGGAATTGCTTGAGGAGAACTACAATCTTAAACCAGGACTGCCTTTCAAATATTTGATAATGCGAAGAGAAACATCCCACTAAGGCTTTCTCAGAGCATGCATAAATTGGCTTAGAATATTAACAGAGTATGTAATGTCTGGTCTTATAATTGTAAGATAAATTAGTTGTCCAACTAACCTCCTGTAGTGAGCTGAATTATATAGCAGATCACCTTGATAATCTGTGACCTTTAGAATCATTTCCATGAGAAAGTTTGATGGTTAAGCACCTAAGTATCCAACATCTTCTATGATCTCTAAAGTATATTTTCGTTGAGAGATAACAATACCTGCTTTGGACCTTGCAACTTCCAACCTAAGAAAATACTTAAGGAGACCAAGATCTTTAGTATGAAATTATTGATGAAGAAATTGTTCGAGACTTTTTATAGCAGTTACATCATTTTCAGTTATTACTATGTCATCTACATAGATAAGCACCATAATTGTAGATGAGCCTTTAGTCTTCACAAACAAAAAATAATCTGAATGCGATTAAACAAAGCCAGCCTGTTTGATAGCATGCGAGAATTTTGTAAACCAATTTCGAGGGGCTTGTTTAAGCCCATAAATAGACTTATGCAGTCGACATAAGAGTTTCTCCCCCTGTCGACAAAAATCCGGTGGTGGAGTCATGTACACCTCTTCCTCTAAATCACCATGTAGGAAGGCATTGGTCACATCCATTTGATACAATGGCCAATGTCTAGCAGCAGCAACAACAAGAACACAGCGAACAGTAGTTAACTTGGCAATAGGAGCAAATGTTTCGGTGTAATCCAAGCTTTCTTGTTAAGAAAATCCTTTAGCAACTAATCGAGCTTTGCAGCATTCAATTGTGCCATTGGAATTGTATTTGATACGATAGACCCATTTGGTGCCAATGAGGCGATGACCAACAGGCAAGGGAACCGAGGACCATGTCTTTTGGGTAGTGAGATCATTAAGTTCATGTTGTATTGCCTCTTGGCATTTAGGATCTAAGACAGCCTGAGCATATGAGGTGAGTTCTAGGACACTCGAAATGGTATTAACGAAGTGTTTATAAGCAGAAAACAAAGAATCATAGAAAAGATAGGTACTTAAAGGATACCAAGTACCTGACTTAGTCAAAGATGCCTGTTTTGAAGTTGCAGTTGATGACGTTTTACTAACTTGTCCACAATGAAAATCTTGAAGGAGGGTGGATACTGTCTGACACATTCACTTCTGCAAAGAGGAAGTGCAGCAGGAGATATAGAAGAAGAAGGAGAGGATGAATGAGTGATCTCGGATGATGAAGAAATAGGAGGAGTTGCAAGTGGAGGTGAATCAATGATATATTCAAATATCTCAGGTTGGGAAACAATATTTTCTGGAGCAAGAAAAGAAAAAATTGATTCATGAAAAATGACATTACGTCTTAAAAAAATTGTTGAGTGTTGAGATCATATAAGTGATAGGCTTGTTGGCCTATAGGATAACCGACAAAGATGCGTTTTCTAGCGTGAGAGTCAAATTTGTGAGATGGTTGCAGATTATTTACATAATAAAGACATCCAAAAACTCTTAAGTGAGAGTAAATAAGTGATTTGTTATATAACATTTCATATGAGAATTTATGTCGCAGCATAAGGGTGGGAAGACGATTAATAAGATAGGAAGCGGTAAGTAAACGCTCCCCCCTAAAAACGCAAGGGAATATTAGCATCAATTCTTAAGGCCCTGCCAATGTTTAAAGGATGTCGATGTTTTCGTTCAACTATACCATTTTATTGAGGTGTAGATGGGTAAGAGCTTTGAAATAAAATGCCAAGGTTGGAAAAAAAAGATTTCATGGAGATGAATTCTGAGCCATTATCACTTTGACTGCATTTAACTTGTCAATTAAACTGAGTGTTGACAAAAGAGATGAAGGTTTTTAGTAATCTTTGTATTTCAGATTTGAATTTCATTAAGAATATCCACGTGAATCGAGTATAATCATCAACGATGGTTAAAAAATAATGTGTCCTTATATGAGTTGCAGTATGAAGGGGTCCTCAAATATCACAATGAATAAGATCAAATGAATGTAAATTTTGAATAGAACTTGAAGAAAATGGTAGCCATGTTTGCTTAGCCAAATGACAGGTTTCACAAGAATGTTTAGAATCAAATACAAATAAGGGAATAACATAGCTCAAAAATTGTGAAGTTGCCTTGGAGGGATGTCCTAACCGCTTGTACCATGGAAGGTTTGTAGTAGAATCAAATGATAGGTGACAGAGAAGGAAGTTGGTGCAGACTTCACTGGAGGAACAAAGTAGTACAAGCCATTAAACTGCTTTCCCAATCCAATCATCTTCTTCGAAGTTAGGTCCTGCAATATACAAAAAATGGGAAAGAAGTGAATTGAACAATTCAATATGGCAGTTGTGAGTTGACTCATTGATAGTAAATTGACATGGAAAGATGGTGCGCATAAAATGTTTTTAACATGCATATGATCTGAGAGTTTGTATGGAGCCAATGCAAGTTATCTCAGAATATGTACCATTGGGCAAGGTTGCTTGAGAAGATAAATGAGAGGTATTAGATACTGAAGATGTTATGTGATTTGTTGCACCACTATCAATAAATCAATGATTCAAGACTGTCTTTTGGATACTAAAGGATGAACAGAAAGGGGCAGAGATACCTGTATAGTTTGCTCTGGCAGAATTTTTACCATTATGGAAAAAAACTTTTATTTGGGCAAGCTCTTCAGAGGTGAATTGGGGAGTCTATTCTGTTGGTATCTTGATTATGTCCTGATGCATCTCAGCACTGGTTTGATGAGCAGCAGGTTTTCTGCTTCAATTTGGTGGCTGGACATCTTTGCCATGGAGCTTATGACCAATTGGGAATCCATTCCAGTAGTAACAACGATCCACAGTGTGAATTGTGCCCTCAACATAAGAACATAACAGAGATTTTCTAGTGCCTTGTGACTTGCAATGAGAGGATGACTACTGTCTGTGTTGTCGTTGAGCATCAGACTGTGATTCCTTAGAGTTGTCATAGGTTTTGATACTTATAGCATGAATGAAATCAGTACCCTTGGCCTCAGTAAGTCCTCGCTTCTTTTCTTATTCACATAGAAGTGAATATGCCTTTTTGATAGTTGGTAGAGGGTGCATTAACATGATTTGCTCTCGCACAACAGAGTACGTCTCATTAAATCCCATAAGGAATTGTCCTAGCCAAATCCTTTCTTCTTTTTCTTTTAGATCTTTTTGTCCTCCACAAGTACACGTGATTGCAGGACTATAGGTAGTTAGCTCATCCCACAGCATTTTCATCTTTGTATAGTAAGAAAAAATCGATTCTTGATTTTGTTTCAATTCAACATTAAACCATTGAATTTGATAATGATGAGAAAAATTACCTTGAGAGAATCGTTCTTGAAGATCTGTCCAAATCTCTGAAGGCGTTTCAGTATAGAATACGCTGTTTGTAAGCTCCTGACTTAGAAAGTTAAATATCCAGCAAAACACTATATCGTTGCAGCACTACCATAAAGAGTATTTTGGATCTTTTTCATCTGAGGTGGAAATTGTTCCTTTGATGAACCCCGACCCAGTTTGTTTTTAGCACTGAGACTTACCAACATAGATCTCTTCCACATAGCATAATTGGTTCCATCTAAGACTTTTGGAACAAGAATCATGGTAGGATGATCAGAAGGATGGAGAAAAAAAAGATCTGCGGAATCAAATTGCAGACGTAGATATAGCATGATCAGAGTAGGCGGAAATGATTTACAGAGGCAACAAGATCATTAGCGCCCTGATACCGTGAGAAAAATAAGTTTATAGAAAAATCTGTGTTTTTCTCTATGTGTATTCGATAGTCAAAATAGACTGCTATATATAAGCTTACAAAAGTAAACCAAGATCCTAAATTAGATCCTAAATTGCAGAAAAATAAAATAAATATCTAACTAATTCTCTTAATTGAAGGGATTACAAATCTCCTAAATATATACATGAAAAAATATCCCTTAATTTAAGCTAATGTAATCTTAACGAAAAAATGTGAGTTTTCATTTACTAGTAAATAAGGAGTGGTAATGACTCTATTTTTTTTTAATGAAATCCTAGAAAGCAGATTTCTTTTACAATTTATAGGCTATCCTAATATTGTAAGTAAATCATTTACAGCCTTAAAAGTGAAATCCTGGTAAAATATTTACAAAGTAACCATTTACTACCATCCAAACGACTCCTAGTGGAAATGAGGTGAAGACAAGAAGAAGTCGACAAGTTGGGAGCACGTGCAAGCGAGATCATCCAGAGTTGTAGTGGAGATGGCCTGCTTCAATGAAGAAACCCTTGCCACAAATCAGGTCAATCCAATCTCTAGGCAAATCAAAACGGACAGTTGGAATCTATAATGGCCTATATTCATCATGTGAAGTGATTTTTTTTTTTTAATTATTATTTTTTTATTTTTTATTTTATTTTATTTTATCAAGCATGTTCACATAGAGACCGAATTGGGACCTGGCTTAGATATTGCTGATGCTTGCCATATTATCGTATGTGCTATGATTTTAATTAGCTCCACATTATCATGTGCACTATGACGTACATCTATCATCTCTCCTCATGCACGCTGCTTTATTTTTTAATGCCCAAATAATTGGTATTTCTATGGTGGATGACCAGATTGAGCTTCACTAAATGGACAAATAAAATCCACCAACCATATAATCGTATGATAGATGTTAGGCAAATGAACGTAACAAATGTTTGGAGAATGCAAGGAATGTCAGTTGATTAATTGTACTTTCTAACCAAACTCTGTACACATGACAATCGATGGACTAGCTAGATCATGGAAAGTATGTCCCTTCTTATGTGAGTTTGAAAATTAATTAAGCTAGTGCACTCATTAGGTGCGTATAATCTTAAATATGTACCATTAGCCAATTTTACTAAGCACACGTTTCTCTTCAGGTGTGGCCCAATTGAGGAGTAGAGCAGTTGAAGCATGTAAAGTAGGAACATGTATCTCTCTCTCTCTCTCTCTCTCTCTCTCACACACACACACACACAGAGAAAGGTGGGAGCACACCACCTATAATTTTATTGATACTCGAAAATCGTATAGATTAGAGGGGCAACACTGGCTAGTTCCCTCCCCAATTTTTCCTTACAAAGCTATTTATTACAACTCTCATAAGAAGTACAAACAGAAAGAAAAGAAAATCTACTGAAGCAACCTAGGTTACAAACAATTATTCATCATTCATGACCTAGGTTTCAATCTAGCATCATGTACAGTGACAATTAAAACAAAGTCTATCTTTCATCTCATCAAAGAAGCGGTAATAGACAATCCTCCAAGACCTCTTGAGCACTAAAATGCCACATAAGGCCCAAAACCCAACTGCAAATCCTGGTCCCAATCCAGAGTAAAACCAACTCATCTCATCCTCTTCTTCATCATTTTCAACGTCACCAAGACCTGGAGGAGTCTCGTCGCTAACACACTTATCTAGAAGAGGAGGTCCACAAAGTCCGTTGTTGCCCATATAAATAGAAGGATCTTGGAATGTCTGGAGCTGATTTCCAGATGGAATTTTCCCCCACAAGTTGTTAAACGACAAGTTCAAGCAACTTAGAAAAGTTAAATTTGACATGCTCAGAGGAATTGTACCTGAAAGCTGATTTTCAGAGAAGTCAAGAGACTCTAGCAATGCCAATTTACCTATCTTGTCTGGGATCTTTCCTGTCAAATGATTTCCAGATAAGTTTAAAGCACGCAATCCCAAAAGTCCTGTGAGTCCTTCAGGGATCTCTCCGGACAAATTATTTCTTGAAAGGTCTATGCATGTAACCAGGGAAACTGTTGCTGTGTATTCAAGCACTAACCCCTTCACTGACACAAGCAAGTTTTCCTTGTAATATGATATTGTTCCCATCCCTCCATAAGAAAGAACGAGGTTTATCTTCTGCTCATTCTTCATGGCCACGAGATTTTCAAAACTTTGAGGAATTGAACCAGATAAACAATTTTGTGCCACATCAAGGAGTTGAAGAGAAGTTAGGTTTAATAGTTGTGGTGGGATGTTGCCAATAAACATATTGGATCGTAAGCGCAGAATTCTTAAAGTTGGAAAGCTTTTGCTAATCCAAGTAGGAATGTGACCAGATAAATTGTTGTATCCAAGGTCCATAGTCTCCAAAGCAGCACATTTCTTCAGGGACAAAGGGATTTTTCCTGATAGTTTATTGTTGCTCAAGTGCATTGTTTGGAGTCGATCCAACTGACCCAAGGACCTAGGTATTTCTCCTGATAACCAGTTTTTGCTCAAATCAACTGCCTTAAGGGCTACACAATTACCCAAACTCAATGGAATGATACCACCGATATTGTTTTGAGAAAGGTCAAGGGCAGTCAAGGAATTCATTCCTTCTATGGATGAGGGAATCGTGCCACTGATTTGGTTACCTTTGGCAGAAAAGAATTCCAAATACGGCATTGTGGATGTAAAATTGGGTGGGATTGGCCCAGAAAATTGATTGTTGGAGAGATCAAGTACTCTGGCTCCATTCAATATGCAGGGTACGGGACCACTGAAATGATTCGAACTCAAATCAATGTACAGGGACTGAGGCCACATTTTTAAAGGGTTTGGCAATTGGCCAAAAATCTGGTTATTTGAAAGTTTCAGCCAAAAAAGTTGGGGTGTTAGATCCCAAAACCAGGTGGGGATGATGCCAGAGATGGTTGTGTTAGAGAGATCCAATAATCCTACATATTTTTGTGTTCGTAGCCACGGAGGAAATCGAGGACCTAAATGACATGATCCTAGGTCAAGGTAAGAAAGCTGAAATGGAGGGGCCCAATCAGAGTGTGGATCAAAAACCAAAGAATTGGAAGACAAATATAAGTAGCTCAACTTTTTGAGGTTTTCAAAAACACTTTCAGACACTTTTCCTGTCAAGGAGTTGTTAGATAGGTCAAGCCAATACAAGTTAGAAAGTTGTCCTAAAGTTGTTGGGATTGTCCCATTCAACTGATTCCTACGGAGAGATAATTCTTGTAAGGAAGACAATCCTCCAAGAGCTGCAGGGATATTCCCATTCAACTGACTCCTTGCGAGATTTAAAATCTCAAGGCTACTAATGTTAGCTATCCAATTTGGAATGGTAGACTTGAAGTTGTTAAAACTGAGATCAAGGACAAGGAGAGATGTGAAATTAACAGAAGGAAGAGTTGGAGAAATATATGAAAGACCACAGTCTGGTAAGTACAACTCAACGAGGGAAGGAAACTTGTTCATCACATGCACCCAATCATGGCCTGCCATGGAAAGGTTCACTTCAGACATGTCGAGGTAATTGAGAGAAGGTAGGCTTGTCAACCACCAAAGGTTTTTGGCACTCAAAGAAGCTGAAGAAAGCTTCAGGGAAATGAGTTTAGTGAGGTTTCCAAGCTGATGAGGGATACTCCCGCTGAATCTTGCCCATGACAAGTCCAAATGCCTCAACTCCTTCATTGAACCCAGGAAATCTGGAATTGGCGCTCCATTAAAATCATTATTGCTCAAGTCCAAGAACTGAAGATGCTTCAGTTGAACCAGAGCTGGATCAATTCCGCCACTTGGACTGAGACTGTTGTTATCATTATGGAGATCGAGTTTAACAACGTACCCAGTTATGTTGTGGCAGGTAATTCCTCTCCATTTGCAGCAGTCAGAGGCATCATCATCCCATGAAGAGAGAATATTGGAAGGGTCGTTGAGAGCCTTCCGAAAGGTAGTCAGAGCTTTTCTCTCGGAATCGAAGCAACCACTCGCCTTCCAATATCCTCCCCAATATATTAATACATTTAAAAGAAAGACAGAAATAAGAAATCTTCTCTGCTGAGAATAACAACTCTCCATTCCTTCTCTCTGCTCTGGAAAAGGGAAATTGATTCTTTGCTGATTTCTCCTTTCGCTCTCCTTAATTTATAAGATCTGAAGACCGCACACATCCATCATGCTAGTTCACCACCATTTTCTCTTAACACTGATCAAGCAATCCTAACCAATCCGTTTCCGCTCTCGACAAGGCAAGTCTCTGGCATCTTGATCGTCTAAGACATCCAAACCGTTTATCAAGTTCCTTAGCACATCTTGGGGTAGAGACTTTTGGGGAAAAGGATCATCGTCCATCCATTTTGGGGTCCATAGTACGGAATTGTCGACAGCTGTATGTACGATTTCTGAGAAACAGTGGAGGGAAGGGCCAGTCTGGTCCTCGAAACGAGGACATGTAGAGTCTCCTTAGGCCTTTGTCTCCTAACCGTTGATCTAAATGGTACTTCTGCCTAATTAGTGGATAGGATTGATTTTTTTTTTTAAATTTTAAATTTTTTTTTCAGGTGATCTTCATGGTACGGCCCACCGTCTCAACGGTCTATAAGAAGAGAAATTACATGAAACTCAGGCTGCGGTTGAGCTTGATACATAAGCACTCAAAAATTGTACATATGGCATTCATTTCATCAAATAAAACAACAGGATTATGCAGCCTACTGTAGCAAAGTTACAATCCCAAGATTAGATTGAACCATCCTAACCTCTAATTCCTGGAGGCTTGTTTGTGAAAATTAATAAGATTGATCATTTTTATTTATTTTTAATCAAATAAGCTTAATTTTTGTTAAGAATACATCTACATTGGATACCCTAATTTGGACAGTTTAATTTGACTACTGAAGGACCACGAGTGCAATATATGCATTTTTTTCTCTTAATTGTCTGCCTATTGAAGGGGCCGGAAAAGTTCTTAGTGAATTCTTGTGCATGGGCCACTTGCAGTGGGACAGATAATTTCAGTGGCTTAATCACTGAGTAATCACTTAATGGTGAGCACCACCATAAGGATTGCTATTTGCAGAGGCGCATCTGCATTCACTTTACAGAAGAGCTCCATATGCGATGTAGAGTGGGTCGCGGACACTTTCATGACAAAGATGGACGAGAGAAGGCTTAATTGGAGGCGAAAGTGATGAGGACAGTCAGATCCGTACAACAGTCTTATCTTGCAAACCTAAATGAGTTTTTATAACGTATGATATATGATTTTGGGGCCGGGAAGCTACTTTAGCCAATCAACCCACTACACCTGGTTGCCCAGATTTGCAAGATTCCATCATATCAAAGGTCAAAAGTCCATTTTATTTTCATTTTTACTATAAATAGTAAGTTTTAGTTTTATCATAACTTTTGATCCTTTTAGTTTTAAGAGTTTGCCCAGCATGAAAAGGGCTTAGAAAAAATTAGGAGAACAAGATGGTTAGGCCAAATTGGACACTTAATTACTATTTTTAACTTAAAACCATGAAGTTTAGTAGGAATCATGACCATCTATAAATGGTAAGTTTACTATTTATAGTAAGCCACGTTTTCAGAGAGTTTTAGTCTAAAAGTTCATCATGGGTTGGAACTCATTATTTAAAGGGATTGTAATTCCTTTTTATTATTCATCAATTAATTTATTTCAAATTTATTAGAAATAATTTCTATTTTTATCATAACTCTCAAGGAATTCATCATCCAATCCTTTCTTAAATAGGAGACCAGTCATCTTAACCTTCCAAAGTTCAAAAGTATTTTTCGCAGAATATTTCTAAACATTGAACTTAAGATTAGAAGCCATTAATATTATGCTTTCAGATTCAATTTGCGTTCCAATGTGTAGCTCTGATATCACTTGTTGGATGACCACAGCAGCACACAGAGACAAATCAAGCAAAGTATTCCAATCGCACAATCAAGCCCAATCACAAAAACTCCGAATTTAACATGGAAACATCCTTTCAGGAACAAATCATGAAACAAAATGACAGATATTACTATGAAAGCAGAAATTACAAGATGTAGAGAGAATATCCGATTGGAACAAACCTTGAATCTTCGCTTACAAGCCCTTGAAAACCCTAGGAACAAATTAGAAAGCTCTTAGATATGCCCTAATTTCGATTATACCCATATTTAAAGCATATAGGAGAATCACAATCAGGAATCGGAAACAAATCCCGCAGATATGCAACTATGTGTAACTCTGCCCGATAGTTCAATGGCACATTTGAAGGAACATTGATTGTATCGACAGACTATCGATGTCATCGAACCTCCTTCGATGTCATATTAAACTAAAGAGCAAAACGTTACATCGACTAAACATGAATTTTTCAGATTTTACCGATGTCATTGAGCAAGCATTAGATAGCATCGAACAAACTTCGATAGCATCGAGTAGGAAACCTAAAGTGTCCAACAACCAACATAATAAATTTCAGATTTTTACAATGAAATCGAGCAGCCTTCGATGGCATCCAACTTGTCATTAACAAACCTGTTAATTTACAGATTTAAGACTGCATCAATCAACACCTTATGTCCATCAGTCACGTGACATGTGAGGAAAGATTACCTTTTCTATCTGTCCCCTTATGTATAAGACTCCCATTATCCAAATCTTTTGGTAGGATAACAGGTAGGCGATGACTGTCTCCCCTAGTGCAAAGTATGTTTCTTCTCATCTTTTGTAGTAGTATTCCAGCACATGGCGGCTTTTTGTTGATTGATGTGCGCTGTGCTAGGACAAGTGTAAACAATAGCAAGGAGCTGGCTTTTAGTGTTTTGTCTACACTGTTTGGGAGAGGACAATTCAGGTAGGGCCCACATATGCAAAAGAAATGGACGGTTGAAAATTTGACCGACGTTCTGAAATCAATGTGCGAGTGAGCTCCAGCTCATGACATACCAGACTAATATAAGGCTCGCAAGTTTCTTAGCCCTGTTACAGGGACCGTTTGTAACCAAAAGCTCCGTCAGGCCACCATGATGCCCAAGTGAAATCCACTCCTTCAATCAGCTTCCCTAGTTCTTGTTAGGATGTGAGCTCAAAAATGAGGAAGATTTAATCTAAGGTGCGCCACACCATAGGAAACAGTGGGGTGGAAAAGCCCACCATTGAAACCTTCCTTGGCCACCGTGATGTTTCTTTGCCATCCAATCTCACAGGTCTGTTAAACACCTACCGTGGGGCTCACATGTACTGTGTATCCAATGGAAAAATTCAAATGGCTACTATTAATTATCAGTGCACCACATTCAGGACAGAGATTTGGCCAGCAGGGGCAGCCTTAAAACCCTGCCATGTGTTTCCTCTACGAGTTGATACTATTTTCTAAAGAGTAGTTATATGATACTCAGGCGGTATATGACACTTGATGCGCATGTACTTCCATATTATAGAAAGGGTGCACGTTAACCAAAATTAAACTGACTAAATTGTGAAACATGCAGTTGATAATTTGCAGTCCCAATATTATACTGGTTTAACAATCCTAGCCTCTGATTCTTGTATGTTAGATTGTAAAAAACGGGACCTTCAAATAAATTTCATTTTTAAATCTGCACTAAATGTTCACCAATCCAATAGCCAGATGATCAAATGAGTGTAATTTTTAGTTCATGATGCATCTAAGCTGGGAAGTATAATTTGGACAGTTTATTTCCAATCACTTGCATGCAATTTTTATTAATCCATCAAACTCTGGCAAAGTAATAACGTCTCTCTCTAGATGAAATATTAGTTTAGTTGGAGCATATAGTTTAAGTAAAGGAACAATATTGGCAATGCTTCCAAGCAAGAAATGTCAAAAGAGATTGCAGTTGTGAGGAGAGACGGACAGAGAAAAGAGAAAAAAGTTGATTGAGATGGGTTGGAGTATTTAAAAGGAGAAGATTGGTATGGTTTTCAAATAGAATAAGTAATGTGATACTCGGTCAAAATGTAATGAATGACGGCAGTTATATTTTACTTAGAAATTGCATACACAAACATACTAGTAATTCAAATTAAATAGTTCAGATTTCAGGTGCCAGTTAGATGTATAATGAATAAACAATTTCCAATTTATTTACCTAATTATTTGGTTGTCGACATTTATTGGACGGTTAAAAAATGAAATTTTGTCCAATGTCTTATTTTGAAAAATCAATGCCTGCAAATCAAAGGGTAAGATTGTTCAACTAATTTGAGTTTTGGTTGGAAGTTAGAGGAATTGTTCCATGATTTAGTCCGTTTAATTTGAGTTGATGTGTGCCACATACACCATTTGTGTGTGCTTGTGTATCAAGTGCCAGTAGCCAAAATATCAAATAATTCCCTTTTCAATTTGATGTAGAGAAGGTCGCGGATGCATTCTTTGCATAATTGGATTTAAAAATAAATAAATAAATAAATAAGGCCCAAAGAAAAGCTGAAGTGGTTCGTTAGAGTTGAGCCCAGTCATATGTAGGAATGATATAATTGGCCCTACACATGTCTAGTTCGAAGAGATTCATTCCGAATATAAAAAAATTATCGTTCAAAGTATGGACCATAACACATGACCTTTCGATCTTTATGTAATGGTGCATCCTGGATCAATCGGCCCACTATGCCAATCAAAAATGTATGTTTTGTGAGAAAGTGAACGTCTTTTATGTCAAAATTGAGGTTCTAAATTTTTTACTTCTTTTGGTAAGGTTTATTTCCATTGTATATCCTTATTCTTATAGTTTTAGAATTATCTTTCATTTTAGAAGTTACGTATAAAAATACTGAGAATGCTCTTGTAAGGTTTGATTGTCGTTTTTATTTTTGAAAAATTGAGCTTTCAGAAGAGATTTTGTTATTTCAGGTAATTTCTAGTTAAGTTAGAGGTTTGGGTCGTCCATGTAAGTAATGCAATTGAGCAATTTTATTATATCTAAATTTTCTTTTTTACTTCCTGTAGATTGAAGAACTCACCTTATCTCACCTTATCAATTCAAGATCTTAATCACTTGAGGAAGATGTTGATCTTTTTTTTTATTTTTTTATTTCATGTCCTTTCCTACATCACGAATAAAGGTTAACTATTAGGGTCGTCTGCTCAAAGATCTTGTCCAATATTTCTATGTTGGGTCTCATTGCAGATGGATCTTGGACTTAAGAATCTCAGTGTTAGATCAATACCAAACTTTTGATCTATTGCTTTCAAAATTGAATGGTTAAAAGGATTTTAGTGATGGTGAAGTGATGCGGGGATGACATGATAGGGTTGATCACCGTCTTCCTCAAGGATGACTACTTCAAATCCACAAAGCTTCTCTGGACTCTTCACCAAAGATTTCTTGAATCCACGAGAAAAAAAAGAAAAACAAAATAGAAATAATTCTAAAATATTCATAATAAAATTATTGATGATTCAAATAAATGAGTAACCCTTTAAATAGGAATACCAAGCCTTGGAAGAAGTTTATGAATTAAACTATAACTAAAAGTCCCTAAAATGTGTAGTTTATGAATTAAACTATAACTAAAAGTCCCTAAAATGCGTAACTTACTATAAATAGTAAATTTACTATTTATATTAAGTGTTATATGTGGCTTAACTACATTGTTCTCCTAATTTTTCTAAACACTTTTCATGTTGGACATAACTCCTAAAGCCCAACGGATGAAGAGTTACACTCAAACCAAAACTTACTAAAAATAGTAAAATGGAAAATAAACACGGAATTTGACCATTGATCTGATGGAATCTCGCAAATTCGGTATGGGTAACGGGGCATAGCTAGGTTGGTTGGATAAAGTAGCTCATCCTACCCCAAAATCCTATATAGTACGTCGAGTAATTCATTCTAATTTGCGAGATATGCCTATTTTAATGTTCCAAAGGTTTTGATAACTTCCACCCCAATCGGGCCTTCTCTGGTCCATCTTGGACATGAAAGTGTCCATGGCCCCACTCTACATCATGAAGATAAGTAGACTGTAGCCTTAGTGCTGGGGGCCATTGCACAAAACCGTAGGATCTAGCCTCCCAAAATGTCAGAATTATGGGATAATAAAGCAATGAAATAAATCAAAGCACAAACCACACGACACAAGGGATTTTTTCGTGGAAAATCCTTAAAGAGGTAAAAAACCACATGACCTAATCCAAATCAATAATCCACTATGAAGTAGAACATTACAACCGATCACAAGCACACACCGCTTGGATTAAACCTTCTTCACTCATGCAAGAGTGGATAAACAATAAGAGAATAAAGAAAAATGGAGAGATCTCACCGATTACGAGGAAGTAGAAGCGCTGAGATGTCGGGTGCATAGTAGATCACCTCTACGAGCAGAACCTCCCTTCCATAAGCTGTCTCTCTCTCTCACACACCTTTAATAGCCTTAAACCCTTGCAAAGCTTCAGGAAACTCTCTTTCATTCCTTATAAAAGCCTTAGGGACCCCTATTTATAGTTTAGTCAACTCTCTTTCACACCTCTTGCGAAACCGCCTCAAATTTATGCAGTCCGCACAAAATCTAAACATGAATCTGAGTAACCTTGACTTGTCGAGCAAAGTCCTCGACCGGTCGAGCCCCACTCGATCGGTCGAGCACCCCACTCGACTGGTCGAGCACTATGGAGTTCCAAAACCAATTGCTCATTGGACTTTGAGTCGAGCGCCACTCGACTGGTCGAGCACCACCCTCGACCGGTCAAGCGAGTCACTCGATTGGTCAAGCCTGAGGAGAAAATCCCCATCAAATCTCTCCCTTTTTGATTTAGGAGAAATTTGTCATCTTCAAGCCAGCCCGGTTTCTACAAACCTCAAACTTGCCAGAGAGCAAAGTCTTGGTCATCATGTCTAACCCATTATTATTCATGTGGACCTTCTTAAGCTATAACACCTTCTGTTCCAAAGTATCCCTGATCTAGTGATACCGAATCTCTATGCACGTCGACTTAGAGTGCTGACTTGGATTCTTGCTTAAGTGTATAGCACTTTGACTATCGCAATAGACCACGTACTGCTCCTACTTCAAGCTAAGTTCTTGTAGGAACCTCTTCATCTAAAGTATCTCTTTGCATGCCTCTGTGACCGCAATGTACTCGGCCTCTGTCGTCAACAATGCTATGACTTTCTGTAGCTTACTCTACCAAGAGACCACTCCCCTGTAAACGTGAACATGAACCCCGATGTAGACTTTCTGAAGTCAATGTTACTTGCCATATCTGCATCCGTGTAGCCCTCTAAAATAGGTTTTTCGTCACCATATCATAGGCTTAACTTGGATGAGTCTTTTAGATACCTCAATATCCACTTCACTGCTGCCCAATATTCTTTGCCAGGATTGACAAGATACCGGCTAACAACACCAAGCGCATATGCTATGACTGGACGCGTACACACCATAGTATACATCAAACTTTCTACTGCTGACACGTTGGGTATCTTCTGCATCTCATCCACCTTTGCCTTTGTCTTGGGACACTGCCTGTCGCTCAATCTGAAGTGACCATCCAGTAGAGTACTAACCGGCTTTACTGCATTCATATTGAACCGCTCTAGGACTTTCTCAATATACCGCTCTTGTGATAGCCAAAGCTTCCTGCTGCTTCTGTTACGAGTTATCTCCATTCCTATGATCTGTTTAGCTGGGCCCAAGTCTTTCATCGCAAACGACTTGCCCAACTCCTCTTTCAACCTGTCAGTCTTCTTGATATCTTTTCCAACTAAGAAATCACCATCTGAGAACTTGCACATGAACACACAGTGCTCCGACTCCGTTCTGTCATATCCATGCTTTAACACGAACGAGTCGAAGTTCCTGTACCATTGTCATAGAGCTTGTTTCAACCCATACAAGCTCTTCCTTAGCCTACACACTATATGCTCTTTGCCCTTGACTTCGAACCCCTCTAGTTGATGCATGTAGATCCCTTCGTCCATGTCACTATGGAAAAAGACAGTTTTAATATCTAACTACTCTATCTCCATATCTATGCTAGCCGCCAACCCAAGTACCATCTGTATGGATGTCATCTTCACCACTGGTGAGAATATCTCTTCGAAATCTATACCTTTCCTTTGACTAAACCCTTTCACTACAAGTCTGGCCTTGAACCTCGTTTGTAAATTCTTCTACTTAACCTTCTCTCTGAACACCCACTTGTTGCTGAGAGTTTTCTTGCCCTTAGGTAATTTCACCATATCATAGGTGTGGTTCTTATGCAAGGATTCCATCTCCTCTTGCATAGCTTTCAACCGCTCCCCCTTGTGCTCATCTGCTAGGGCATCAGAATAGTCTTCTGTCTCTCTTCCATTAGTGAGCATAATATACTCATGCGGTGAGTACCTCTTAGACGGCCGTCTGTCCTAGATGACCTGCTCACTTGTGGCTCAACAGGTGGATCAAGTGGGGGTTGCTCCCCCAGTCCATCTTCTGTAGGAACTCCCTCATCCTCTGCACCTTGTTGTACTCCTCCGTCATCAAGCACCACAGGAGGAATAATCGGATCCATGTCCTCTAGCTCACTTGAACCAGGTTGAGTCTTCTCTGGCTTACAAATGTCTTTAATACATTAGTCTTTAAAGAAAACCACATCTCTACTTCTGACGAGCTGTTTCTCGGTCGGATCCCATAATCTATAGCCAAACTTTTCATCACCGTACCCCAAGAACACACATTGCCTAATCTTCATATCGAGCTTAGACCTCTCGTCCTTTGGTACGTGAATAGATGCCCTGTATCCAAACACCCTGAGATGACTGTACGATGGATGTTGTCCAGTCCACACCTTCTCAGGTACTTCTCTATTTAATGGGACTGATGGAGACCTGTTTATCAAATACACTGCCGTGTGCATTGCTTCTCCCCATAACGTCTTGGGCAACTTCACATGGGATAACATGCATCTGATTCTCTCTACAATGGTATGATTCATTCGCTCAGCCACACCATTATGCTGAGGGGTCTTGGGAACTGTCTGTTCATGCCATATACTCAGGGACTTACGATACGCATGAAAGTCATTGATGTATTCACCACTATTGTCAGTGCGGATGCACTTCAATGATCTACCTGTCTCTCTCTTGACCATAACATGAAATAATTTAAACACGCCAAAGACCTCATCCTTGGATTTCACAGCATAAGCCCAAACTCTCCTAGATGCATCATCTGTAAAAGTGACAAAATACAATGCCGCACCTAAGGTTTTTATCCTCATAGGACCACAAACATCAGAATAAACCAAATCTAATGCATGTACTTTATTAACATGAGAAACAAATTTAAAAAATGAAATTCTATATTGTTTCCCTAATAAACAATCAATATAGGTTTTGAGAGATATACCTGTCACGTCTAGAAGGAGCCACTTCTTTGCTAGTAGTTGAAGCCCTTTTTCACTCATGTAGCCTAGACGTACCTGTGCCACATGCCAATAGCTGAATCCTCTGATGCATTCAACCCACCCTTGCACACACTAACACTTGCCTTGTAAAGGGTGCAACACTTCTTTCCTCTAGCTGCGATCAATGAACCCTTGATGAGCTTTCAGTGCCCACCAACAAATCGGCTTTCATAGCCATCCTTTCCGTCGACATCAAGTTAAGGCGAAGGTCTGGAATATGCCTCACATCCCTGAGAACCAATGTGCAGCCCACATCGGTCTTCACACAAATATCACCGACCCTTATGATCTTTGATATACTAAAATTTTCCATCTTCACGGTCCCAAAGTCACCTAACTTGTAGCTTGTGAAGAAATCCCTGCGTGGAGTCGCATAAAACGAGGCTCCCGAGTCTATCACCTAGTCAGTGTCCTGACTTGTAACCGTAAGACAAACTCATGATGTGCTAAAAGAATAACTACAACGTCGCCATCTGAAGTGACTACAGTGTAATCTGATTCATCTTCCTTCTCCTTTCCTTTTCTTTTCTTGTCATTCTTCTTCTTATGACATTCATGCTTATAATGGCCCTTCTTGCCACAATTCCATCATTCAACATCCTTGTTTAGGCCTTCCCGCCCTTTTTATCTTTTCTCTCCCTCGATCTTTCATCATAATGGCCTCTTGTTAAGTAGACCCCTCAGACTTCCTCCTTGTCTCCTCATTGAAGAGACAACTAGTTACCTGTTCCATGGATACCTTTCCGTCTGGCGCGGAGTTACTCAAAGACATCACTAATGTCGCCCAACTGTCAGACAATGAGCTAAGGAATAGCAAAGCCTGTAATTCATCGTCCAGGACCATCTTCATAGTGGAGAGATGGTTTAATATATTACTGACTTTATTCATGTACTCAGTCACAAAACCACCATCTTTGAACTTGAGATTCACAAGTCGTTTTATCAGAAAAATCTTATTGTCGGCTGTCTTCATCTCATACAACCCTTTCAATTTCAGCCATATGCTAGCGGTTGCGGTCTCCGTAGACACATGGTGGAATACAGAATCGCCCAGCCATTGTCTAATAAACCCCACCACCTTCCGGTCCAACTTCTTCCAATCATCATCTGATATATCCTTTGACTTTGCTGATATGCCTTCAATTGGAGAATATAAATCCTTGCAATAAAATAAGTCCTCCATCTTAGCCTTCTATATGGTCCAGTTAGAACCATTGAGACTAATCATCCTTGATGAGTCACCTTCCATAATTCAAAACTGATCTCACTCCGTTCAACCAACCCAAACGCTTTGATACCACTCTAATGGAGGCCATTGCATAAAACCTTAGGATCTAGCCTCCCAAAACATCAGAATTATGGGATAATAAAGCAATGAAATAAATCAAAGCAAAAACCACACCACACAAGAGATTTTTACATAAAAAACCCTCAAAGAGGTAAAAAATTATAAGACCTAGTCCATATCAACAATCCACTATAAAGTAAAATATTACAACCGATCACAAGCACATACCACTTAGATTAAACCTTTTTCACTCACGCAATAGTGGATAAACAATAAGAGAATAAAGAAAAATGAAGAGATTTCACCAATTACGAGGAAGTAGAAGCACTGAGATATCGAGTGCACAGTAGATCACCTCGACGAGTAGAACCTCCCTTCCACAAGCTTCCTCTCTCTCTCACTCTCTCTCACATACACACACATACCTTTGATGGCCCTAAACCTTTTAGCAAACCCTTACAAATCTTTAGGAAACTCTTTTACATTCCTTAGAAAAGCCTTAGGGACCCCAATTTATAGTTTAGGCAACTCCCTTTCACACCTCTTGCGAAACCGCCTAAATTTACGCAGTCTGCACAAAATCCGAACATGAATCTGCGTAACCTCAACTGGTCGAGCGGCCCACTTGATCGGTCGAGCACCCCACTTGATTGGTCGAGCACCACGGAGTTCCAAAACCAATTGCTCACTGGACTTTGAGTCGAGCGCCACTCGATTGGTCGAGCACCACCCTCGACTAGTCGAACGAGGCACTCGACTGGTCGAGCCTGAGGAGAAAATCCCCATCACTTAGCACATTACTATGCATGTCCTTGGGTTGACATGGCCTGCGCCTTTACTCGTGGGTTCTCACTTCTGAGAAGTGAGTCCATAGCATGGTGATGTAAATTGTAGGTGTATTATGTGCCCATGCCAATGACTACTCGCAGGGAAAAAAAGAAGAAAAAGTCCTCCCTAAGCTAAATTTAACTGTTTGATCCATGGCCCACAGATAGACTGTAAAGATAAGAAATATAACAAGGTGGGTCATGTTTCAGAGATCTATTTTGGGCTGTCACACTTAGACAAGACATATCAGTGGTATGGATTGGCCCCCACCTAATAGAGACCCTCCGTTTACTTGGGTTGAGGATCACATGGTGCCTCTTTTAAGTAAAGACATGGATTAGGTCCTACTCCCACAACAGGTGAGTGGATTTTTACAGCCAAGTGAATAACATGTAGAATGGGCTCATTCTACGAGGATACTTCTCGAAGAACCGACCTCTGCCGGATTGCAGTGATGAAATTTCAAAAGTTCATTTGTCGTGCTCTCGGGGAGCCGCAACCCTGGATCCAGCCAGGTGGGTGCCACCCTGACTGTGGGGACCACCTTGATGTATGCTTTGTATGCCCACTCAATCCATCCTTTTGCCATTTTATTTTAGGGCATGCTTTTGAAACTGAAGCAGATACAATCATACAAATCTTAGGTAGACCATGCCGCTGGAAATTGAAAATAGTGGTTATTCAACGTCCACCATTAAAGCTTCCTAGGGTCCACTTTATTGTTTATTTTCCGAACAATCTGTTAATAAGATCATACAGAATTGGATGAAGGGAAATACAAATAACAGCTTGATCCAAAACTTTTGTGGCCCTAGGAATCTTTTAATTGTAGGAATTTAATTTGTACTATGTGGTCCACTTGAGATTTGTATCTGTTTTATTTTTGGACCAGGCCCTAAAGTAAGCTGGAAAAACATTTGGACGGCCTAGATATATAATACATACATTGAAGTGGGCCTCAGGTTGATGAGGGTTGCACCCACTAGGCTGGATCTGCTAATTCGCGTCCCTCTTTTGGGGCGCACTGTAGAAGGTTGGTATATGCTGCCTGCACTGGTAGCAGATTGCGTAATGTGCCACACACCACAGTGTGTTGAGGTCACCAGGTTCTTTGGGTCCCATCATGATGCATGTCTTATATCCACTACGTGAAAAATGGAAAAAAAAAAAGAAAAAAAGGATGGATTTCGAGACGGTTTTAGACCGTCTCTAAAATTACTTGGTTTAAAGAAACTTTAGAGATGGCCGTAAACCGTCTCTAAAATTTTAGATGGCCCCTGACCATCCTTACTATTGTCTTAAAAATTTGAACGTCTAAAAATCATTTAAGACCGTCTTATATGCGGTCATTTGAGGCGGTCATTGGCCATCTGCATTAGAGACGATCCTTGACCGTCTTATATGTAGTCATCAGAGACGGTCATTGGCCGTCTGCATTAGAGACGGTCATTGGCCATCTTTTACTTGTAATCTGAGACTGTCAAAGACCGTCTCTATTAGAGACGGTCCTTAACCGTCTTATAGCCTGGTTAAAGACTCTCTATTAGAGACGGTACTAGACCGTCTCTATTAGAGACAGTCAAAGACCGTCTCTATTAGAGATGGTCCTAAACCGTCTCTAATACTCAGGTCAAAAACTAAGCTCAAAAAAATTATGAATTTCGAAAAAAAAATAGTTGAGAAGCTTAGAAAAATAATTAACAATGTTTAAGAAAAATTTAAATTTTGAACAAAAGAAACTGTAATTTTATAAAAATCTAGATTTTGAAAAAAAAAAATTAAGAACTTTGAATAATATTGATAATTTTGAAAAAAAAAATTGATAAAAAAATGATATTTTGAAAAAAAAAATTTAAAAATTAAACAAAATTGTGAAAAAATTAACAAATTGAAAAAAATATATATTTTTTAAAAAAGAAAACTAGATTTTGCATTTTAACAAGAAAAATTGAAAAGTTATATAACAAAAGTGAGATTAAAAAAATGATATTTTGAAAAAGAAAATTTAAGAAATTAAACAAAATTGTGAAAAAATTGACAAATTGTAAAAAATATATATATTTTTTCAAAAAGAAAGCTAGATTTTTTATTTTGAAAAGTGAGATAACAAAAGTGAGATTTTGATGATGTGTTGTATATCCTTGCCGCCCCTATGTTTCTCCAACCCATTTTTGGGCCGGGTATAAAAATTTGTGCAGATTTAAATCTTAAGTGGACCACACCACTAGAAAGAATGATAATATATTACCTCGCCATTAAAAATTATAAAGAGCCCATCGTAAGGTTTTATTAATGTTTATTTGCAATCCAACTTGTTGATAATATAAAGAAGATCTAGATGAAGGTAAACTACAAAGATCAAATTGATCCAAAACTTTTGTGGCCTTCAAAAGGTTTTTAATAGTTATTCATCATTGTTTTGATTGGAATGGCCCACCTGAGATTATTGAGTTCTTGTGATTTGAAATCACATCCTAAAATATGATGGAAAAAATATATGGACGGTGTCAATATACATAAAATATATCAAGGTGGGCCCTACACGGTTAGAGTAACACCCATGAAGGAGTTACCTAAATAGTGAAATGGTATTATAAGGTCACCTCATGGGAACTTCCCATGAGGTTAATCTATGTGCGCCCCACCATGATGTGTGTAGAACATCAACACCATGCATTTGACGTGTCCCCTTTAAGTCCAAAAATCAGTCGTATACGAAACTCAGGTGGGCCATAGCATCTAAAACTATGCGAAGACATCCCTAAAACATATAAAAGCATTTAGTGGGGCCCACATGAGTTTTGGATGTGTATGAAACTTGGTCTGACTCCTCATCCAAGTGGGACACAAATAATGAATGGGCTGGATCTATGAACCACATCTAGGTGGGACCAATAAATGATTATGAATGTTTTAATGGGAGGGTAACCCTCTCAACTATAGTATGTGGTGTGGCCCACCCAAGTCATGGATTGACTTTATTTTTAAGCTCGTAGCCCACCATGGAATGGTGCATCTGATTGACGGGGCAGATCCAAAGTTCAAGTGGACCCACCATAGAAAAGAGTGGGATAGTGACACCCACTATTTAAACCTTCTTAGGGCTCGTCTTGATGTTTATTTAAGATCCAATCTGTTTATAAGTTAATACAGACATGGATGCAGTTGAAACTTGGTCTGATTCCACATCCAAGTGGGACACATATAATGAGTGGGTTGGATATATATGTGAATCACATCTAGGCAGCCCAATATACGATTATGAATGTTTTAAGGAAACCGTTCTCTACTACCTTTAGGTGAGTTACTCATTACCCTTACGAGAGTAAACTCTATGGGGTCCACTGTTATTTATTTATTTTATCCACTCCATTCATCCATGTTAACAAATAATTTGAGATCTAAAGAACAAAAAGGAAGCATATCTAAAGCTCAAGTGGACCACACCACAGGAAATAGTGTGATTGAACCTCTACCATTTAAAATTTCTTGGAGGTCATAGAAGTTTGGATCAAGCTGATATTTGTGTTTTTTATTTATTCATATATTTTTGATATTTTGAACAACCTTTAACCATTTTTGGACAATATGATCAGTCCAGATTGAAGAGTAATAACTTCAGATGTTTAAATCAAAATTCACTCAAATTGTTGATCAATCTTGTTTGCCCAATATCTTTCTCATATGTAGCATGATCGGGGCGAGTAACTAGTCAAATTGAGAATAATGATTAGTAAAATAGAGTGAACGGACCAGACATGTAAAATAGGTTAAATATTCTAGTCAAAATTGTGACCCCACTTATTGACACCCTGAGACTTTAAGAATTAATGTTAGTAAGTTTTGTGGAGCCCATCATGATGTGTGTCAAACATCAACACCGTGCATTTGATAGAAGTTTTGGATCAAGCTGATGTTTGTGTTTTCCCTTCATTCATATCTTTTTGATATTATGAACATGTTGGATGGCAAATAAACATTACTGTGGGCCCAATGAAGGTATCAACGGTGGAAATCATTATTCCACACTGTTTTGTGTGGCATGATCCACTTGAGTTTTGGATTTACCGAAAATTTGGGATCAACACACACCATTCATCCATTTTTCGAGATCATTTTACAGAATTATCTAAAAAATGAATCATATTCAAAGATTAAAATGGACCACACCACAAATAAGGGGAACAGATTGGCTACTCCCCCTACACCATCCATTGGCTGGTGGTTGGTGTTGTGTGGGCCCCACCATGATGTATGGCCCCATGACCATTTTTTCTTTTTTATTACTTTTGAACCAGTTGGATTTCAAATAAACATTATGATAGGCCTTAGGATAGTTTCAACGGTGGAAAACAGCCTCCCATTATTTTCTGTGGTGGGGTCCACTAACCTAAACCTAAACTTGAAAACCCAAACCTAAACCCGATCCCGAACCCGAACCCGATTTCCTAAACCTAAACCATAACCTATTCTTAATTCCCTAAACCTATAGCTTATAACCTAAACCTATACCTTGACCTAAACCTAAACTTAAACCTAAACCTATAACCTATAACCTAAACCTAAACCTAAACCTAAAACCTAAATGTATTCTCAAATCCCTAAACCTAAACCTACACCTAATCCTAATCTCAACTCTCTAACCTAAACCTAAACTTGAAAACCCAAACCTAAACCCGATCTTGAACCCGAACCCGATTTCCTAAACCTAAACCTTAACCTATTCTCAATTCCCTAAACCTATAGCTTATAACCTAAACCTATAACATATAACCTAAACCTAAACCTAAAACCTAATGTATTCTCAAATCCCTAAACCTAAACCTACACCTAATCCTAATCTCAACTCCTTAACCTAAACCTAAACCTAAACTTGAAAACCCAAACCTAAACTGACCCCGAACCCGAACCCGAATTCCTAAAGCTAAACCTTAATGTATTCTCAATTCCCTAAACCTATAGCTTATAACCTAAACCTAAACCTAAACGTATAACCTATAACCTAAACCTAAACCTAAAACCTAATGTATTCTCAAATCTCTAAACCTAAACCTACACCTAATCCTAATCTCAACTCCCTAACCCAAACCTAAACCTAAACTTGAAAACCCAAACCTAAACCCGATCCCAAACCCGAACCCGATTTCCTAAACCTAAAACCTAAAACCTAAACCTAAACCTAAAACCTAAATGTATTCTCAAATCCCTAAACCTAAACCTACACCTAATCCTAATCTTAACTCCATAACCTAAACCTAATCCTAAACTTGAAATCCTAAACCTAAACCCGATCCCGAACTCGAACCCAATTTCCTAAACCTAAACATTAACTTATTCTCAATTCCATAAACCTATAGCTTATAACCTAAACCTATAACTTATAAGCTAAACCTAAACCTAAAACCTAATGTATTCTCAAATCCCTAAACCTAAACCTACACCTATTCCTAATGCCAACTCCCTAACCTAAACCTAAACCTAAACTTGAAAACCCAAACCTAAACCCGATCCCGAACCCGAACCCGATTTCCAAAACCTAAACCTTAACCTATTCTCAATTCCCTAAACCTATAGCTTATAACCTAAACCGAAACCTAAACTTAAACCTAAACCTATAACCTATAACTTAAACCTAAACCTAAAACCTAATGTATTCTTAAATCCCTAAACCTAAACCTACACCTAATCCTAATCTCAACTCCCTAACCTAAACATAAACCTAAACTTGAAAACCCAAACCTAAACCCAATCCCGAACCCGAACCCGATTTCCTAAACCTAAACTTTAAGCTATTCTCAATTCCCTAAACCTATAACTTATAACCTAAACTGAAACCTAAACCTATACCTTAACCTAAACCTAAACCTAAACCTATAACCTATAACCTAAACCTAAACCTATAACCTATAACCTAAACCTAAACCTAAAACCTAAATGTATTCTCAAATCTCTAAACCTAAACCTACACCTAATCCTAATCTCAACTCCTTAACCTAAACCTAAACTTGAAAACCCAAATCTAAACCAGATCTCGAACCCGAACCCGATTTCCTAAACCTAAACCTTAACCTATTCCCTAAACCTATAGCTTATAACCTAAACCTAAACCTAATCCTAATCTCAACTCCCTAACCCAAAACTAAACCTAAACTTGAAAACCCAAACCTAAACCCGATCTCGAACCCGAACCCGATTTCCTAAACCTAAACCTCAACCTATTCTTAATTCCTTAAACCTATAGCTTATAACCTAAACCTAAACTAAACCTAAACCTTAACCTAAACCTAAACCTAAAACCTAAATGTATTCTCAAATCCCTAAACCTAAATCTACACCTAATCCTAATGTCAACTCCCTAACCTAAACCTAAACCTAAACTTGAAAACCCAAACCTAAACCTGATCCTGAACCCGAACCCGATTTCCTAAACCTAAACATTAACCTATTCTCAATTTCCTAAACCTATAGCTTATAACCTAAACCTAAACCTTAACCTAAACCTATAACCTATAACCTAAACCTAAACCTAAAATCTAAATGTATTCTCAAATCCCTAAACCTAAACCTACACCTATTCCTAATCTCAACTCCCTAACCTAAACCTAAACCTAAACCTAAACTTGAAAACCCAAACCTAAACCCGAACCCGAACCCAATTGCTGTAATAATGTAGCCCAATCACATGGCAAGAAATAAGATTATATCCCTTTTAACATATGCCCCTTTTTACAAAGCTTTAATTTTTGTTGTTGTTTCTATTAACTTGAATTGAAACACTTTTTTGCATTATTTGCTTGCATTAGTTTTATTTTAATGATCAGTTTTATTTTTAAAAAGTGCCTACTTTTTTAGAAGAAGTTAATTCTTCATGATTCTGAATTATGATGTTTTGTTGGTTTAATATTTTTTTTAGATAAAAGATAAAGAAAATTGTTGCTGATTTTTTTAATGATGTACGTTAAACTTATATGTATTTATGCGTGGATGAATGTAATGTGGATAAGATTGTTTGTGTTTGGATGGATGTAGTTTATGTTTGGATGAATGTAGTTTATGTTGGATTTACGTAGTTTGAGTTTAGATGGATGTGAATGTGAATATGATGAAATATGTTATATAACAAGTGTATATCAGGAAGAATACGATGAAATATACTACAACAGGTGTATTGAAGGCTCATAAGGGATGGTCTATGACAGTCCTTTTTAAGGACAGTCTATGGCCGTCCTTTAAAGGCTCATAAGAGACGGTCCATGACAGTCCTTTTTAAGGACGGTCCATGACCGTCCTTTTAAAGGACAGTCCATGACCATCCTTCGAAGGCCCATAAGAGAGGGTCCATGATAGTTCTTTTTAAGGACGGTCCATGGTCGTCCTTTGAAGGCTCATCAGAGACGGTCTATGACAATCCTTTTTGAAGACGGTCCATGACCGTCCTTTTAAAGGACGGTCGATGGCTGTCTTTTGAAGGCTCATAAGAGACGGTACATGACCGTCCTTTTTAAGGATAGTTCATGACCGTCCTTTTTTCGTCAATAAGAATGACGGTTTTCGACCGTCCTTTAAGTAATATGACACGTCAAAATTTGACGGCCCATGCGACGATCCATGACCGTCCTTTTTGGTCATTTGAGACGGTTTTGGACCGTCCTTTTTTCGCTGTTTTGACGTAGTGATCCACACCGTCAGTCCATCATCAGCCCAAAAATGTGGTAGATCCAAAGCTTAAATTGACCACACCACAATGTAGTGGAGAAAAAATGATTTCTGAAACTTTTGAAACCTTCAAAGGTCCCACCATGATGTTTATTTGCACATCCAACCTATTTAAAATGTCACACATACCTGGATGAAGGGAAAAAAATATCAAATTAAACCATAACTTCTTTGAACCGTTGGACTAAAAGGTACATTCTTAGAACGGTTGAATTAAAAGAAGCCTTGAGGGAAGTGAAAGTAGTCTATCAGATCTGGGCCCAATTCTATATAGGGCAGGATGTAATTTTGTTTTCCTAATAGAATCAGCATTTTATATCATAAGGAAGAAAATTTACAAGATATGGACATTCGGGCACCCCAGAGATAAAATAGATGACGGGGGCGCCTATCGTGGAAGCAGCTAACAAAGCCACCAAGTCACTGATCGGCTATCCTCGCCTCTTGCTGACAAACAATGGACTTTTTTGCATAACCCATCACCAAGTTTAACACCTTTAAATAACTCTAAAGAAACTCTAAAAACACAATCAAAGAGTTACTAATCAAACTAAGAAATAAATTTAGAAAATTGCACAAATTTCCCGCATCTGTCGGCTTGCCGTCAACTGGTCGAGTTGACGAGCTGAAATAGCCAAAAGTGTCCGAAGATTTAAACCTATAAATTCTACAAATTTTGACTTGTCGACCTGTCGAATAGTATTTCGACATGTTGACAAATTTGTCGACTTGTCTAAACTAGTAGAAATCTTCTTTTTTTTCAAAAAACCTTTACTTCGATAATTTCAAGAAGGAAAAAACCCACCTTTACGACTGATGGCACCCCTTTACATAAAACAGGGGACCAACCAAGAAAGGACAAAAGAAAAAAAAAACTATACCAGAAAGCTCAACCAATCGACATAAGAGAACCTAACCCAACCTAATCAAGGAAAACAGAGCCTCTAACCTGAAGAGAAAGGTCCGAAAAATGATTGAACTCAGCATTAGTTTGAGAAGCACTCCCTAACCGGGCCAAAAAATCCATCGGCGATTTCCCTTCCCTCCTAACATGTACAAAGCTGATTCGACCTTTGCTTTGCATCCTATGAACCCACAACTTCCATTTCCAACTAGGATTTGCCACTCCATTGAGAATATCAACTACCTATTTAGAGTCTAATTCCATAATGATCTGGCTATAACCCCTTTGAATTCCAAGAGCTAGACCGTCATACACTGCCCTCAATTCTGCAGCGGAGTTTGAACCGACCCCATAACCTGTAGAAAAGGCGAAAAAAAAAAATTGCCCAACTCCCCTCTGCCAACACCACCACCTCCCGAGCTGCCTGGATTTCCTTTGGAGGACCCATCTACATTAATTTTAACCCATCCATGCGATGGTCGCTCCCATCTAATCAGAACAAGCCTGATGCCTGGAGAAGAGCCAAGCGACGAGTCAGCCCGTCCCCTCAGATTGTTGGTGCACCCAGAGGCCAGCCCGTAGCTGCCATTGGTAGGAGAAATGAACAAGTCGACCCACCATCTGATCTTGGCTAGAACACAATCTGAAGAGACCGGCCAACCGTAAAAAAAAACTGTACCATTTCGCGCTTTCCAAATCTCCCATAAAACGATACAAGGGAGGATCATTCGACTCACTGAG
The DNA here is from genome assembly GCF_029962835.1 of Magnolia sinica. Classification (NCBI taxonomy): domain Eukaryota; kingdom Viridiplantae; phylum Streptophyta; class Magnoliopsida; order Magnoliales; family Magnoliaceae; genus Magnolia; species Magnolia sinica. Next base: position 79,787,447 of record NC_080586.1, read on the forward strand.
TTGTTTCGCGTGGCAGCAACCGCCGCCCACCACTGCATTAGCTGAGATTCCACTAATAGAGCTTCCATTACGCAAATTCCCAGCCAACTCCCCACCGTGTGCCAAACAGATTGAGCCACGCTGTTGTTAAGGAATAGGTGAATCAGTGTCTCAATACTGTGGGGCTGAGCTGCATGCATGGAACAACAAACACAGCTGGACGCAATGTGAACGCCTCTGGACTGAACTGCACTGTCGACCGGGACTGCTTTGTGAAGCACCTTCCAGACATGAAGCGAGATTTTGGTTGGCAGCTTTGCATGCCACACCCATCTTGACCAACTTCGCCCTGGGTTCGGATTCCTGAACAAGGAACATGCTGATTTAACAGAAAAATCACCTGAACTCGTGAATGGCCAAAAGGGGGCGTCAGCGTCATCTGAAGTGCAATATCTTGCCTGGAACACATGATCAATAACACATTGTGGAAGAAGGAGGAAGGCTGCAGAAGGGGGGAGAGGGCCACTCAGCCCGATCACTTGACGCACTTGCAAATCCTGTAAGCACGCAGGCACCTTTGCTTCTGCCAATTGGTAGAAATCAGCCAACAAACTATGCTGAGTTTTTTATAGAATTTCGATCTGTTGATCAGATCTGTCAATCAGTCGAACTATGCTGAATTTTATCGATTTCTCCTTGGGCTTCTTTCAGTCAATGTACATCATGAACATGCTTGAACCTCGTCCTATATCACATATTATCATTACCATGATGAGAAATGCATATGAGAGATATAGAATGGCCAGTAGCCAAGTTCCCTCGAAGATGCGTTTCAGCCAGAAAATACGCATGTATCATGACTCTGAATGAACTGATGGCTACATTTTCATATTCATTTGATGTTCTATATATTCACTTCTAGCTCAACAGATGAGTGAACCGTCTAGATTGTAGGTGGAATAACACTCACGTTGAAGACTACTCATAATCATAATTTACTGTAACTAGCTCACTTCCGGAAGCATCGGACAATCAAGTTGTGCCATATGTTTCTATTGATCACTGTCATAACTAATCGTGTGTATTAGAGCCATTTGTTTATGGCTTCCTATATATATATATGTGCAACCACTTGTCTTTCGCCATATGTCATGAAAAGCGTCGCCGCTAGCTAAAACAATGGCCATGACTTTTTTTTCTAGGCCAATACTGAGTGCATGGCCTCTCTTATATTGCCACATGTTATGCTACAACTTTTTTTTTTAATAAAGAAAAATGAATGGTCTTATCACAATAACTTTTTTTTGCGTTTCACAAAATCTTCTTGCAGATCACATCCACTATGGGGATTTCATCTTGGTCTTTCGTACAGTGGTGCTACCACGTATTGGCTTACTAACTGTGAAATCTGTCACATTAGATTAGGCATAAACACTAATAGATAATTAATAGATATTTATTGGATGATTGAAACAAAAATCATTCAACCTCTAAATTCAACAAACATATTTCCATTAATCAAACCTCAATTTCACTAATTCAATCAAATTTTGGCTGATAACTTATCTATAGATAATATAAAATTTGGGTGGATTAGAGTCGACAAATGAAACTTGACAATTTGTGCATGATAGTGTTAATACCATCACATTGGTTGAGCATGAAGTCCTGCTCAGAATAAGAAAATCACTATATAGGAACGGTTTTTAGCCCTTCCTAAACCATTTAGAAACGGTTTTCAACGAGGGAGGGCGTTGCAAAATTTAGGGACAGTTGAAAACCGTCGCAATATTTGATTTAGGAACGGTTTCGAAGTTGCTCAACTTCAATTTAGGGACGGTTGAAAACCGTCACAAATTTTCAAGTTATCAAACCCATCACTCAAAAAGGGAGTAATTTTTTTTTCTATTGAAACCTGTATTTTTTAAAAAATATATTTGAAAACCAAAGAATATTGTGGTACAATTAAAAATGAATATTAAACAAATATTGTACAACTTTATAATTAAAAAGTTGAAAATTGTCTGATTACATTAAAAGAAAAATCCTTCATGTGGTCTACTCCTAGATTGGCCAATACAGCTAGTTATATCAACCTCTGTCTACATATCATTTCAACCTAGCAGCATTGGTACCCATTTGCAATTGTCATTGCAAAAGTCTCCATCTACAAATTTAAGAGAACACACATGTCAAGAAGTCAAATAAGATCGAACATTGATCAAAATAAAACAATTACTTTAAAATGGTGCCAATTACCAAAAATAAACAGCTGCTCGAATTTTACATCAATGACAAAAAAAAAAAAAAAAAAAAAAAAAAAAAAGAAAAAAAAAAAAAAGAAAAAGAGCTCAGGTTTTGGACTAAGGGCAAAAGCCCAAACAACCTGCCAAGCAATAGACTTGGGGAAAAGGAAAATGATACTATAATACATATGTTCATTTAAGTGAAAGCATAAAGATGGCAATTTAGTTTATTTTGCTGATTTAAAAACAGAGAATTGCCTAGACCTTGCCACATGCAATTTGATATAGTGCAACAAAAAAATGAAATGGGTGTGCTGCATTCCAATTAGTTTCCTTTTATAAAAATATGCATTAAACACAGGCTATAACAAGTACCCTATGCCACTAAAGCAACAAGTGGATCAAGCTCAATAGTTTTGAGATTTTCTAAAACGGCCTCATTTTAATTATGCAGTCACGCTAGCAAGCAACACCACCCAACTCAAACCAAAATATTGACCTAGGCACACGACAAAATTCATAGAAATAAAGTAGACAAAAAGAAAATGGAAGAAAAGGGGGGAAAACAAAAAAGCAAAATGAAAATTAAAAACATACCCCTCTCCGACCATGCGGACCTAATGAAGCATCTTCTCGATCACCATTTCCACCTGGTCTTCATAATAAGCATCTTCTGGCATCAACAGCCTATAACATGCACAAAATCACCCAAAGTGAATCCTGTTACAAAATCTTCAGAGTGATCATGCACTTGGATTTTTCTGTTTTAAATCTTCTAACCAAAATCCACTTGAAACAGTTCTTTTCTGAAAGGGCCATCATACTTCCAATTGCATTTATAAAATACGGCATTCAACCTAGCTAGTTTATGCAAAAATAAATAAAAATCACCAGGCATCATTCATTGTTTGAGTCATTTCCTTATTTTATCCATATATGCACATATTCCACCAAAAAACAAGAAACTATCTACTTATAATAGCTTATATCATTTATGTCAAAATTTCAAATGCAAATAAAAGCAAATATTTACCATAAAATCATCAGCCCTACCAAGAAGCCTTGGTCCCAATCGCCTACCCCAGTAAATCTGAAATAATGAAACATGCTAATGAGAAACATACACAATCCCCGTCCAACCAATTCTTATGCACAATATTAATCACAAAGGAAGGTTAAAACAGTTGAGATAATTTGAAACAATAGCAATCAAGGAGAATCTGTTATGGTGTTCCAAGAGACAATGCTTCCATGATGGCCTGTGAAACAGCTTCAAAATCAGCAACATATGAAACAATAGCAATCAAGGAGAACCTGTTATTCCAATAAGGAATTTCACCTTACATTGCAGTCACATATAGCGTTTGATTATCATCACTATTATGAGAAGAACGGCAAAACCCGAAAACCTCACCTTGAATTTGACAGACATATCCAGCTTAGATTCAAAGATACGAGGAAAAAAAAAAAAGGAAATTCCAAAACTGTATTTAAGGAATCAGTAAAATGGGCTCGAACCGATAGCTCAATGGTAGACGGTGTGTTTCAACAGAGGTAACGGGTTCAAGCGTAGGTTACCTATCAAAAAAAAAAAAAGGAAAGTAAAACAAGCTGCTCACATTTTCTCCTGGTAAATTGGCTACAATCATCAATGACGTTAGGTCCCAAACCTGACAAGGACCACTACTTCCCAAGGATGCTATATATATATATATATATATATATATATATATATATATATATATATATATATATATATATATAAACTTGGGTTTCTAGCACTCTCAAGCAAACTGACATGGTTTGTAAATGCTAACTACTATGCTATTTAACTATAGTACAAAGTCCAAACATTTTCCAGACATATACAAATATTTCCATGTACCTGAAATCCAAATCTTTCACATAAGCATGTGCATCAGGCTGATCAAGAAGGACTTCTCTGGATTTTCTTCGGTTAGGTGCTGGACTAACTGGGCATTTTTTCGATGTCATCGATGAGTGTTCAATGCCATCGAGAATTTTTGAAAATTCATGTTTTGTCTATGGACAGTTGAGGTGTTAGTTTGATGCCATCGATAGGGCTTCGATGCCATCAACAGGATTAGTTCGATGTCATCGATAGGACTTCGATGACATTGACAGATTCTATATAGATTTTACACAAAACTGCGAATTTGCGGGATTTGTGTCCGATTTCGTTTGGGATTCTTTCCATATATATATATATATATATATATATATATATATATATATATATATATATATATATATATATATATATATATATGGGTGTAAACGAGATTGAGAGGTATTATTCTAAGGGATTCTAAAGCTTTCGCAAGGGTGAGATTCGAGGTTGTTTGAATCGGGGAAGCATTCTCTCTTTGTAATTTCTACTTTTAGGCAATCGGTGTTGTGAGCAAATACCCCGGCAACCAATATTGGAAGGTAGTGAAATGGCTACTTCGATACATTTGAGGTACAAAAGACCATGTCTTAACTTTTGAGAAAACCAGAGCAAAGTTAATAAGGTATGTGGATTCAGATTACACAGGCAGTGTGGATTCCAGAAAGTCGACTTTAGGTTACTCGTTTGTCTTAGCGGGTTGAACAATTAGCTAGATGTCAAAGCTTTAATTTGTGGTGGCCCTTTCTACAATAGAAGAAAAGTATATGGCTATGACGGAAGCGTTTAAGGAAGGTGTTTGGTTGAGAGGCATGATAAATCAATTAGGGCGTTAGCAAGAGGCCGTGCCGGTTGACTATGATAGTAAGAAAGCTATCTACTTGGCTAAAAATTATATTTATCACTCACGTACTAAACAGATTGATGTTTGTCACCATTTTATCCAACAGGTGCTTGAGGAAGGAGGCATAACTCTGGAGAAGATTCACACCAACGTGAATCCGGCGTACATGCTCACCAAGGTTGTTCCTACAAAAAAGTTCAATTTTTGTACAACTTCTCTAGGCTTGGCGATGGCGTAAAAGGAAGACGGAGTGTGCACGAGAAGCGTTGGTGGAGCTATGATGCAAAGCAGAGATAAGATAAGATGACAAGAAGCTACACATTTGAAAATTAAAGACATGATGGAGATTGTTGTAATAAATATCTTAAATCGAGCCTGTCACTTGGTCTGTCCATGCAATCGATAGTCTGTTCAATGTCACCTTTGACGGCATCGATCAATCCTTGATCCCATCGATGCTTTCTGGATTTTCTTCGGTTAGTTGCTAGACTAACTGGGCACTTTTTCGGTGCAATCGATGAGTGCTCAATGCCATCAAGAATTAATGGAAAATCATGTTTTTTCTCTGGATGGTTGAGGTGTTAGTTCGATGCCATCGATAGGGCTTTGATGCCATCAATAAGACTTCGATGCCATCAACAGATTCTACGCAAATTTTACACAAAACTGCGAATTTGCGAGATTTGTTTCCGATTTCATTTGGGATTCTTTCCAAAGCTATATATATGGGTGTAAACAGGATCGGGAGGTATTCTAACGGTTTTAAAATCATCCTCAGGTTTTAAAGGGGTGTTGTAAGGGTGAGATTTAAGGTTGTTCAAATGGGATAAGTATTCTCTCTTTGTAATTTCTGCTTTCAAAGTGATCATCTATCGTTTTGTGTCGTGGTTTTTTTTTTCCCGAAAGGGTTTTTCCACATTAAAATCTCTGTGTTCTGTGTGTTCGCTTGGTGTTATTGGATTGTTATCTTGGATTCATCTCTGTGTGCTTCCATGATCCCCTAACACAAGCATATATAAACATTTTCCAGACATATACAAATATTTTCATGTACATGAAATCCAAATATTTCACAGAGGGATGGGCATCAGGCTGATCAAGAAGGACTTCCATACTACCACTTGAAAACTCTTAAATGGCCATCCTACATTCAACAAAGCTGAAGTGTAACATACTACCTTGAAGATTGATCACATTCAACTTAATCTATGCATTCATACTAAAACTAATGGCATGATGATTTTGCATACACATGCACACAACCAGCCAGCTACATGCTTAAATGCAAGATTGGACATAAAAGTAAACTGGCCAAAGACCCACTTATCACAAACAGGCCCTTCTTTACCTGCAACCCATCTATAAAATCTGCAATTTTCACTTGCAAATGCAAACAAAGAATGATAGATTAATAAGGTCAACCAATTAACTTGAAAATCATACATAGAGGCACGAGTACTTCATGGCTCCCATCAATTGTCCAGTAATTCAGCTTTGATTCACCATAGCAACTCTGGTTGGTTTTATTAACATCAGATTGTGCCACTGTCATAAGTCCTGTTGCACCATAGTTCTAGTGCAGTTGCACCGTGAAGCACCGGAAAAAACTTCGCCAAGCAAAAGGCTGAGCCTGTGCATCCTTGTCACAGGAAAAAATCTAGACACTAGCTAGAATTCCCTATACAAAGAAAAAGAAGAGTAAAGTTTGAATGAGTTTCTCTGAAACACAAATGCATTTAGATGTGTCATACACTGACCAAACACAAATCAAAATAGTTTCAGGTTCAAATAGTGATTGCAAGTTGGAGGGTTACTTCCTGAATATAAATAGTTAGACTAACCTATTTTGGTCATTTCAATAAAGACGAAATGAGAAGAATGAATGATGTTTCAGTTTATTCATAACAAGAAAGCAGCTTCCAAATTGCAATTAAGTTCTTCTTGAGTCCAACTTGAGTTTCATTTTATATACAAGTGGGCCCATGTTATCTAATCTGACCATGGTTCGAAAATCCAAAAACAAGACTCAAGTCAAAAATCCATCAAGTTGATTGATTCAAAGAGTATGTTGTGACGAGGATGTAGACAACCATTTTAGCTCAACCAAATTTAGAGTCAGCTCAACCATTTTTTCAGCTATAATGTAGACCATCGGTATGTTGTGCACCATCGTAGATGGACTATTCCCAACAAGGTATCCCGTATCGGTATCGGTTGGCATAACGGTGCCCTCCGATACCGATATGGATACGAGGGTGTAACGGTGATACGAGGGCGTAATGGCCCGTAACGGTGCATTTTTTTTTGGCCAAAAAAATATGAAAAAATATGGATTAAATCCGGAATATTCTAAGCATTCCAAATATGCATTCATTTATAAATTGGAACATGTTTATGGTGGTGTAACGATCCACTCTTTGTTGAGAAGTTGTATCGGACTGTCTGATTAATTTTTGAACCAAGAAACCTGAATTTGACTACAAAATTCATATATTTAATTTTCTAAATATCTAATTTATATACTTAACAATTTGATATTATTTCTCCCAATAGTTTTTAAAAAAATTTGATACTAAACAATTTAATTTCTTAAAAAATGAAATTAAATTCAGGTAGATGGCGTTGCCAATTTGGGGCTGACTTGGAGGACCAATCTATGCCCCAAATCAGCCTTAAATTCATGCAATTTATTATCATTATCCCACTTATGAATTGGTGGACATTTATTGGACAGTGAATCATGAAAAAAAATCAAAAGGCCCTATTTTAAAAAATAAAAGTTTACAAATTAACAATTAAAACTATTCAAACAATTTGATTTTGGCATTGTGAGTTAGCAATTGCAGTCCATAATTTAATTGGTAAATTTTAAGTTAATATATGTCTCGTGTACAATTTTTTAAGGGCCCGTATTAGGCGCCAGGACTTGGATTGTGAAATGTAGCACACATGTTAAAGTTTTTTGGGCCCCACCCATGATGAATGTGTTATATCCACACCGTCCATCCATTTTTCCAAATAATTTTAGGGCATGAGCCCAAAAATGAGGCACATCCAAAGCTCAGGTGGACTGCACCATAAGAAACAACAATAATTAAAAGTTCACCATTAAAAATTTATTAGGGGTTATAATAGTTTTAGATCAAGCTGACATGTGTGTTTTCCCTTCATCCACATCAGTGTGACCCAATTAATATGTTAGATTGAAAATAAACATTACAGTGGACCCTAAGAAATTTTTAATGGTGAGCATTCTATAACCACTATTTCCTATGGTGTGGTCCACCTGAGATTTGGATATTACTAATTTTTTGTATCCTGACCTAAAATGACGTGGCAAAATGGAGGGACGACATGGATAAAATATATACATCATGGTGGGGCCCACTCAGGTCTGATCACAAGCTATGTGTTATATCTAAACCGTCCATTCATTTGATGAGCTCGTCTTAAGGCTTGAACAGATTGGATGGAAAATAAACATTACGGTGGGCCCTATGAATTGTTTAACAGTAAAAATCATTATCTTCGCTGCTATTTTTGGTGTGGTCCAGACGATCTTTGGATATAATTCATTTTTTTGGTAGTGCTCTAAAATGATATCTGAAAAAAGATGAACGGTGTAGATATAATAAATACATCACTGTGGAGCCCATGTAACTTTGATCTCCTTTGAACTGTTCGTACAACTTGGAGCTCGAGGAGTGTCAACACTCGTCTTAGCATGACATGTGCTTACAACAGCTAGCTGGTGTGTGGTACACCTGCGAATAAAAAAAGAAGGGAGAGGGGGAAACCAAAAGGAAAAAAGAGGAAAAGAAGAGAGAAAAGAAAAAAGAGGGAAAGAAGAGAGAGAGAGAGAGAGAGAGAGAGAGAGAGAGAGAGAGAGAGAGAGAGAGAAGAAGAAGAAGAAGAAGAAGAAGGAAGAAGAAGGACACCACAGCCGCGGCCGCAACCGCAGCTGCCCGAGAAGAAGAAGAAGAAGAAGAAAAGAAAGAAAAAAGGTAATTTTTTTTCCTATTTTTCAAGGCCCATAATAGCCATTACGGTCACAAAATCAGGAGGAGGTGGGATGCCCGTTTCGACCCCGTATCGCGTAAAGGTGTCAGCCGTTATCGTTACGTATCGGCCAATATGGCCATATCATAACGGATACTGGACACCTTAATTCCCAAAGAATTTTCTCCCAAAAGGGAAAATGCAACCTACATTGATTATTGGATAAGGAAAAATTTACATAATCCATCGTAAGGTCGGCCGGACAATAAAAAGGCAAGCAGTTTGTCAGACCGGTACCAACATATAAGCAATTTGGCTATAAAAAAAAAATCCACTCGTATGAGTTCACATTTGAAGAAGAAAATCTGAATTTAATATAACTTCTGTGAATTTTCTCAGCCATCCACTAGTTTTTAACACTATATATAACCTTTAGATTCAAAAACATACCGTCATAGTTGTAGATGTGTTCACTCACTATATAACCTCTAGATTCTAAAACACACCTTTCAGCAGAAGTTTCAAAACTGAAATTGACAAAGCAACCACAAATCTCACACATAGAGAATCATCAACAACAAAAAAGCAGTGGGAAGATGATGGGCTGGCTCATACTAATTTCAACAAACACAATGAATGCAGGAATTTATTAAGAACCCAATTTCATATCATTTTCACTTTTCAAACAACGTCGTATAAAAATTTCCCATCCAAAAATAGGAAAGGAATAACTTCAACATAAATCTCAAGCTTGAAACGAAAACAACAAATCGATACCCAGCACCAGCAATAGCAGGGAAACATAACTCAGATGGTTTCCAGCCATTGAAAATGAGAGATGCTCCCATTCCAACAAAGAAATCCTTAACATCATTTTGTTCGACAAATATCTCCCCCCATATGAGCAAAGAACATGCAACCAGAAGGAAGATGAAAAATAAACAGATTTGAACCGAAGTACTGTTAGACAGGCTGAAACATACCTTGTATAGCTAGCATACCTTATATAGTTGGTTTTTCATAGGTAGATGATTCTGATTTTATTTCTTTCCTTGTATAGATGCTATAATCTCTATATATTCAACTCCTTTGGGTTGTCTCAAATACAAAAAAAGCTTTCAGCTCGTCTATCAGAGCATCACTGATCCAAATCCGGCACCACCTGTCAGATCTGACCACCCCTGCGTCGTCCGGCCACCCCTGTTACGTCGTCCGATCATCCCTCTGCTCGTCCAGCACCATCTGCTGCTCGTCCCGCGCCCCTGTTGCAGATCCAACTATCCCCTGCTCTTCCGAACGTCCCCTGTTGCAGATCAGGCCACTCCTTGCTTGTCCGAACGTCCCTTGTTGAAGATCCGCCCACCTCCTGCTCGTCCGACCACCCCCTGCGCGTCCGACCGCCCCCTGCTGCCTGTCCGACCACCCCCTGTTGCGCGTCCGACCAGCCCCTGCGCGTCCGACCACTCCTGTTGAAGATCCGACCACCCCCAGCGTCGCCCGATCTGTTACTGTTGCTGCTGCATCGCCGGATCTACATTTTCCAGATCCACAGGTCCTGTTGTTGTTCCTATTCTTCTTCTGCTGCAACTGTTGCTGTTCCCATTCTTCTTCTGCTGCAACTGTTGCTATCCTGTTGATGTTCCTATTCTTCTTTTGCTGCAACTCTTTGCGTGCTTTATATTAACTTCGATCAATGGACAAGAACTCATCACGTACAGGGGCCCCAAGGTGTAGTTTTGATGGTACCAACTATTCACTATGGGCCATCCATTTTCAGAACTTCCTGAAGGGTCGTGGTTTGTGGGGACTAATTGATGGATCTGTTACTATTCCCACTTCTACGGATGCCGATAAATTGGCTGATTGGGAAATGAACAATGGACGGATTATTACCTGAATTCTCGATTCAGTCGATCGGTCCATTGCTGTTGGCCTCACACCTCATCACACGGCTAAGGCAATGTGGGAGCATCTTCAGACAATTTATCAACAAAGTAATGCGGCCCGGTCATATCGTCTGGAACAGGATCTCGTTAACCTTACTCAAGGTGACGACAGTATTCAATCATTTTATTCTAAAATTGTCACAATTTGGACTGAGATGGCCTTGATGGATCCAATATTTCCTAATGACTTTAGGATTTTCCAAACTATGCGCGAGAGTGCGCAAGTTCGCCAATTTCTTATGAAACTGCGTCCGAAATTCGAGCATTGTCGAGCTGCTCTCTTGAACCGTAGCCCTACTCCTTCATTGAATTCGGTTATTAATGATCTATTGGCTGAGGAACAACGACTGAAAGTTCTATCACTTCCTTCCTCGACTCCGGGATCCTCTGATATGGTGCTTGCTGTGTCCACCACTACATCAATGCGTGGCTCCTCTCTTTTAACATGTCGCGGCTGCAACAAGGTGGGTCATGTTGTTGCTCAATACAAAGAATGGTGCGCTTATTGTCGACGAACTGGTCATGGTATTCAAGACTGCCGTACACGTGCATATGCATCTTCTTCTGTTCGTGGACGTGGTGGTCGTAGTCGTGGCCTTGGTCGTGCTCTTTCTGCTACTGCTGCCACTATTTCTTCCGAGCCGACTGTTATTGATTCTACATCTACTGTTTCTGCTGAAGGTCTTTCATCTCCGTTGACTCCTGCGATGCTCCAGCAAATCGTTCAGGCCCTTTCTGCAGCCGGTATGTCAGGTATATCCCCATCTTCTACATGGTTCTTCGATTCGGGTGTGTCCAATCATATGACTGGTGCTGTATCCCATCTTCGTGACATTCGTCCCTACACCGGCAATCAGGCTATTTCTACTGCTGATGGCACTAGACTACCTATTCAGTCTGTTGGATCATTGACTCTCTCCTTCTGCTCATCGCCAGTTCACCCTTCGTGATGTGTTTCATGTTCCTAACCTCTCCTCCAATTTAATTTCAGTTGGTCAACTTACATCAAATAACTGCTTAGTCATATTTCTTCCCAACTGTTGTTTTGTGCAGGATCTGGCGACGGGGAAGGTACTTGGGAGGGGTAGGCGACATGGTCGTCTGTACGTACTGGATTTTGATCCATCTGTCACTCCAGCCCGTTGTTTCTTTTCTCTTTCTTCATCAGATATTTCTTCAGCAAATAAATTGTGGAAACTATGGCACTTTCGCCTGGGTCATCCACATTCCGATCGGTTACTTCAGTTAATTTCGTCTGGCATGTTAGGGAATATTTCTCTTAATAAAAATAATTTGGATTATTCTTGGTCTTCCTGTTGTCTTTCAAAAAGTAAGTGTGTTCCATTTTTCCTAAGTACTACAAAATCATCTTCTATGTTTGAACTTGTGCATACGGATGTCTGGGGTCCTTCACCAATTATGTCTCTCTCTGGGTTACGATACTATATAATATTCATTGATGATTTCACACGTTACACTTGGATTTACTTTCTGCAATCGAAGTCACAGGTTTTTGAAAAATTCAAGTTATTTCACTCTATGGTGGAGACTCAATTTCGGGTTCCAGTTCAAACTCTCCACTCTGACTCAGGGAGGGAATATCTCTCAACTGATTTTCGTACATTTCTTTAAGGGCATGGAATTATTCATCAAACCACCTGTTCTGATACTCCACAACAGAACGAGGTGGCTGAAAGAAAAAATCGTCATATTGTTGAAAATGCCAACACCCTGATGACAGCTATGACTGTTCCTCGTTCTTTCTGGGCTGAAGCATTGTTACATTCCGTCTACTTGATTAACCAGATGCCAACCAAAGTTCTGAATAGTAAATCTCCTTACTCTGTTCTCACTAGCTTACCTCCTGCATATTCCACATTTCGTGTTTTTGGTTGTATCTATTATGTTCACCTGGCTTCACGTGAACGTAACAAACTATCTCCAAAATCAGTCAAATGTATGTACTTGGGATTTGGGAAAACTCAGAAGGATTTTCGATGTTATGATCCGGTTTCTCGTCGTGTTCGGGTTTCATGACATGTTGTTTCTCTTGAGCACATTGTTTTTCATTCATCTCTTCCTCCTCCGCACACTCCCAACTCTCCTGGTCTAACTGCCTTTCCAGAAATTCCGTTTGCCTCAAGTACTCTCCCTCGTCCGTTGCAGGTTTACTCATGTCGACCACGTACAGATCAACCACCTATTACTCAACCCGAACCTACTGTACCCGTTGCTGATCCCAAACTTACCTCGATCCGTCGTTCCGCTCGTGAACATCGAGCGCCTGATCGGTTGATATGCTCTATGTCTGCCATGAATGCTACTCTGGATACCGTTTCTATTCCTACTTCATACTCTTAGGCAGCCACTCATGATTGTTGGAAGAAGGCTATGGCAGAAGAACTTGCAGCATTGGCAGATAATCATACGTGAGACATTGTCACTCGACCTGCTGACCAACAGCTAATTGGTAGCAAATGGATTTATTCGGTCAAATTCAAGTCTGATGGATCATTGGATCGATACAAGGCTCGACTTGTTGCTCAGGGATACAAACAAGAATACGAAATTGATTATGATGAGACTTTCGCTCCCGTGGCCAAGATGAAAACTGTTCGTACTCTTCTGGCTATATCTTCTGTTCGCTCATGGCCACTCGCTCAGATGGATGTGAAAAATGCATTTCTTCATGGAGATCTTCAAGAAACCGTGTATTTGAAACCTCCTCCTGGCTCCTTAATCCCTAACAATAAGGTATGTCGCCTAAAGAAAGCCCTGTACGGCCTCAAACAGGCACCTCGGGCATGGTTCTAACGCTTTCACGATGTTGTTACGGGTGCTGGCTTTACTCAAAGTGGTCATGACCCATCCTTATTTTTACGCATCACTGCTCACGGAATTGTCATTGTTCTGGTCTATGTTGACGACCTCCTACTGACTGGTAGCGATACTGCTGGCATCTCGGCTTTAAAGGAAGTTCTGCAATCCTCCTTCAAGATGAAAGACCTCGGCCATCTCATATACTTTCTTGGCCTTGAAATCTCACGTTCTAAACGTGGGATCCTGGTCAGCCAGCGTAAATATGCCAAGGATCTTCTCGCTTTGGCATCATTGACAGATCAGAAAACAGTTCAGACTCCCTTAGAACTTAACATTCATTATGGCCACGACGATGGTGATCTACTTGCACAGCCCGACTTATACCGTCGTTTGGTTGGGAGTCTGGTTTACTTAACTATGACTCCCCCTGATATTGCCTATGCTGTCCAAGTCGTCAGTCAGTTTGTTTCTGCTCCTCGGACTCTTCATATGACTGCGGTGTTACGCATCATACAGTACCTACGTGGAACTCTAGATCGATCAATGTTCTTCTCCTCCACGGCGACTCTGGACCTTCGTGCTTATTCAGATGCTGATTGGGCTGGTTGCGCTCTCACACGAAGATCTACCACTGGCTACTGTGTTTTTTTCGGCACTTCTTTCATCTCTTGGAAGTGTAAGAAGCAGGCCACTGTTTCCAAATCAAGCACAGAAGCCGAGTATCGAGCGATGTCTGCTGCGTGTAGTGAGCTTGTTTGGTTACGTGGACTTCTTTCCGACTAGGGCATTCCTGTGCAGAATCCTACTCCACTCCATGTTGATAATCTCAGTGCCATTCAGAGTGCCTCTAACCCGGTTTTTCATGAACGGACGAAGCATATTGAAGTTGACTGTCACTTTATCCGTGAGAAATTTCAGTCTGGGCTCATTTCTCTACCACATGTTGCATCCCATGATCAGATTGTAGACATTTTCACCAAGTTCCTAACTTCTGCACGTCACTCATTTCTCGTTGGCAAACTACTACTTGTCGATGACCCGCATTAGTTTGAGGGGAGATGTTAGACAGGCTGAAACATACCTTGTATAGCTAGCATACCTTATATAGTTGGTTTTTCATAGGTAGATGATTCTGATTTTATTTATTTCCTTGTATAGATGCTATAATCTCTATATATTCAACCCCTTTGGGTTGTCTCAAATACACAAAGGCTTTCAGCTCGTCTCGGTTTACAAGTACTACATAAAAACAGCTTGCAAAATCCTGAAAATCCGCTAACCTAAATAGCCAACGATCCAGCTTCACCCAATGCCAATGGGCAACTATCTATGGCTGCTCAAAATTCAAAGAGATCCCAGCCCTGCATTTTCCAAAGCTATCAGCCCCCTGACCTCTTCTTGCAAATCCATCGTCTCCCTAAAAAGCCTCCTACCCATCTCCTTTTTAAAAAAAAATCAAAGAAAGGGAAAAATATAAATTTAACACAGGACATGCATTTCAGCAGTTGTGCAACCCACAAGCTGCATCCTGGTGAAACGACCAGCTAGCCTCCAAACATCAAACAAAAGGATATCAAGACTTGCCACTTCCCAAAGAATAGCCACTACAAGAAAAACTGGCATTTAGACCGCCGGCAAATCCTTTGCCCGCAGTCAGCTAACAACGGTAAAGCCTTGGTCGGTAAAGGCTTTTACCGGCGGTCAGGACCTTTACTGACAGTTGTACTGGATGCCTCTAAGTTGTCAGTTTTTGCTACACTACCAAAAAATTGGTCAAAAGCTACGGATAAAATTTGTAGCCAAATATGATTAGCCCCCTGTACGATTGTATCATTGGGACATTTTTAAACTTTGCTACGGATTATATCCGTAGCCGGAGAGATCATGGCCTCCGAAAATCCATAGTGACAAAGAAAATCTTTCTTATCAAAAAGTTAAAAAAAAAAAAAAAAAAAAAAAGAATAAGAAAAGAAAAGGTGACCCACATGTATCCTAGTTTAAAAAAAAAAAAAAATTACACCAGTCTAAGCACCTAACATACCTTGGTTAATGTCAATGATCTCCTTGTTGCCGATGATTGCCATTGTTTCCAAGGGACTGGTTTCTTTTGTCGATCTTTGGTGAGCTATGTAGCAGTAGAAGGCATCAGCACCAGTATTTCAGAGTCCTTCAGTAGGTTCAGGCCCTCAATGATATTGAGGTTCACCACCTGTGAGCGAAGGTTCTCTGTTTTGTCTACCAAAAGCTCAATCTTCTCACCACGGTCCAGAACCTGCACAAAGGGAGATTACAATGGGTTTACATTGTTCTGGAAATCACAAGATTTAAATAATTTGGGGGCTTACAAAAGACAGGGCTGCATGGAGGACACTAATCTTGGCATTCTGTCGATTTGAAGCACCCTACAGGAGATTCATTATGAAGTTCAGTTGACAGTGGTTAAACAGTGTTAGCTGTAAGTGTCTAATTGAGAGCATACATTATGTCTGAATATGAAATTCGGTGAAGTAAACGAAAATGAAGCATCTCTTTATATTTGATGTGAATAGCAGAGAAAAAGTAAACTAAATTAGACTAATGACTTCTGCATATAAGAAGTCATAGTTTCCAGGCTAAGAAACAAATGTCGTCTTTCTTTGTTAACTGCTGGTTGAATTGGTTGTTGTGGGAGGGAAGTTTGAGCCAGAGGTGTGGTTTCCGGATTGGCTTGTTCGATTTGGGGTCCCCTCATGTTTTCATTAACGAATTGAAGAAGAACCAATCATAACTTTCAGCTGTGAACTTTGAAGCTACAGTACATACGAACCAAAAGGTAGTTGAACTTTGAAAAAAATCTGGTCCAATCAAACACAAGAATTAGTTTGGTGAACAACACATCCATTGTGCTAAAACAAAGCCAAATCCAAGTCAGATAGTTCAAATTGATTCCCTAACCAGAGAAAACTATACCACATTCCAATATGAAATGACTTTGAGATATTCAGTGATCATTCTTTTAAAACCTGTAAGAACCAGACAGTCAAGCCAGTTATCGACTGGAACCATCCACTAAAATAGGCCGACTCAGTAGGAACCCAGCTCAACTACGTGGGAAACTGTTTAAAAAGGAAAAAAAAGTCATGAGTCAAGGGTCAAACTCATAATTTTATAGTATGAGCAGATCTTTTGCAACCTTCTTAAATTCACATTCAATTTAAAAGAGGATTTTATTTGGCCCACGCATTGCATACAAAAAGAATCATTTGTCAGAAAGTGTTCTACAAAAACAATGAAACATTTTGCAAAGAATCCATACTTCATGAACCAAAGTAGATCTCATAAAACTGAACCCGACTTACCCAACCCAAGTTTGGGTCATATTGGACATTTGCATTTGAAGATCACATCAAGTCTCCTAACTAAGAGGCTCATCATAAAACAATAATGCATTTCAAATGGGAGGTCTTGAAGCAACAATGATCTATAAATAGTACTAAAAGTATGATTTTAGATTAGTGCAAATTTCCTAGTAATAAGAATCTTAGATGCAGAAATATCCATAAAAATAAAACAATTTGGTAAAATAAAGTTCTAGCTAACAAAATTTATGGATAATGCCAACATATATCCTATATAAAAAAAAAAAAAATTCCACAGAACAGTTGGTTACAAGAACTATAAAATATAGTTCCCTTAAAAGAAAAGAATGAGAGAAAACATGATTTGGAAAGGATGAAAAGATGGGAAAAAAAATCTTAATCAAGGTAGCAACAAATAATGGCTTTAGTAGTGGCAGTAACACAAACCTTAATGATTTGATCCTTGGAGGCAGTTAGCACCCAGTCACCATTTTGATTCCACTTGACATAGAGCACGGTATTTTTGTGACCATGGCTACAAAAGATATGCAAGAACAACCTTGAAGTATCCAATTATCAACTGGAAAAAAAAATGGCATGGCAACCGTGAAGAACCATTCTTGGTCGGAGTCTCAAAATTGAGGGAATTATTGAATTACTCATTGAAGATACCTTGCAGCTTCCTCTTTGAAAATCTTCATAGGCTGTTTGTCAAGCAAAGCAAATAGCTCCCCACCTGGGCAAAAATCTGTTATCAAACAGACATATGTAGAAGTCTGTGGAGTAAAAGAAAACTATCAGTATATAGGATAGCATGAAACAGCATGCAGGCATGAAATATGTCTAATATAGGATAGCATGAAACACAAGCATCATCATCATCATCATCAACAACGAGCTAACTTAAACAACAATACCAAATACATCATTTGGCCAGTTAAGAGGGACAAGGCACACCTAACCAAATGACAAGAAGAAATGAACACAGACATGGCCTAGCCATCTAGCCTTTACACATTGCAGGCCTTCGAGAACTATTCTCCCATGACAGAAGCTTACACCACAAACCATGTATATAGCCCAAGGAGACCGGGAGAATGGAACAACCTGGAACTGCCTGTTAGCAGTAAGTTCAAACACCATCATCATTTTACTGTTGAGGAATGCTTTCAAAGAAAATGGTGGAGGTCCATCCTGCCAATTCACAAGAAGAAAGTTTTGACGGAGAAAGTAAGTAGGCACTCGCAAAGTCGCATAGTCCATGATTCTGAGACTCAACTAACTAATGGCTACAACATTTTGTCAAACAGAACTTAATTTAGCAATAGCATCTGAAAGAATAAAACACAGATAAATTCACTGTGATTAACATAAGGATGATCACTTACCATTTAGCCAAATAATTTGAGACATTTTTTCTCCAGTTGGTGAAAATTTTAATAAAAAGATCCCATTCTACTGGTATACTAAAATTCTCACAAATTGCTTCTGTAGAAGCATTCATTGAAGGTCTATTAGAATCTTTCTTCAAGTCATTGAGGATTGTTCTTGTTGAAATCATCTCATATATGACACTGAACATCAACAAGGTTCAATATCTGCATGTTGGAAAGAAGGCCCAAAACCAGTTAGAGATCAATCAATATCTACAAAGATAACATGTGGAGTAGCAAAGTATCCATCAATGATGAGAACCCTGTAAAGAGATGAGATTGACTGGCATTCTAATTAGTTTCACAAGCTTTTAATTAGATCTATTGATAAACTAATTTGGGAAATGTTCTAGCAAATGTGAACTTCTAAAGAAGAAATATTAGCTATGCATAGCATGTTCCATTAGGCGTGTATATGGGAAAAGCATCAGGATGTTTTTTGGGGATTTTGGGTTAAGTCTAATGGTATATAAATGTAATATAACAGGTTCCTCATCTGAAAAATCCATAACAAATATACCATTAGGCTTAAATCCTAACATGATTTTTCTCAAATGAAGGACGGAGTGGATGTTGCACTAGTTATATCGTGTTGCACTTGCAGAGATGCAATCCTAGGGTAGCATCTAAATGACCCAACTTTCCTAGTGCATTGAATCGAAAGCCACAAAAGCTTCGAAAACAGAACAGAATAACAGATAGACTATGCACTCTATTTCTGATTCTGCTTTTAACTAGTTTCAAGGCCTTACCTAATTCAAGATGGATCATAGACAAGATGATACAAGGACACCACACTAAAGAAAAGCAATAAGCTAACGTTGCATATCAAAAATGGATTCATCCTAAGTTGTTTGTTTGAGTCTTCATTAATTTCAGGTTGTCCTCATGATGCTTGATCTTTAATCCCAACTTTTGCAGATCGTCTTGAAGCTTCTGCAAGTTATGAAAGTTGATTATTATTATGTGTGATCGAGACAGTTTGAACTCAGGATAAGTTATTATCACATCAAGATGGTCTATTTACTATGGACTTTCATCAAAACAAATATCAGCAAACTTTAGCTCATGAAGTTCTAGAGCCAACAAACATGGTATATAAAACATCCACAAAATGGAAATTTCGCTTATCACATTTCATCCATTACAAAGGCATCACCTAACTTATCACATTTCGCTTTCAAGCGAGCCTCCATCTCGCGTGCCAGTGACTTTTGATACTCTGTTGTGTCCTGTAAGGATATAGTCAAGACTGAGAAACAAACAGCCTCTAAAGAAAAACCACCTCAAAGTGCTCCAAAATAACTGCCTCACCAACTTCTTTGAATCACCATTTCTGCAGTACTGTTTAATGAGTCAGAAAACCCTTTTGATTATATTTTGAAGAAAAAAAACTTTACTTGAACTATCAAGCAGTTGACATGAAAGAAGTTGCTTAAGTTTCATGGTCTATATAAGCACATGGCATGGTCCCATTCGTAGCTAAGCTATAAATCACAAAAAGCAGTTTTTTTTTTCTTTTCTTTTTTTTTTCTTCTTCTTTTTTTTTTTTTCCCCCTAGTTGAAAGGCTCTAATTTATGCTAGAATTCTGTTGGGTTCTCAGTGTTTCCAACATCTACAAATCAAGATAGCATGAATTGTAAAGATTCAATCATTCTGACTGAGATTTAAGGGCTTCATCCCACGAAATGAAGTAAATGAAATTACTCACAAATGCACCTCCATTTGTGTTCCATAAACATGGCTGTGAAACCTGGCCTGTACAAGCAAGTAGAAGGAAATGCAGACCATTGGCTTGGTGCTGCAGCCACATACAACAGATGCACATGGCACAATATTAAGATGTTTAAACAAGCATACAAAAATAACATAGAAGCTAATGGTTTCAACATTTTCCCAATCTAGCTACTCTCAAGAGAAACAAAGCATTTCATAGTTCTAAAGAAAATTCCACTAACTAGGGATTTTTCAGTTTTTTTAATCTATAATCGACAATTAGAGAATCAACACTACAAAATCCCTAATTAGGGATTCGAAACTCAAAAATTCCCAAAACACAAATCATTACACAATGTTACTTTAAGGATTAAAAAATGCCAAAAAAATGCCCAAATTGATATGAATAGATAAGGGGGAGAGAGAGACCTGATATTGCATAATGATCCTTAATCTGCTGGACAAAAGAAAAGATGAAATAAAAGAGGGAGAGAGAGGGAGAGGGAGAGGTAGATCAAGAGGAGAGGGAGAGGGGAGGGTTCGAGAGTGAAGAGGGAGAGGCTAAGAGGTAGATCGAGCAGAGAGGGAGAGGTGCAGAGAGGGAGGCGTAGAGAGATAGATCGAGCAGAGAGGGAGAGGCGCAGAGAGAGAGAGAGAGAGAGAGAGAGAGAGAATCGGCGGTCGGGAGAGAGAGCGGCAGAGAGAGGGATAGAGAGGGTTAGAGAGGGAGAGCGAGTGGCAGAGAGAGGGAGAGAGAAAAAGCCGCACTAGGTTTAGTTTTTTTTTCTTTCTTTCTTTTATATATACGGACCTTGCCGGCAGCTGTTAAAACTGGCAGCCAGCAAAGGGTTGGCTCATTGGTTGGGTATGGCCCTGTTTCTTGTAGTGAGCAAACACCCACCAACCATTCTGAAGCAGGATGAAGAGGCAAGAGATTTCCAGTCCTCAAACATCAAGCAAGCCTGCAGGGACAGCTACGATATCTCGTTTGAAGAAGCCAATATTGCAATTCTTCCTCAACAAACTCAGACTGAGGAGAAGAAGCCAACCTTGAATAGAATGCATCATGCCAGCAGCTACGATATCTTGTTTGAAGGTTAGCCATCCTCGACAAGGGCAAATGGTGCCTGTCCTTAATTTTTGGAAGAAAGTATTACAGAACTTTCATTTTTGCTAGTGATAATCAGATGATGAGGATCATTCAATGAGAGCAATTTTTGAAAGGGGATGGCAAATCAAAGGTGGGCACCACATGATAGACAATTTAGATTGATAAATGGACATCATTCTAGTATACTCAGTTTGGACTGTCCATTTATCTAGTTATTGATTGGATGGTTAGGATAGTCTTATGGAAGTGACTTTTACGAGGGGAAGCACAACCAAAGGTGTGTCTCACATGATGGACGGTCAACAATAATTTGATGAATGGAGTATCCTAGATTTCGGGACGTGTGTGATGTAGAGCGGGTCGCGGACAATTTCATGGCCAAGATGGATCAGAAAAGGCCCGGTCGATGACAGAAGTGATCTGGACCATCGGACCTTAGATCGGGCGTATCTCGCAATCTAGAATGAGTTATCTGACGTAAAATATATAATTTTGGGGAAGAACGAGCTACTTTAGCCAACCAACCCCGCTACGCCGGGTTGCGCAGCCCGGAATTGCGAAAAACCCCTCGATCGACGGTCGTTTCCCTGTTTTAATTTCATTTTTACTATAAATAGTAAGTTTTAGTTTGATTATAACTCTTCATCCGTCGGGCTTTAGGAGTTGCGCCCAACGTGAAAAGAGCTTAGAATAATTAGGAGAACGGTTTGGTGAAGACAAATAGGACACTTACTATTTTTGGCCGAAAACCTTTCGCACTAGTAGACATCACGACCGTCTATAAATAGTAAGTTTACTATTTATAGTAAGTCGTGGATTCTAGGAGTTTGAGTTGTAGTTTGATTCTGATTTCTTTCCTATTGCTTGGTACCCCTATTTAAAGGGTTGTGAACTCATTTTTACTCATTCATTAATCAATTTCGAATTTATTAAAATTAATTTTTATTTTCTGCTTTCTTTCCTCGTGGATTCGAGAAGTCTCTGTGAGGAGTCCAGAGACGTTCCGTGGATTCGGAATAGTTATCCTTTTGAGGAAGACGGTGCTCGACCTCACGTCCTTCCCCTGCGTCAGTGTGTGTTTCCACGAATCTCTTCACTTTTTCAAAGAGTTCAAAGTTGTTGGAAGAGTTCAAGGTTCAAGGCATCCAAATATCTCAAGTACCAACAAACACGAGAGCTGTCAAACAACAGCAAAACTGGACTTCTAGTAGAAGGTGAAGTTCCATGGAAGTAGACCTTCCCAGGAAGTTCTAGTCCATGCATCCAAATTATCAGTCCCTATATTGTTAACAACATCATATCTCACAATTAAGCTAATTAAAACTCAAGACAACAAGCATCAGAACACCCCGGCAATCTAAGTGCTCCAGATTGAACTCTGAACCAGTGCAGACGACAACTTCAAAGATTATCTAAGAATCAAACTCACGTGCATATTAGTAGCTTGGTTTGCAAAGATTGTCGCCACAAAGTCCTTGTCCATGTCATCAGCATTTATCAGAGAAAAACACAATGACTGTATGTTCCCAAACAAGAACTCATGACAAATATGACACAAAATTAACAAACTAAATACAAAAGAGTAAGAGAAATGGTACATGTGGAGATACTATTCACACCCACCTTGGTAAAGAGAAATGATCATACATAGATGGAATTCAATAACAATAACAGCCACTGTAAATATATGTTACCATACTGGCCATAAAGTCCATTTCAGCCATTTAAAAAAATAAACCATGTATCTTCCCCGTAACGCCGTTAAGGGCCTTTCTTCTGCAACAGCCGTTACAGCCCGTGATGCATAACGGTTCCCACCATTACCATCACGTAACAGGCCATTACTGAACCATTTCTGCAACAGCCACATTTCTTTCCCACCAAATTTTCTTTTTCCTTTTTCTTTTTATTTACCAGTATCCGCAACTTGTCACATGTATAGAATACCCAATCTGTCCACACTATGATCATAAACTGGTATGAAAATCAAGCAGATTTACCAATGCAGGACCCACTGTCAAAATCAATGGACAGCTGATATATGAATCAGTCTGCTCGATAGGCCCAATTTTCATACCAGGTCAGGTGATCATCATAGTGTGGTCCACCTTTTCTACAGATTAGAAATTCAATATATCCACCAATTTGGTAGGAAGGAACTGTATTTGATCATTACTCCACAAAATGAAAATTTTGAATACGAAAAATGTAAATGTTTGTGCACAAGTCAATTAGGATTTGCAAAGATATCACTGTCTCAGAAGCAATACATTCCAAATGAAACTAACAATTTTGAGAAAATAAAATAAAATAATCCTATATAAAAAGGAAAGAAATCATATACCTGAGTGTAGAATTTCAAAGCATTGATGAAATCTCCGCTCAAAAAGCATTCGCACCCCTTCTGCTTCCAAACCAAAACAGACGCTGCGTTCTTACGACACAGCCCCATCTCTTGTGTACGTTACTTCTCCGACAATCGAAGAAGATGAGAAAAATTGAAAAGGGCAAACAAGTAATAAATGGAGGGGGTAAAGGGCAATTTTGGAAGTTGGAGAATGAATGGGAGGATGGATTTTAAAGTACCTTGCGGATATGACGTGAAGAGAGGAAGAAGTCGAGAAGTGAGGAGCACGTGAGGGCGATCGTCCGGAGTTGCACTGGAGATTGTCTGCTTCATATGGTTGGGAACCATAGATTTCAGCTTCCGCATTTTCTTTCTTGGTTTGAGCTGGGCTCGGCCGAATTGGGTCAAGCTAAAAAGGCTTGAGCTCGAGCCTAACCTAAAAGTTAATCGGGCCATTCATGTGAAGCCCAAGCCAGGCGCTAGACTGGGTCAGGCAAGTTACCCGGCCATTGCCACCCTAACGCCCGAAACAGAGAACAGACCCCAATGTCCGGGTCACCCCGGACTCGGGCAAGTCTCATCGACCAAGTCGATCACATTCATTATGGTGCAAGTCTTAAGTGGGGCCTGCTTGATGAACTGATTGAATGTGCGAAATAGAAAAAAAAAAAATTTTTATTATTATTATTTTTTTTTAAACACACGCACCCAACACACATACCCACACACGGCTAGTGGGATTTCACCACCTATGGGTGTCGAACACAAGACCTCGTTTTGAAGTTCCTCAGAGTTTACTACTGAGGTAAGGACTTGAACCCATAATAGATATAGACATGGAAACACATAATGTTACCATCAGTGGACATGCGGTGGAGGAGAAGAAGGTAATCAAGACCGTCCGTCGGACTGGGAAGGCTGCCGAGCCGTGGCCATTCCCATCTCCTTGATAGAAAGCTTACAATTGTTGCAAGTTAGTCAGGGAACCATGTTCGCGTGCAATGAATGCCTTCAAAAATGAACTGGAAAGATTTCTGCAAAACCCAAGTCCCAATATTCATAGTTATTTCCTCTACTCGACACAATAACAGCTTCCACATGGCTTCCTACCTATCTACCAGCATAGGTGAATGATCACACAGTCAATTGTGTGATAACTTACGATATGCTTGAGCTGTGCAAAGCCACCATGATGCTATTATGATGTGAATTTCTGTGGAGCCCAAGTGACTCCATATGCGATTTAAAATAATAATAATAATTTTTATTTTTATTTTAAAGACCAATAGATAGGTGGGTCCACCACAGATAGCATGTGACAACCAAAATAAACATGATCGAATAATCACATCGGCACAAATAAGGACATGAAAAATGGAGGTAACAGTAAAAATGGTCACACCATCTACTTTGCCTGCTCTAATTTGAATGGATGTGATCATCTGAAGAGGATGATATCGGTGCAATGTGCGATCCACGGTGGATCCCTCCGGTCCTATCCAATGGTCCATGGTGAAAGAGGTGGACCCACTTGGGCCTTACATATAAATTCACACCTTGTAAGGTACAAAGGCTTCGCACTTGGATCATGGCTCTATAATTACTCACACACGCAAAAAAATACAAACACACACAGGTGTATGTGCACACATACACACAAATACATCCAAGGTATTATACAAGGCGGGACCTGCATTACCAGCATCTCCATATGGACCAGCATTTTGTAGAGGTTGGGCCCACCTTCCAGTAACCCAGACTATTTCATGAAGTGAGCACCATGTATGGGTAATGGACCAAAAATCTTCTCCAGCATACAATTCCGACCATATGATCAAAGTACTTCCCATTTCATATGAATGGTCAGTTATGTTTCTCACTTTAGTTGTCCATCTGCTACTCGCTAATTATCATATGGCTAGGCGCCTGAAATGCAGGTGCCTTTGTGGGTACATAGGGAGTGGGAAATGGGTGGAAATTGCAATATCATCTATTGATGCTAGACCCACAGGTTGTACGGGCTGGGTCACTGAAAAGTGCACTCCACCTGTGTCAAATGCCAACCTTTATGAAAATGCCAGTATTCCAGGTTGAGATTGTATACTTCCCATGCATGTTTTTTTTTTTTTTTCAAATGACAATTACATGTGTATTTGTGTTGTATAAGAGTATCTCCCCATTTCTATATCTAGTCAGATCTGTATTAAAAGAAGAGAGAGAGAGAGAGAGAAAGAGAGAGAGAGAGAGAGAGAGAGAGAGAGAGAGGAGAAAAGGATCAAGCATTCTTACAAAGTTGGACATGAGGACATGATCTCGAGTTTGGGAGCAGTAAATGCCCGACCAGTCACAAGGATCCTCATCGAAGGCATTCCAATTCGACAGCACTGAGGAAAGGGAAAAGAGTTCAAAAACATGGCTTTGAAACTAGACATGAGAGAGAGATTTTCAAAGAGGAGAGAGAAAAACAGAGAGAGATTTAGAGAGAGAGAAGGAGAGGAATGTCTTGGCGTTTGGTGTCGAGGGAATACTGAAAGTGATGATCAAAAGCAAAACTACCCGGACTGCTAAAAAATGGCATCGATCACACTAAATTTCTTCTCTTTTCTTTTCTTTTTCCTCTCCCTCTTTTCTAAGAACTCACGCAGAAATCTGATGCAAATCTCCAAGAGATTTAAAGAAACAAAATCCAATTTCCATATAACCCATCTAAACAGAACACCCAATGAGTACTGAAAGTGTAAAATTCCCAACCACCAGCTTCGTAAATCGATCCTAAATGAACCTCTTTGCTAAGAACTCACACAGAAATCCAACGCAAGTTTCCCAAAACATCAACAAAAAATAATAATAATAATAACTAAAAGCCCTCAAAAATCACAAGACTTGTCAAACGTAATGGCTGCCAAAACAGCAAAAATCCCAACAACCCAGTACGCAAAAAATCACCCCAAATGAATTCCTTCACACTAAATTATAAAAACAAAACTGAAACGGAAAGTACAAGATCCCATCCAATGTAAAAATTGAAACAGAAATTACAATATTCATAAAAACCAGGATCTTTCTACTAGTAACAAAAAAACAAAAACAAAAACAAAAACTAAGAATGAAGAGAAAATATATACGTTCACTGGGTGTAAATGAGTGGCAAGATAGAAACAGAAAAAGCAGAAATGGCAGCAAGAAGCTGCAAGAGTGCAAGAGATCTCATGCTTTAAAAACCCAAGAAGGAATTGAAGAAGATGGAAAATGGGAAGGTGTGTTTCACTGAGGAAAGGGAAAAGAGTTCAAAAACATGGTTTTGAAACTAACCATGAAAGAGAGAGATTTTGAAAGAGGAGAGAGAAAAACAGAGATAGAGATTTAGAGAGGGAGAGAGAAGGAGAGGAATGTCGTGGCGTTTGGTGTCGAGGGAGTGATTTGGAAATTTCTGATATTTGTGAGTGGGTATTACTCTTGCCTTTCTCTTTTTGCATTCTGGGAGATGATTCGGGAGAGTCGCAGGAAACAGAATAAAGTACACCACCTCTCTACCATAATCATGTAAGGTTAAGATACTAATCTAGACCGTCCATCTACTGGGAAAAGTCATGGAAGAGCTATTATTTAAAAATAAAATGTTTTCCTCAATTACTGAATTTATTTTCACCATTATTCAATTTCACCTGTGCCTTAGTTTTGAAAGCGTTTTTTGAACGGCTACGATTATTTGATAACTTTATATATAAAAAAAAATCATCCTGAATAAGACCCACTAGATGAACAGTCCAGATTAAAAGATCATTGTCCTACGTTTACTGTAGATAGATGCGTATAGCATATTCTAGTTCTTACTACTCGACCATATCTTTTCCCTGCATTAGGGGGAGTGGAGTGTAATGACGTGTCTTAAGTGAGGACGATTGATTGGTTGGGTTGGAAGATCAGAAATGACGAGATATATCATACTCGGGCTGTTTATGATGTTTGATACGCGGGCGCTCGGAAATTGTATAGTTGGCATGTATTAAGTCAAGTTAAACTGACTAAAAGTTGGAACTTATTGTTTTTGAGTTACAATATCAAAATCAGATTGGTTGAATGATCTTGGAATCTGATTTGTGGAGAGTTGGAGTTTAATTCTGTAACTTCTGATTTAAAGAGTTTGAGTTAGAGTTTGATTCTAAAATTTCGGATTTGAACTACTGTAGTAGTCGATGGAAAATTTTAACCCTATCCATAAAAAAGGCAGCCTAATGTAAACCTGTCGGGGTCACCAGGCCCATGTGATTGGCGGTCTTGATGTCCGAATCATGGACCCACTTTTACGAAATGTGGGACCAAGAACCTATTTATGGAATGAGCATTCCGAGAAAAAGGGCCTGCGGCATACCAATATCGTGCGTTTGTACTTATTTTCTATGTTGTGCCTACTACAAGTGGCTAGTATCCGAGCGATCCTAGACTGTCCAAATCATAAGATCACATTGATTGGATGATCTTAACCATTAGTTTCTGCCCGGTTGAATTTGGATGGCTAACAGTTTTGTTTCTAACAGTTTATTATGAATTTCGGTCCATATTCCATCCAAAACATGGCCACTGATTTGGACGGCATGGATTGGCATTACATGAACACGTATTACCGACACGGTAGTCCGGTGGACCTACACAATATCCAATCCTCGTTTACTATCCAGTAGTCCAACCATAGATGGGTTACAACTTGCAACCCATGAATCACGTGAAAATAATGCAAATGAACGATTGGAAAACAGCCAGCGGACTACAGCCAAGAGGTAAACCTATGGTAATATGAGGATCGACCAACCTGTATTATTTTTAAGGTGTGGCCCACCCAAGAACTTCTGGAGATCGTGTTAGCTTACCATGCATAGAGGAGATGGACGGACTAGATTGTTGGATACTTGAGTGGAGTAAGGTGATCCATATGCAGGCATAGCCAATGTGGCATATACATGTAACTCAAAAGTTAATCCAAACCATCCAAATAGTAGGAATGCATTGTGGTCCAGTCATAATTAAAATGATACAAATAAGGAGAAACCCCGGCTACTCTGTTGCCGACCATCAAATGGATGGTTAGAATGAAAACGAATAATTTATTAAAATCCAGCTAAACATGTCCATTCCAGAGAAATTAGAACATACGATCAATTGGAGTATGTGGTTATGCCATCAGTTCCAAGATCGGATAATTCGAATTGAGGACATCAATGCCACGTGTCATTAGAAGCATGCACGCGCATGGATCTTCGTACTCATAGACAGGACCAATGTTTTTTGTCTGAACAAAGTAATTGCTTTTAAGAGAGTTGCTGTTACGGGTAACATTAGCCGAGTAGGAACTCGCAGGACGCCGATTTCCCGCTGAAGCCCTGCCCTAGGAAACTAGGTGGGGCCCACCGTGATGTTTGTGAGAAATCTTCCCTGTACATCCGCTTTAAGAGATCATTTTAGAACACTAGACTAAAAATGATCTAGAGCCAAGACTCAAGTAGGCCACACGAGAGGAAACAGTGGGGATTGAGCAACCACCGTTGAAACATTCTTATGGTCACAAAATTTTTGTATCAGGATAATTGTTTTGTGTTTCCAGTTCATCCCAATGGGAATGACATTATAAACGGTTTGAATTCCATGTAAACATCAAGGTAGAGCCCAGAAAGCTTTCAACGGTAGGAATTTCTTTCCTCAATTATCCCTCTAATGTGGCTCACTTGATATTTGGATCCAGGTCGTTTAATTGTAGCGTACATACAATTATCTCAAAAAACGGATGGACGGGATGGATTTCTGAAAAACATCATGGTTAGCCCCACCTAGCTCTCAGCGCAGGATCTCCCCCTGCAAAGACTTCTGCAGCCTGTCAAAATAAAAACGTGCGTTTGCAATACTAAGAAAGAACCACTTACAGCCCTGCGACATCTTTGGATGGATAAGCTGCACCATCTGTATCCATTACTGGATCATTACTCTATCATGATTAAAAGATTTAAAAATCTGAGTTCAAGAGATAAGATCGAATGGTAATTATCAATTTGACTTCTAATGCCCAATCCGTGGTGGGCCCATGGTTCTGGCTAGTTTGTATAGATATAAAAATGTTAGCCATGCTTATAGTGGACTGATGAGTATGCATAATCCAACTTACCATGCCAAGATAGAATATGGTTTCTAATTTCATATAGGAAATGATAATTCTCCACCATTGTTAAGTTGTGGTGTCCTATCTGATAAATACATGAAATGGCCAAACCATGTTGTCCCATGCCTATGCAGAATGGCTCAAACATCTCATCAATCTGATCGAGGAAGATCAACCATCTGATTTTTTGCTTGCTCAATTTGACCCACTGCAATTTCAATTTGAGCCATCTATTCGATAGCAACCAATTGAATGGTTAAGATGGTTCATCCACAATGGGGACCTACTCTAGACTATGCTCCATCCATAATGTGAACTACAGTTTGGACGGTCTGGATTGAAGTGCAAGCATGAGGAAGGGGATAGTTCATGAGATACCGGAACTTAGGAAAAAGGTGGTGGGCCCATCACAGTGTCCACCGCGTTAATAAAATCTATAATAATTAGTTTCAGCTTAATCCTTCCTGCAGGCGCATGTTAGATGCTGCCCATGAGGTGGTACGGGAGATGGATGGATTTTATCTATTTCTCCTCAGAATATCGCCTTCGACGGATTTCTTAATCCCACACGCGTACAGAAATCTACAAATGCACACGCCACCAAGTATGCCCGCATGGCACACAAGTGAAATATCCAAGCCATCCAACAGAAGGGAAATATCATATGTATTCCATATTCCAATAATTATGTCAGTCCATCAGTTATAGGGGCCATAGAGAACTGAAAAAATGAACGATTTTGAAGAATTAGCTTTAGTTTTCTAATATGTCAACTTATAAACCTATTGGATCACATTTATATTTTAAAAGAAATATAAAAGGTGAGTTCCACTATATGAATGGCTTGGATTTTTCATCTGTTTTCCACGCTGGCATATGCGGTGGCGTGCGTGCTGCTGACTGTATACGCGTGTGGACTTATTATAACTACGGATAGAAGAAAACAAATGTAAATAGCTGTGAATTTGAAAGGATTCCCTCTACGAGTTTATACAATACAACGAGAAGAACCTGAATACGGTAGCGCTATGTCTACATAGTAACCGTGGTAGGACAATGTATCAATCAGGACCGTTGATACCTCTTACTATGACTGGATATTTTATCTATATTGATATAAATCTGATAATATTATCAATATGATCATGACCTTCAAATAAACGGTTCAAAATAAAAATAGCTAATGATCAGCGTCAAGTTCTGAAAAAATAAAGACTTTCCAGGGAAATGATGTCTCTGTAGGTTTAAATTTTGAAAGAAGGTCATGTATGATTCGCCGACCTGCAATGCGTAGCGTGGAGAGATGGTGCATTTCTTTCTTTCGTTAGTACGCTGCCTGCTGAGGTATGACCACGTGCAAAAGGTTGCGGTCACCTTATCACATGCAACCCAATCTACTACTCCCAACATGTGATATTCGGACATCCCGTCCGTACAAATTGTGGGCCCCACCATAAAGATCACTTGGTGCAAAATTCAGGACGGTCTACTTGTCAGGCATTGAATCACATTACCGGAAAGTCTGATATAGACCATCCATTCGCTCAGTGGGATGCGGATTGGATACTGCCGCGGCTATGTACGGACAGGGTCTTTGAGGTGTCACTGTGATGTATGGGTTCTATCTACACCGTCCATTCATTTTTTTTTCATTTCATTTTAGGGTTCAATTTAAAAAATGGGCAGTTCCAAATTCAAGTGGACCACACAGTGGGAACTAAATACTACCGTTGAAAGTTGTTTGAGTGCGATCAAGCTGATATTTGTGTTTTCCATTTATCTAGGTCTGTAACGTTGTGAACAGGTTAGATGGAAATTACTCATCACTGGAAGGTTTCAACGGTGAGTATTATTGTCACTACTGCTTACTGTGGTGTGGTCCACTCGAGGCTTTGATCTAACTCATTTTTGGACCTTTATTTTAAAATGGCATGAAAAAATGGATGGACAGTGCGGATAAAAATCATACGCCAAAGCGCCCCTATTATGTATGTTTTTATCTATGCAATCCGTCCCGCTCATTTGTACGGATAACGATGTTCCCCTTTGAAATTTTCCCGGTTTACACTGATGTTTATTTGCCATTAATACGTTCATAAGGTTATCATGACAGGAAAACCACAAATAGCATCTTATCCAAAACTTTTGTGCGCCTTAATAATTTTTTAACGGTGGTAAGTGTTGAATTCGCATTATTTCTTGTGGTGTGTTCCACTTGAGCTTTGGATATACTTTAACTTTGGAATCATATCCTAGAGTGAGCTGAAAAACAGATGAACACAGTGGATAGAATACGTACATCAAGGTGTGCCCCACAGAGTATCCACGGCTCCTCGTCACGCCATCCGCTTCCCTTCGATTCTTCATACGTTTTCAAGGGCAAAATGGGAAACCAAAATTATGGAAGCTTGAAAGAATGGGTTGTACCGTTTGCAGCGTACAACTGGTTGCAGGTGAACAGTACTCGTTTTAATATAATAGTACAACTTCGTACTACGTATTCAATATCTTATCTTTAAGGATGGCGAATGTGGGGCCCACCAAATGATACATATATAATAATCTAATACCATATAATAATTCATCGACGACTTGCTGATACTTTACGTATCGGTTTCATGACTGTGCATCTCAACTAACGGAGGAACATGACACCACAACCTACAGAAATCAATGTTTGCTTTGCTTTCCGAGGAATACGGCCGGAATCCTCAATCAATGCACGCACACGTATCGCCACGTGTGGGGGTCACGTTTTGTCATGGATCATTGATCGGGTGGACCCCACTTGAGTGATATCCAGATCTCGTGACTTGGTGGAAGGTCCTAATCGGCTAATCCTTCTCAGTGGTGTGGATCAGAAATAGACGGTTAAGAAAAGGACAACGGCAGTGGTCCACCTTCAACGACGGAGAAAAGGCCAAACATTGGAGCGCTGTAAATATTCCAATCTAGGTATTTTTTGATGTGTACACCAGTGGGCCCCACTTAATGGGCTCTTTTCGTAACCCGGAAGGTTTCAACTTTCAATCAGGCTGGAATCCTTTACAACATCTGTTTTGCGTATTGTAAAACACTCAAGCTTTGTGGGCCTACCATGCTATCCATTAACATCCACTCCGTCCATCAGATGGGAATCTTCCATGCTGGTCCCAGATGATAAAAATTAGCAAGATGGATAATCCAGGTGGGCCACACCACAAGAAATAATAAGGATTGTATGCCTTCCATTTATTTCTTTTTGGAGCCAAGGCGAGTACCCTTCATCAAACCCGTTCATCAGGCGTTGATCACAAGGATGAATGTAAGAATAAAAAATCACTTGAATCTAAAACTAAGGTGAACCACACCGGGTGAACATAAATGTTTATATTGTTTCCATTTGCACGACCCATATGCATTTTTCTTAATCAGGATGATATTTTATATATAGAGCTAAAATAAGCTTTCTCAGATGATGGACGGTGTGGATTTTACATATACATTATAGAGGCTCCACATAACTTAGGGGCCTGTTTGGCCGGACCGATCCCACGGTATTAGGTGGGATGGGATTAAGAAAACATCATTATTACGCATGGCAGGGACCGTGCCCTGTAACCATGGGATAAGCTTAATTTCCCTTCTTTGTTTGCAATACGGTGGTACGTTGAAAGGATATACCCATCATCATTTGAAACTATTGACAATAACACACAGGTGTTATTATCTAAACCGTTCATTGGTTTTGTAATATCATTTTTTGGAATGGGCCTAAAAATGAGGCAGATCCGAAACTTATGTGGCCCCAAAGAAGTTTTCAATGGTAAGTATTCAATCCCCATTGCTTTCTATGATGGGTCCACTTGAGCTTTAGATCTACCTGGATTTTTGGTCCATGCTCTAAAATGATCTTGAAAAATGGGTGGACGGTGTGGATATAGGCCACACATCATGGTGAGACCTACACAACTTGCTAACATTGAGTGATATTAACACGGGACCGATACGATTCCATCTAGCCTACTTCCAAGCATTTCCACTCTTCCCAAACGTGGAGTGGAATTGGCACAAGACAGGTACAATTCCATCCCACCTAAGCCCATCTAATCCAGCCGGCCAAACAGGCCCTGGTGTTTTACGCAGTGTAAAACAGGCATTGTAGACGATTCCCTCCCTTTCACTGTGGCTAAAGCCTCTGAGTGATGGTTCACCATCACTTTTCTTGGTAGTAACCCGAGGTCTCTTCCACCGCACACCGGACAGACATACAAGGCAATCTGCAGGGTCGAAATAGTGGAACCCGCAGTGAAAGACTCACAGCACAAAATCGACGGTGATCATCAACCAACCTTGATAATCTGGCTTCGCTTGCTGGATGTTGACCTTTGAATATTTCGTTGTTGACGTTAATTGGATTATCATTTATACATATTATTTCATCTTATCCCACATACAAATTGGGCCTTATGATTCAGACGGTTTGGATTGACACGTATGTGTTCCACGTGTTCAGCCGTTGAAACACATCAAATAAAAAGTGGTGGTGAACTAACACCATAGTCTTAACGTTTTTAGTACTGAGAAGGTTGCTTAGCGAAGATTTCCTCGTAATTCTCTCATTTTTATCAAAAAGTTATGTACTGATGCATCTCTTTTATACAAGCAGTTGACCATTTTTCATTGATCGAAACCGTTGGTACGATGGGACCCACCATCAATGATAGTGGTTCAAACTCTTATGCAGACTGGATGATCCAGTCCATCCGTCTGTATATGCTATTTAGGATCGTTGATGTGTTTTCTTCCTAACTATATATTATTGGCCACTAGAAGCCTTGGATATTTCTATATGTTTTAGTCAGTACCTGTCCATTATAGTTTCTTTCAGATCAACAGTCAGGATCTTCTAACCATGGCCCTAAATGTAAAATCTGATGCATCAGGACACTATTCAGGTTGGTGTCCCTATTTCCCCTTCTTCTCCGTGAAGAAAAGGGATAGCTACTCCGGGGGCTGGCTCCTGGAGTTTTGTCCGCACTGTCCGAGACCGGACGATTCAGGTGGGGCCCACGTGCCATCTAGAGTGGGGTCCACTGAATTAAATCCTTAAGATTACTTAAGGTGCATCCAATGCAGGATAAACCACCCGAGAACTACGACTGGGGTGGCTCCTTCAAG
Organism: Magnolia sinica; assembly: GCF_029962835.1. Taxonomy (NCBI): domain Eukaryota; kingdom Viridiplantae; phylum Streptophyta; class Magnoliopsida; order Magnoliales; family Magnoliaceae; genus Magnolia; species Magnolia sinica. The sequence continues at coordinate 79,822,444 of NC_080586.1, forward strand.
GAATCTGCCATTTTCCAAATTTAAGGACAAATCAGACCCGTCCAATTTCATGGAATGGCTCCAAATAAAATGGCCAGAAAATGCCAAATTCAGTAAAACGGTCTATAAAATGCATGATTAGTTGCAAGGAAATCCCAAGCTAACCGTTGGATTGCTACCTTTCTAAGTTTTCTTTTGCTGTTTCTCAAATATTCTTTTCCCATTTCATGACTTCTTTGGAAAAGAAAGGATGGTTTCAAAATAGAATTTTATTTCAAATTTCCTTTCTTTTTTTAAAAGATTTTATTTATGTTTTAGTTTTTACTTATGAAATGAAATACAACAAGTGTGGATGAGTGAAGCCCATGGTCCACCGATCTAAACTGTTGATTTCATGGTTTTCACCATGAATAGACCATGCAGAAAAATCCCCAAGATCAGAAGAATTCTACCCCTTAAATAGTTGAAAGCGAATTGGGGTGGGACCTTTAAGTGTCTGACCAGATTAGTGTGGGGACCACCATAATGTGTTTGTTTATCCATGCCGTCCATCCATTTTCCAAGATCATGTTAAGTTATGGCCCAAAAATGATGTAGATCTAACGCTCTAGCAGACCACACCAAATGGCAAGCTAGGGGTTTTATTAAGCAAGCTGCATTAAATGCAAGAGCCATATCTGGTGTGGTCCACTAGAGTGTTGGATGGGCTCATTTTTAAGCCCACACCTTAACGTGATCTCAAAAAAGGGATAGACGGCATGGATAAATTGATACATTATGGTGGGACCCACATAAATCTGGTCAGGCCCTTAGGGCCTGTTTGGCGGGGCAGATTGGATGGCATTAGAGTGGATTGCACAGATTTCAAGATAATGATAACTGCGTCAGTGGATAGGTGTAAGATCCATGGGATTGCTATATCAGGTCTGTTTGGCACGCCCAGCCAATACCAGGATTAAACCTTCCAATCCCTAAAACCAAACACACCTCAGGCAATTTTGAAGGGATTAGGGTGGATTGGATGGGATTTAAAGATAATGATGGTGATGTCAGTGGATTGTCTTAAGATTCATGGGATTGCTATATCCAGGATCATCTATCTTCCAATCCCATCCAATCTGCCCAGCCAAACACGCTCCGACAAGGGTCGGATACGCAATCCAATCCGCTTCCTAAGTAGTTGGTCAGCAAATAGTCAATTAAAAGAGGAAATACAGCAATTGTTAACATTCAACCGAAAATGGAAATGCTGGACAGCTAAGAGCTTACTATCCAGCGGAATTTTTGGTGCATGGGCCATGAAACGTGGGGTCCTTTGTTTTCATGGTTTGGATGATTAAAACATGAAGTCGTGGACCATTACGAATTCTCGACCTTCATTGAATGTCTTTGATTATCTGTTAGATGAGACTCTACGCATGGTTTTGACCCCAAAGCTCATTTGGTCTTGAGTTGACTTGACCCATCTGAGACGGTGGCATGGAAGGGACGAGTCCGCGGTCCATGCTACAGGACCCAACATTACTATGGGCCCTACATGTGTGTGTTTTATGTAATTTAACTTACAAAGCTGTACAGTGGATCCGGCCTCTGATGGGTTTGCTCATTCTACACGTGTGTGATAGCCTGCCTGTAGGTACGATTGATCAGATCTTTCCATTAGCAGGCAGAAGTATTTAGGCAAAATCAAGACATTTCACGCCTTCGGTGGGCCACAGCATACCAAACAAATGAATGGACAGTTTTTTTTTTTTGTTAACGGTCAGTTTGTTATGTAAATGTTGCCCACCTGAGAAGTAAAACAGCCTGTTTTTTATGACATGATCTTGGAATTCTTTCCAACCATATGAAAAGCTCAGATCTTGCACATGTGTTTCATATCTGCACGTGTGTCTGCGTGCGAGATCCACAGGCGTGTATGGTTTCAACCCAATATTATTTACCATTGGTTAGATGGTCTTCGAAACTATCTGAAAATGCAGCCAGTGGGTTCGGTACAAAGCTCAATGGTCAGTCAATCCTGTCCATCTAATTGATATACTTGGTAGAAAGTGAATTTCTAGCCTTTTATCTGAACCAAAACTGCAGTGGGTCCCACTGGGCTGTCAATCAATGGTGATTTTTGCGCTACATGCCATCTAGAGTGGGGTCCACTGAATTAAATCTTTAAGATTACCTAAGGTGCATCCAATGCAGGATAAACGCCCCGAGAACTACGATTAGGGTGGCTCCTTCAAGGAATCTGCCATTTTCCAAATTTAAGGACAAATCAGACCCGTTCAATTTCATGGAATGGCTCCAAATAAAATGGCTAGAAAATGCCAAATTCAGTAAAACGGTCTATAAAATGCATGATTAGTTGCAAGGAAATCCCAAGCTAACCGTTGGATTGCTACCTTTCTAAGTTTTCTTTTGCTGTTTCTCAAATATTCTTTTCCGATTTCATGACTTCTTTGTAAAAGAAAGGATGGTTTCAAAATAGAATTTTATTCCAAATTTCCTTTCTTTTTTTTTTTTAAAGATTTTATTTATGTTTTAGTTTTTACTTATGAAATGAAATACAACAAGGGTGGATGAGTGAAGCCCATGGCCCACCGGTCCACACAGTTGATTTTATGGTTTTCACCATAAACAGACCATGCAGAAAAATCCCTAAGGTTGAAAGAACTCTACCCCTAAAATAGTTGGAAGCCAATTGGGGTGAGACCTTTAAGCATCCGACCAGATTAGTGTGGGGACCACCAAAAATGACGTAGATCTAACGCTCTAGTAGACCACACCAAATGGTAAGCTTGGGTTTTATTAAATGTATGTTTAACGCACAAAGCATTAAACGCAAGCTGCATTAAATGCAAGAGCCATATCTGGTGTGGTCCACTAGAGTGTTGGACGGGCATCATTTTTGAGCCCACACCTTAACGTGATCTCAAAAAAGGGATGGACGACATGGATAAATTGATACATCACGGTGGGACCCACATAAATCTAGTCAGACCCTTAGGGGTTTGGCCGGTAGATTGGATGGGATTGGATGGTCTTAGAGTGGACTGCACAGATTTCAAGGTAATGATAGCTGCGTCAGTGTGCAAGATCCATGGAATTGCTATATTCAAGGATTGCTTTATACGATCTGGTTGGCACGCCCGACCAATCCTGGGATTAAACCTTCCAATCCCTTTGAATCCCTCAAACTAAACACAACCCAGCCAATTTTGAAGGGATTAGGGTGGATTGGATGGGATTTAAAGGTAATGATGGTGATGTCAGTGGATTATCTTAAGATCTATGAGATTGCTATATCTTGGGATCAAGATCCCGTGTCTATTTGGCATGCCTGGCTAATCCCGGGATCTATCTTCCAATCCCATCCAATCTGCCCGCCAAACAGGCCCTTAAAGGCTCCGATTGGGGTCAGATACACAATCGGCTTCCCAAGTAGCTGGTCAGCAAATAGTCAACTAAAAGAGGAAATCCAGCAATTGTTAACATTCAACGGAAAATGAAAATACTGGACAGCTAAGAGCTTACCATCCGGCGGAATTTTCGGTGCATGGGCCATGCAACGTGGGGTCCTTTGTTTTCATGGTTTGGATGATTAAAACATGAAGTCGTGGACCATTACGAATTCTCGACCTTCATTGAATGTCTTTGATTATCTGTTAGATGAGACTCTACCGCATGGTTTTGACCCCAAAGCTCATTTGGTCTTGAGTCAACTTGACCCATCTGAGACGGTAGCATGGGAGGGACGAGTCCGCGGTCGATGCTGCAGGACCCAACATTACTATGGGCCCTACATGTGCGTGTTATATGTAATTTAACTTACAAAGCTGTACAGTGGATCCGGCCTCATACGGGTTTGCTCATTCTACACGCGTGTGATAGCCTGCCTGTAGGTACGATTGATCAGATCTTTCCATTAGCAGGCAGAAGTATTTAGGCAAAATCAGGCCATTTCACCCCTTAGGTGGGCCACAACATACCAAACAAATGAATGGTCAGTTTTTTTTTTTTTTGTTAATGGCCAGTTTGTTATGTAAATGTTGCCCACTTGAGGAGTAAAACGGCCTGATTTTTATGACATGATCTAGGAATTCTTTCCAACCATATGAAAAGCTCAGATCTTGCACATGTGTTTCATATCTGCTCATGTGTCTGCGTGTGGATAGGGCGTGATCCACACGCGTGCTTGGTTTCAACCCAATATTATTTTCAATTGGTTAGGTAGTCTTGGAAACTATCCGTAAATGCAGCCCGTGGGCTCGCTACAAAGCTCAATGGTCAGTCAATCCTGTCCATCCAATTGAAATACTTGGTAGAAAGTGAATTTCTGGCCGTTTATCTGAACCAAAACTGCAGTGGGTCCAATGGGCTGTCCAATCAAGGTGATTTTCGCACCACATGCCATCTAGAGTGGGGTCCACTAATTTAAATCTTTAAGATTACTTAAGGTGCATTGCATGCAGAGTAAACGTCCCTGGAACTACGAGTAGGGTGGCTCCTTCAAGGACTCTGCCATTTTCCAAATTTCAGAACAAATCAGACCCGTCCAATTTCATGGAATGGCCCCAAATAAAATGGCCCGAAAATGCCAAATTCAGTAAAACGGTCTATAAAATGCATGATTAGTTGCAAGGAAATCCCAAGCTAACCATTGGATTGTTACCTTTCTAAGTTTTCTTTTGTTGTTTCTCAAATTTTCTTTTCCGTTTTCATGACTTCTTTGGAAAATAAAGGATGGTTTCAAAATATAATTTTATTCCAAGTCTCGTGGTTTTTTTTTTTTTTTAATATTACTTATTTATTATTTTATTTCTTACCTATGACATGAAACACAACAAGTGCGGATAAGTAGAGCCCATGGCTCACCGATCCAAACTGTTGATTTCCTGGGTTTCACCTATGAATAGATCATGCACAAAAATCCCCAAGATCAGAAGAATTCTAACTCTTAAATAGTTGGAAGGGGATTGGGGTGGGACCATTAAGCTCCGACCAGATCAGTGTGGGGGTCTACCATGATGTGTCTAATTATCCACGTCGTCCATCCATTTTCTAAGATCATGTTGAATTATAGGCCCAAAATGATGCAGATCTAACACTCTAAGTAGACCACACCCAATGGTATGCTTGGGTTGTATTAAAAGCACATTAAATGCACAAATTATTAAACGGATCGAAGTTGCATTAAATGCAAAGTCATATATAGTGTGGTCTCTAGAGCGTTGGATTGGCCTCAATTTTGGGCCATACCTTAAAGTGATCTGAAAAATAGGGATGGACGTAGTGGATAAACAGATACATCACGGTGGGCTGCACACAAATCTGGTCAAACACTTAAAAGTCCGACCCAATCCGCTTCATTAGTAGTTGGTCAGGAATTAGTCAACTAAAAGAGAAAATACAGCAATTGTTAACACTCAACTGAAAATGAAAATGCTAGACAGCTAAGAGCTTCCCATCCGGCGGAATTTTCGGTGCATAGGCCATGCAATGTGGGGTCCTTTGTTTCCACGGTTTGGATGATTAAAATATGAAGTTGTAGATAATTACGAATTCTCTACCTTCATTGGATGTCTTTGATTCTCTGTTAGATGAGACTCTACCACATCGTTTTGACTCAATGGCTCCTTTGGTCTTGAGTCGACTTGACTAATCTGAGTCGATGGCATGGGGGGACGAGTCCGGCAGTCCATGCTGCAGGGCCCAATTTGAGCTTTGAATCCAGTCTCATATCCAAGCATTGCCATCTATTTAAGGTCCATCTCTACTTGTATGAGGCTAGGTCCAAAAACCCAACAGGCCACCTTAGCCGGTTGCCACATCCCTAGAAGTGGGTCCCACATATTGGTATGATAATCGAGTGGGCCATGGTATGTGGGTGTGGGTCATTGGCTAAGTTCTTATTGGCAGTGCATTTTGGCACACGTGTGATCCCATCCAATGAGCAAATGGTTTTGATGCATGTATAGTAAGCTAAGTGTAGCTAACCTTCCCATGCATGTAGTTGCACTTGGACGTCTTGGCATCTAAATCACCTATCTAGACCGTCCACTAAACCCAGTTCACTCTTCATTTGATGCCTGATAAAAATCATACAAATCAGATGGTCCAATGTTGAAATTTTAGTTTTAAAAAAATTTAAATATTTTGTAAATTTAATTTTCCAGTTAAAATGATATTGAAATTTTCAAATAGAAAACTGTGAAAAAGAATTTTGTACTTTATATGTAAATGTGTACGTAGTATTTTTAATCGTAGAATTGGAGGTTAAGATGCTCGGGTTGTGTTGACACTCCAGCTGGTTGGGATGATGCACTTTGCACCTGGCATCAATTAACTCCATCAAACTTTAAGGACAACATGTGTGTATAAAAGATGATACACAGATAAATCCAAGCAGATCTAACCTGAACATGGACTTGTATTCCTGACTCTTTCGAGGAGACTCAGACTCAGTTGAGACCAGTACAAGATTGAACGAGCCTGGACCGTTTACCAGGTCAAAAACCCATCACTATAGTAGAACCATGTCTCCACAGACCATGTTGCAAGGCGTTCAGTCCATCCATATACTGGGCCTGAAATGGACAGACAAAGAAAGTAGAAATGGTTAGTGGCCACGTATTAAATGGGGTAAGTTGAAGAAAGGTGATGAGTGGGATTGTCTAATAACTTTAGTTATTAAAACACGTCATCAATTTCCTGCAAATAGACGGTCATGATTGACACGTGACACTTGTAGGTGCATGGTAGAATGATGACTCTACCAACAAGCTGCCCAAGGCCTTGACCCTAGCCCAACTCAACTTAGGTTAGGGTTGAGGATTTCTAACCAGATCTCAACTGGGCTTGACCTGAAGTCCGGGTTAAGACGATAGCCTTCAATTGAATCTGATTCAAGTTACACCCGTAGCACCATCAGTTGTTTAAGACTTTCCTGTATTACACGGAATCCCATGTAATCCTACTTTATTTCAGCAAATCTAAAACTTAAATGAGACACACCAACAGAAATAATGGGGATACAATAGCCCAACATTAATACCTTCTTAATGAGCGCCACCGTGATATTTCTATGACATTTGACTTGTTCCTAATGTTTCTATGGCATTTCATGAGGTTAATCTTTTCTGAATGTTTTTAAGCTAAAGAGTTATTGTACAACAGAAGAGTGTAAGAGAGATAAGTTTTATATTTTTAATTTTTTTTCTTTGAAAATTTATTTAACTTAAGCAGGTAAATAATTTTTAATTGATTTTTTGAAAAGTTTATCATTAAATTATTCAAGCAATTCTTATCTTACCATCTTTTTCTCTTTACAGTCTCTTTAAGGAGGACTTGCATGATGAATAATTCATATTGAAAGTGAGGCTCAACATGATGAATGGTCCACATCAAGGTGGGCCCAAATAATGCATGATCACATTAAAGGTGGGTCTGACATAATAGATGCCCGACATCAAATTATGGCCCCTCATGATGGATGACCCACATTAAAGGTGGAAGCCACTTGATGGATGATAAACATTGAAGGTAAGATCACATGATGGAAGGTTGACATCAAAGGTGGGCTCACATGATGAATGACACGTACCAAAGGTTTTGTTTTAATAAATGTAACTTGTATGCCACATGTGCTAAAGCAGCCACGTTTTCCTCTTTCGGTGGATTGTCTACAAAGGCTGGACCCCATCATATCAACAGTCTAGATCACTTAACCACGAGTCCCACTTGCAGAGACTCAAAACCCGAGTATGCCATGAACCATGGAAAAGAATAGTGGTGATCCACCACCAGATTTAACTCATCCTCATAAGGGGTCCACATTTAAGGCTATCCAGACCATGCAAATATGGCCCACATTACCGATGAGACACATATGAAGAATCTCACATCATGGATTTGGCAATCCTAGCCATCGAATTGTGACAACCAAATGAATTATTAAAGTAGTTAAACTCGACTAGAAAAATCAAATGGCCGTAAGTCTGCTCCGTGTCATTTTTGGGTTATAATCCATCCACAACCGGATCAACAATTTGGACGGTCCAGATCACACTACTATGCCATTACATGCATTCCCTTTAATGAATAACAAAAAGTCTCCATACCCAATCAGTTGTAGCAACAAACAGCACAGTGGAATTAAAAATAAATGAGTTAAGACTTCTGTATTAGTTTTCCACCGTCTAAAAAATGGTCACCACTCTTTAAACCAAACTTCAAGCGTACACGTGGCATGGTTGTAAGGCAATCCAGAGGATGGACCATAACTAAAACTGAGATGATAATATTAACCATCTGATTTATCTATTCTAATTTGGAGCACTCACTATTTTACTTTTAAACATTCTTTGATAGTCATCACAATTCGATGATTAGGATTGAACAATCCATGATATTTTAGTGATATGATTCATCCACGATGGGACCCACAGTTTGGATGGTCTGGATAGCTGTACAATTAGTGCCACGAGCAAGGAGGCCAGTGACCATCACTTTTTAAATTGTGCAGAACTAACATGGGAATTTATTCCGAAAAATACATAACCAACCATGCATACGTATTTACATTAATTGAAATTTTATATGCATGCATGATTAGGACCATATGCTGTGTCCCTTGTCCGTCAAAGTAGACCAGGTCATGATCATTTTTTACACGTGGGGACCATGTGTTGATGATTCAGACCGTTGATATGGTGGGACCCACAGGGAATGCATAATGCCTTTGAAAGTTGTCTGGATTGTATGATGTCATCCATCCCATTAGACCATTGTGGTGTTTTCTATAAATCCGATGGTTGGAATTTTTGGATCTGAGATTTTTTTTTGGGCAGTATCCATCCATAGATTGGAAGGTCATGAGCAATCTACAATGTTAGGAAAGAGGTGAAATAATTAATGGGTAGGATCTTCCAGTACTAAAGATATGCAGGCCAGCCTATCCATCTTGGGCTCATCAAGTCAATGATCTGGACCATTGAACTATGACCCCATCTGATCAGGACACTTAAAATCCGGGCCCAATAATTCCTCTCTCTTGATGGCGCATTATTGTTCCCTATCATTTGGGCAGATGGATATGTATGTGGGTGATAGGGTGCTGATATAATGGAAGAGGGTAAAAACAAAAGAAAGTAGGATAATCCAATGGCTATGTATCCTTCCTTCCCGACATCTCCACTTCCCTCCCTATTCGTAGGCACTGTCTTTAATTGAATTTTGAATAGGTGAGCACCAGGGCGCACCTTTGCGCGTGTCTCATGGGCATATAATCTGAACGGTCCACGTAATGCGGCACCCCTTGAAACCTTGCAAGCCTAATTTTCAGCCCGATACAAAACTCTAGTGGGCCGTGGCAAATGGAAACAATTTCCTCCCTTAATTTGCATTTCTCTTCGCAATGGCCTACTAGAGTTTTGTATCCGGCCGTAAATTTCCTCTCTCTCTCTCTCTCTCTCTCTCTCTCTCTCTCTCTCTCTCTCTATATATATATATATATATATATATATATATATATATAATGGAAATAAGAAACCAATAAAGCGTTGTCACAAGCATCCCAAGTCAGGAATGTACGCATAGGTAGTTAAGGGGCGCCTAGATTAAATCCTAAGCCCGGCCATTATTTTCAAAATCAAGACAAGCCAGGCCCATCGGGCATTGTTCTTGGCTTCTACTTGGCCACAACTCGCAGTAGCAAAGCCGTTAAACATGTTAACTGCCCTAGCCTATTTGTTTATCCGACCTGAATATTTGACTCAGGCCTATGTAAATGGCCTGGCCCAGGCTGATACTTGTTTTGGGGGTGCCAATGGACCAAGTTTAATTTGGACCAGGCCAGGCTAGGCCCGGGGCCTGGCTGAGACTTAGGACCCAAGGTCTAAAACTAGCACAGGCTCATCATGGGCCTATTATAGTAGGCCAAGGTCCAGCCCAACTTGGACCAGACCGGTCCACAGCAAATTTATAAAATCCCTATTTCCTTATCCACCCATTCATCATTCATCAAATGGATACACTTGCATATATAAAGATTATACAATTTTCCTAAATTAGTAAAACTTACTAAAGATGCCAAAAACGACTCAAATTTGTAACCTACACATAACTTACCTAAACAAGTACTCCAGGACAAAAATGGGCTCTTAAATCTGATGTAGCGAGTGCGTGGATGAAAAAGAAGAGATCAGATCATTGCTTCCTAGGATGATTATTGAATCCACAGAGAAATAAAAAAATTTAAAAAAATAAAAAAATAAAATTAATATTATTGAAGAAAAGTATTATTTATGCTGTTATTAATAGCCTTATATGAGCGAAAGAGGCTTTAGACTTTGAGTTTGACTTTAGACTTAGTTGCATTAAGTGGTCGGTGATGATTTTAATTGCGTCATTTCACATCAAAATCATTAACACAAAAGAAAAATAACTAATAAAAAAACTTATTAATAATAATAAGTTTGGAAGTAAAATGGACCCAAAATCTCTACTTCTTCACCATCCGTGAATTCTTTCGCAACCTACACCACATCAAAATTACTTCATTTCTCACATCCATTTGCTTCTTAACCCGATCAGATGCCAGGATCGTAGGACTCGATGGGTCCTGAACCACTCGAATTCGGCTCCAATACATTGTATACATTGCCTAGCCTCAAACCCGACTGCAACCCTAATCCAAGCAACTGCCAGCCCCAGGTGCAACCTACTAGCCAACCACACAGAAAATAGCCTTAGATTGGTCTAGCTCAGGACATTATATGATCCACCCAGATTGATTATTCGGCCTAAAAATTCATGCATGGCCCACTCACAAGGCCTATAGGATGCCCAGCCACTTGCAATCCTACTCATGCTAGCTGCGTCCATCAGCTGAGGAGCCTAGATCATATGAGCGGCCAATGGTCCACATTCAAATCACATGCTGGTCCACTGGAGGATTGGACCTATGTGAATTTTAGGTGAGACCATCTACACGGGTCCCACATGATGAACAGGTTGGAGCTTCCACGTGCCATGTCAGCAAATTGACATTCACTACTATTCATAATCTGGGCCAACCCATGAGTATGCGATGGATAAGATATAGGATGGTCTGACTATCAGGTGGGCCACACATTGTATGTAGATTGTGGCCAGCCAGTGACTGCATGTCCTGATTTTTGGGCTAGGTACCCACCTGATGAACGGCCTACATTTTGTACACGTGTACACGTGTGGCACCGACTAGCCTTAGGCCTTAGCAAGTTAATAATGTCATGGGCCATGCTCATGAAAAGCATGACGTGAATGGTCATGATCAAAGGGACCCACCAAGCTTCATCACCCAGACCTTCCTCTCATGCTGATAGTTCACCACCACTTTTAAAATGGATGTAAATCATCAACTATAAACTAAAAGCACGGTAATCAGGATCGTCCAATCCATGATCCACCTGGTGAATGGGACGCACTGACCGTCCAGTCCTAACCACCCGAGTGGGGGATGAATGGTTAGAATTAAAATGGGCAGATTTCCAAATTCAACAGGTGAAATCAGATGGCTAGCATTACTCGATCAGTGTGAATTAAAATTTTATTTTTATTTATTTTTACATATGCACAACCCACAATGGGAATCATAGTTTGGACGGTCTAGATTACAATAATGTAACCATGTCGTTATCCGTTAATTAAATCACATTCTAAAATGGTGGTGAACCATCATCACTGTATAGCTCTCCACTCACGCACTTACTATCTGTGGGATCCAAACCACTCACTAGGTGTCCCCCAAACCCTCCAAAAAAGAAAAAGAAAAAAATGTCCACTCATTCTGGTGGGCCACCCCATGCACGAGAAAATAGAGAGTTAATTAGAAAAGATGTCCATTTTAATATACAAGTACTGACCACCAAGCAGGTGGGCTAGCCTGATTTTTGAGGGGGAGAACCTACATGGTTGGCCCCACCTAGTGACCAGCTTGGGTAAAACTGGCCCCACCTAGGGCTAGCCTTCCAAACCAGCTTTCTCATTATTGCAAGGGACATAAAAGAAAAAAGTGCTTTTGTAGGGCTGAAAAGTCTCCTTTCTTTTTACCATTGCACGCCTTGGCCCACTTTCTCTCTCAAATTTCAAAATCCAACGCTCCAAAAAGACTCCCCACAATTTCCTTATAGGATACTTCTAGCCGTTCATTCCATTCCGAGATCAAACCTTCAAATGCCTCTCTCTATAAATAGGATCCCAAACACACTTCTATTTCTGCACAAGAATCCTCCTACACACATACATTTTGTTCTATTATATTAAACTACAAAAGCATGTCTGTATGTATCCATTTTGGTTTTTGGTAGTGATTATATTGTAATTAGTGACTAATCACATGCTATATAATGTCTGATCAATGCCGCAGCCCGGTTGCAGGTGATGCAGGTGAGGGTCCCAAACCTCGACTGCGAGGGATGCGCAACAAAGATTCGGAAAGCTCTCTTCAAGCTCGAAGGTATATACATGATCAATCTCTTATTCAGGTTTTGTTTGGTTGCACCAAATATAAAAAAATTTCATGATATTGCACAGCCAAACACGGCCTAAGAGTTTGTATTAGTATTGCTTGTACTGGTCACAGCTTGTTTGGATTATCTGCAACATGATATGATTTGCAATTCGAAGCTGTCCATCTTGTCGAGCATGAAAAATACACGAGTTGGATATCATATGACACAACAGGCCTTTTGTTTTCCTCTTCTTGATCATCTAACATAAATGGACGTGGTTCTTAGACCATAGTCATTTGGAATCGGGCCCACCAAATGGATGGTTCGGATTGTTGAGCCATGCAGCTATATATGCCCCATCCAGTAACGCACATTTTCTAATCCTAAGCATGCTTCTTGTGTTAACTAATGGCGTGTTTGTTTGCACCAAATACCATGATATTTCATGAATAATCAGTCTAATTTGGTGTAACATATAATGAAATTTCATGATATTTGGTGCAACCAAACGCACCATAAACAAACTCAATATTCAAAGCCTTGTCATCTTTTGGCAGATTCAGTTGCCAGCTTCCAAAATGCAAATTACTTCTCTAGCTTCTCACATTGGGTTAGTGATCCAACCCAGATATGGGTCCAGATTGGGCCTACTAAAGACCTCGAAGTTGGGTATGGGCCTTATTTGAAAATGGCATAGGCCTACAAAAATTTATGTTACCCAAGTACAAGTGGCAACGGAAGACGCTTGTGTCAGGCCAGGCTAGGCCCTGGTCGACCCAACATTGGCACATGTGCCACCCCATGATATTCATATACGAATAACTAGTATGTTGATTTATTCAGTTGTTTCCATGCTCCGCAGGAGTAGATGAAATAGACATAGAAATGGAAACACAGAAGGTTACCGTAAGAGGGTATGCAGTGGAGGAGAAGAAGGTAATCAAGACCGTCCGTCGGACTGGGAAGGCTGCCGAGCCATGGCCATTCCCAGCTTACTCCCATTATTCATCATTTTATAAATACCCGGCCCACATAGCGAACCACTATTACCAACGGTCCAGCAACGATGTGGCGAGTGTACACACTTTCTTCCATACTCCCGCAACCTACTCAATGGCTGTGTCATCTGATGAAGCTGTGGCATCCCTTTTCAGCGATGAAAATCCACATGCATGCACCATCATGTGATCACGTGGTTTTTTATTTTTTAATTAAATATTCAATGGATAAGGTTGTATTGTTTTGTTATTGAGAAATGATCCAGTGGTTCAGATCATTATAAGTTACAGTGCTCCTTGTTCTATTGGGAGACTTTGATAGTCTGACTGATCGATCAATCTATGCTGTCCATTAGTCCATTATTCATTTCAGGGTCTACAATGCAAAAAATCACAATTTTTGTAGGCCATTGGTATAATGGTTAGGATTGACTGATAATAGTGATCGTTTAGAAACATAAGCCATCCAATCAGACCTATTCTTATGTAAACAATCGTAGCTGTCCATTTTGTAAGCTGTTGATGGATGCTTAGAACTGTCTGAACAGTGAATTTTCTATGGTAGCCTGTAAAATTTATGATGGGCCTGATGAATGGTACAGATCGAGCAATCAAATTATCCAAGGGTCCCAACACAACTAATTAAGAGCACTTATAGTTATCCATGCTCCTGACCGACCATTAACTCAAACGCTTTCGTGAGCCACCTTGTAAAAATTACACAGATCAGATGATCAGATCCATCCAAAAGTTTCCCTTCTTTTTCCGTAGCCTTCCATTTCCTGGGCCATTTGATTGGATGGTTTGGATTATTTGATAGAAATACTTCTTTTGTTCCACTAACCGATCCCAAAAAATAGATGGCCCAAATTGTAGAATGGACCTATTTTTGCACGAGGCATCCTAATGTCCATTTTGTAGTTGATTGATCGTATGACCAGAATCATTTGATCTGGTTAAGATTTGCATAGTAGCCATTGAAATATGTCATTAGCCTTGTGGGCGGTCCAATTAATTGATTGGACTGAGCACTGGACCATTACTCGTGTTAATCTAATTGATTGGACTGAGCACTGGACCATTACTCGTGTTAATCTTGGTAAGAAACGCTTTTGCAGGCAATCCGCATCAGTTTCTCTTATTGGCGTGCCCCAATTGATGAGAAGAGCAACTGGCTTATACAAAATAGGAATATTTATTATTTTTAATTTTTAATTTTTAAAAGAAATGTAGGAGCACATCAATTGTAATTGTATTGATAATTATTACATACATTAGAGGGGGCTATACTGACGGATTCTCTCCTCAAATTCATCGCTAACACTTTCTATTACAATTCTCATTAAAGTACTTAAAATAAAAAATAAAAAAAACCAACCTTTGTGAAGCATCCAACATTACAACAATTATTCATTACACATTACTTTGATTTCTATCAAACTTCTTCAGTATAACATCCTATAACAATTACTAAAAGAGTCTATCTTTCATCTTATCAAAGAAGCGGTAATAGACAATCCTCCAAGACCTCTTGAGCACTAAAATGCCACATAAGGCCCAAAATCCAACTGCAAATCCTGGTCCCAACCCAGAGTAAAACCAACGCATCTCATCCTCTTCTTCATCTTTTTCAACGTAACCAGGACCTGGAGGAGTCTCATCACTAACACATTTATCTAGAAGAGGAGGTCCACAAAGTCCGATGTTGCCCATATAAATAGAAGGATCTTGGAATGTCTGGAGCTGATTTCCAGATGGGATTTTCCCCCACAAGTTATTAAACGACAAGTTTAAACAACTTAGAAAAGTTAAATTTGACATGCTCAGAGGAATTGTACCTGAAAGCTGATTTTCAGAGAAATCAAGAGACTCTAGCAATGCCAATTTACCAATCTTGTCTGGAATTTTTCCGGTCAAATGATTTCCAGATAAGTTTAAAGCACGCAATCCCAAAAGTCCTGTGAATCCTTCAGGGATCTCTCCTGACAAATTATTTCTTGAAAGGTCCATGCATGTAACCAGTGAAACTGTTCTTGTGTATTCAAGCACTAGCCCCTTCATTGACACAAGCAAGTTTTCCTCATAATATGATGATCCCATCCCTCCATAGGAACGAACGTGGTTTATCTTCTGCTCATTCTTCATGGCCATGAGATTTTCAAAACTTTGAGGAATTGAACCAGATAAACAATTTTGTGCCACATCAAGGAGCTGAAGAGAAGTTAGGTTTAATAGTTGTGATGGGATGTTGCCAGTAAACATATTGGATCGTAAGCGCAGAATTCTTAAAGTTGGAAAGCTTTTGCTAATCCAAGTGGGAATATGACCTGAGAAATTGTTGTATCCAAGGTCCATAGTCTCCAAACTAGAAGATTTCTTCAGGGACAAAGGGATTTTTCCTGATAGGCTATTGTTGCTCAAGTGCATTGTTCGGAGTCGACGCAACTGACCCAGGGACCTGGGTATTTCTCCTGATAACCTGTTGTTGCTCAAATCAACTGCCTCAAGGGCTACACAATTACCCAAACTCAATGGAATGATACCACCAATATTGTTTCGAGAAAGGTCAAGGACAGTCAAGGATTTCATTCCTTCTATGAATGAGGGAATCGTGCCATTGATTTGGTTACCTTTGGCACAAAAGTATTCTAAATACTGCATTGTGGATGTAAAATTGGGTGGGATTGGGGCTGAAAATTGATTGTTGGAGAGATCAAGTACTCTGGCTCCATTCAATATGCAGGGTATGGGACCATTGAAATGATTCGAACTCAAATCAATGAAGGATTGAGGCTGCATTTTTAAAGGGTTGGGCAATTGGCCAAAAATGTGGTTATTTGAAAGGTTCAAGGAACGAAGTTGGGGTGTTAAATCCCAAAACCAGGTGGGGATGATGCCAGAGATGGTTGTGTCAGAGAGATCCAACACTTGTACGTATTTTTGTGTTCGTAGCCAGAGAGGAAATCGAGGACCTAAATGACATGAACTTAGGTAAATGTCAAAAAGCTGAAATGGAGGGGCCCAATCAGAGTGTGGAACAAAAACCAAAGAATTGGAAGACAAATATAAGGACGTCAACTTTTTGAGGTTTTCAAAAACACTTTCAGACACGTTTCCTGTCAAGGAGTTGTCAGAGAGGTCAAGCCAACCCAAGTTAGAAAGTTGTCCTAAAGTTGTTGGGATTGTCCCATTCAACTGATTCTCTTGGAGAGATAATTCTTGTAAGGAAGACAATCCTCCAAGAGCTGCAGGGATATTTCCATTCAACTGATTCCGTGAGAGATCTAATTCTTCTAAGGAAGACAATCCTCCAAGACGAGCTGCAGGGATTGGGCCTGTCAGCATGCAATCTTGGAGAGAAAGGTGTTTAAGATTTTTGAGCTCATGTAACCAATCAGGAATGGCCGCATGCATTTTGTATCCATACAAAGACAGGCTCTCTAAATTGATAAGCTTAGTTATGGCTCTTGGAATGCTACCCGTTATATTCTCACCGAATGACAAACCGAGAAACTCAAGTGATATCATATTCGAAATAGAGTTGGGGATTCCTCCAGGCAGCTGACTGAAAGATAGATGAAGTTTCTTCAGCTTCCTCCAGCTGCCTTCAAGGAACTCTGACCAATCAACCCTGAGGTTATCATCAGTTGATCCAAACCACAACTCCTCCAAGTTAGGAAGTAGTGAAAATTGATAAGGAACCTCACCATGAAAGTTGTTACGTGAGAGATACAAGGACACGAGGCTACTAATGTTAGCTATCCAGTTTGGAATGGTAGAGTTGAAGTCGTTAAAACGGAGATCGAGGACACGGAGAGATGTGAAATTAACAGAAGGAAGAGTAGGAGAAATATATGAAAGACCACAATCGAGCAACCTTAGCTCAACGAGGGAAGGAGACATGTTCATTACGTGCACCCAATCATGGCTTGCCATGGAAAGGTTCACAAAAGACATGTCGAGGTAATTGAGAGAAGGTAGGCTTGTCAACCACCAAAGGTTTTTGGCACTCAAAGAATAATCTGAAGAAAGCTTCAGGGAAATGAGTTTAGAGAGGTTTCCAAGCTGATGAGGGATACTCCCACTGAATCCTGCATCTGACAAGTTCAAATGCCTCAAATCCTTCATTGAACCCAGGAAATCTGGAATTGGTGCGCCATGAAAAGCATTAAAGCTCAAGTCCAAGAACTGAAGATGCTTCAGTTCAACCAGAGCTGGATCATCACGTTCATCCCTGCGTCACAATCCTACTCATGCTGCGGCCATCAGCTGAGGAGCCTAGATCATATGAGCGGCCAATGGTCCACATTCAAATCACATGCTGGTCCACTGGAGGATTGGACCTATGTGAATTTTAGGTGAGACCATCTACACGGGTCCCACATGATGAACAGGTTGGACCTTCCACGTGCCATGTCAGCAAATTCACATTCACTATTCATAATCTTGGCCAACCCATGAGTATGCGATGGATAAGATATAGGATATATGGTCAGATTATCGGGTGGGCCAACGTCTACATTGGGTGTAGATTGTGGCCACCAAGTGACTGCATGTCCTGATTGTTGGGCTAGGCACCCACCTGATGAACGACCTACATTTTGCAAACGTGTACACGTGTGGCACCGACTAGCCTTAGGCCTTAGCGAGGTTCTTATCAGTTTGGGAGACAGCGTAATTTCCAATTACTTTCCAATTAGAGCGTGGATCAAAAACCAAAGAATTGGAAGACAAATAGAAGTACGTCAACTTTTTGAGGTTTTCAAAAACACTTCAAACACGTTTGAGAGGTCAAGCAAAAACAAGTTAGAAAGTTGTCCTAAAGTTGTTGGAATTGTCCCATTCAACTGATTCCATGAGAGATCTAATTCTACTAAGGAAGACAATCCTCCAAGAGCTGCAGGGATATTTCCATTCAACTGACTCCCTGAGAGATCTAGTTCTTCTAAGGAAGACAATCCTCCAAGCCGAGCTGCAGGGATTGGGCCTGTCAGCATGCAATCGGATAGAGAAAGGCGTTTAAGATTTTTGAGCTCATATAACCAATCAGGAATGGCCGCATGCATTTTGCATGCATTCAAAAACAGAGACTCAAGTGATGTCATATTCCAAATAGAGATGGGGATTCCTCCATGCAGCTGACTGAAAGATAGATGAAGTATCTTCAGCTTCCTCCAGCTGCCTTCAAGGAACTCTGACAAATCAACCCTCAGGTTATCATCAGTTGATCCCAGCAACAAGTCTTCCAAGTTAGGAAGTTGTGAAAAATGATAAGGAACCTCACCATGAAAGTTGTTATATGTGAGATCCAAGGACACGAGGCTTCTAATGTTAGCTATCCAGTTTGGAATGGTAGAGTTGAAGTTGTTGTAACTCAATGTGTAGCACATGGATCAAGGAGACGGAGAGATGTGAAATTAACAGAAGGAAGAATTGGAGAAATATATGAAAGTCCACAATGGTATAAGGCTAGCTCAATGAGGGAAGGAGACATGTTCATTACGTGCACCCAATCATGGCTTGCCATGGAAAGGTTCACATAAGACATGTCGAGGTAATTGAGAGAAGGCAGGCTTGTCAAACACCAAAGGTTTTTGGCACTCAAAGAAGAATAAGAAAGGTCTAGGGAAATGAGTTTAGGGACGTTTCCAAGCTGATGAGGGATTCTCCTGCCGAATCCTGCCCATGATAAGTCCAAATGCCTCAACTCCTTCATTGAACCCAGGAAATCTGGAATTGGTGCACCATCAAGAGCATTAAAGCTCAAGTCCAGGAGCTGAAGATGCTGCAGTTCCACCAAAGCCGGATCAATTCCGCCATTAATAAGGAACCCGTCATAATGAGTGTTGTGGCAGGTAATTCCTCTCCATTTGCAGGAGTCAGAGGCATCATCCCAAGAAGAAAGAATATTGGAGGGATCGTTCAGAGCCTTCTGGATGGTGGTGAGAGCTTTTCTCTCGGAATCGAAGCAACCACTCACCTTCCAATATCCTCCCCAATATATTAATACATTTAAAAGAAAGACAGAAATAAGAAATCTTCTCTGCCGAGAATAACAACTCTCCATTCCTTCTCTCTGCTCTAGAAAAGGGAAATTGATTCTTTGCTGATTTCTCCTTCTACTCTCCTTAATTTATAAGATCTGAAGATCGCACACATCCATCATGCTAGTTGAACCATCCTAACCTCTGATTCCTGGAGGCTTGTTTGTGAAAATTAATAAGATTGATAAATTTTATTTTATTTTTTAAAATTTTTTAATCAAATAAGAATAATTTTTGTTAAGAGTACATCTACATTGGATACCCTAATTTGGATAGTTTAATTTGACTACTTGTATGCCACGTGTGCAATGTATGCATTTTCTTTCCTTAATTGTCTACGTATTGAAGGGCTGGAAAAGTTCTTAGTGATTTTTTATTTTATTTTATTTATTTTTTATTTTTTTTTGTGCATGGCCCACTTGTAGTGGGACAAATAATTTCAGTGGCTTAATCACTGAGTAATCACTTAATGGTTTGCAGGGGCGCATCTGCATTCACCTTACAGAAGAGCTCCATATACCATGTAGAGCAGGTCGCAAACACTTTCATGATAAAGATGGACTAGAGAAGGCCTGATCAGAGGTGAAAGTGATCATTAGGACCATCAGAACCTTAAAACAGTCGTATCTCGCAAACCTAAATGGGTTTTTTGATGTAACATATATGATTTTGAGGCAGGAGAAGCTACGTTAGCCAACCAACCTGCTACACCTAGTTTCCATGCCGGATTTGTAAGATTTCATCACATCGACGGTCAAAAAGTCCATTTTATTTTCGTTTTCACTATAAATAGTAAGTTTTAGTTTTATTATAACTTTTGATCCTTTTAGTTTTAAGAGTTTGCCCAACATGCAAATGGCTTAGAAAAATTAAGAGAACAAGATGGTTAGGCCAAATTGGACACTTACTATTTTTAGCTGAAAACCATGAAGTCTAGTAGGAATCATGACCGTCTATAAATGGTAAGTTGCCACATTTTTAGGGAGTTTGAGTCTAAAAGTTCATCATAGGTTGGAGCTCATTATTTAAAGGATTATAATTTTATTTTATTTATAATCAATTAATTTATTTCAAATTTATTAGAAATAATTTCTATTTTTATCCCTTGTGAATTCAAGAAAACTCTATGTGGAGTCAAGAACTCCATGGATTTGGAGTAGTTATTCCTTGAGGAAGACGGTGATCAACCTCATCATGTCCTTCTCTATATCAATATGTAACCACATAACAAATGTTTGCAGGATCTAGGATGATCATCACACAGGCCCTTAGGTGGACCATCAATGTGAACTGTTGGATATCCTATTCTAATTGATTCTTATTATGTTCTTACTGGCCCACCGAATCAGGGGAATGGCTGAATTTTGTGGTAATCAACACTCACAGTGCGGCCTGCTTGATTAATGTTCTGATTCCCACACAAGCGACACGTTGTATATTTAGTACACTTGTGTAAGATACGACTGGCTCATCAGGCAATCATTGCTGTTTAGATTATGTTCACATAAAATCAGGAATATATGATCAACAGTTGGGACGCACATGACAAAATTATACATCCCAATCTTTTAATCATTCAGTAATTAGTTTTTACTGCTATATCCTATCCGATGATCTCATAGGCTCTATGTGGCTGGATTGCTAGTTGAGCGGCTCTAATCCCACACTCATGTGCCTCATTTTCCACCCGTGAGGTGGCTGCACATTCAGAGTGCACCTGTGCAATTGCTATTATAATTATTACTATCCTCTTATGCTATCCACCGGACACGTTACATTATATTTGTACACCATAAGCATAAAATTTTCCTCCAATTCAATCCGCATTAAGTTCTTGTGGATGGATCATGTCCCCAAATATCACACATTAGAAGATCATAGCCACAAATCTAATGTGAATGTTGAACAATCCTACCTAGTCCAATTGATTCCAACTGAACGTCCCACTAATGAGTGGATGGGCCTGATTTTTATTTTATGTGATTTTCATGGTAGATGGTGTTGATGTCTTGCCCAAGTGGCCGTCAGCAGAAGAGATGGCACCATACCATAAATTGTGGTACCTTGACTTATCTAATCAGTTCTGACACAGTCAAATTTCTTTTCTTCCAATTGCCCTTGCACAACATGGCTCAATTGTCTATCTATGCTACTAATAAAAGCATGGCTTAAGAAATGCTAGCCACTCATTTAAGGTCCACTGGAGGTAAAGTAGAAAAGTATAGTCACCCCATCAAAAAAAATCTCATTCTACATCTCTTTCATTGTCTATTCTATTTTTAAAAGAAATCCTTGTACTGTAATAACTCAAGAAATGTGAATCACTTATTTAGTATTCATGGGAAGTAAAGTCAGAAAGTATAGTCAACAAATAAAAAGAATATCATTTGGCATGCATCTCTTTTATTGCACGTCCCATTCTTTAGAGAAGTCCTTGTATTGTAATAGCTTATGAAATGATAACCACTTCTTTAGCATCCATGAGTAGTATAGTCACTAGATAAGAAAATTCTTATTTAACATCTCTTTTATATATTGCATGTCCCATCCTTTGGAGAAGTCCTTGTATGGTAATAGCTAAATGCTAACAACTCATTCAGTATCCACGAGAAGTAGAAAAGTATAGTCACTCAAGAAGAAAAGTCTTAATTTGCATCTCTTTTATTGCATGTCCTATTCTCTAGGTAAGTCCTTGTATTGCATGGAAGCTCAAGTGGAACATGAAACGGCTAATAATTCCAAGTCAAGTTTATGATAATATAGACTTAAAGACAGAGATGACTCTTCTTTTTTCCAATAACATTTTCCACCGTTAAAGAAAATGGTGAAAGGTCCAAATTTTTTGTTTTCAATTAATTTAATTAATTTTCTTTAGGTGGAACATTAATAAGTTCACATGTGTGAGGGTAATTTAGGACATGTAAAAGTTGGAAATGGGCTTGAATTAGGCACTTGGGCCAATCATCGCGTGATTCCGGGGCTTTTCCTAGTTGGGTCAGCTGGCCCAAAACTCATCTGTTTTTTAAACTAGGTGTTAGTGTGTTCTTCTTTTGGCTCATTGGGTTCAACCCTCATTGGGGACCATAGTACCAGTGGTTTGCTTTAGTAAAGCATGGGCTCCACTTGCACAATCTGACCAGTCTAGTTATATTGGAAACTCAAATTACCATTGATTCATAGGATCCATAGGTTATCCATGGTGGGATGATTGTAATCCAATGATCAGATTGTATGGCTTTCTTAGTGTCACTTGAACAGTGGGTGGGATTGGATGGATGGTCTGGATTGATTCATTTGATTAGAAGTGGCCAGCTGAAGCTGGTAGCATTGTAACGTCAAAACTGGGGGAAGCAGATTGCATACCAAGTAAACTCCGTGGGGCCTACCCTAATTTATGTATTTTATCCACTACATGTATCCATTTTACTAGATAATTTTAGGGCTTGAGTCCAAGAATAAAGCATATCTTAAGCTCATGTGGATCACACCACAAGAAACAATTTGATTTGAACATCTACCATTGAAAATTTCTTGAGGGCCACAAAAGTATTGGATCAAGCTGATATTTGTGTTTTTCCTTTATTTATGTCTGTGTGATCTCATGAATAGGTTGGATGACAAATAAACATCACTGTGGGCCGTAGGAAGGTTTCAACTTGGAAATCATTATTCCCACTATTTACTTACGGTTGTGGCCCACTTGAGCTTTGGATATGCTTCAATTTTAGGCCCAACCTTAAAATGAGCTGGAAAAATGGATGGACAGCAGGGATAAAACACAAACATTCATGGTGGGCCTAACATAGTTTACTAAGTATGGCAAAGCCTCATTACTCAATCCCATTTCAAAACTAGGAGTGTTTTTGTTTGTATTTTCATTTAGAGATTATCATCACCATAATGAGAAATGCACATGAAAGATCTAGGACGGTCAACAGTCAGGTTCACTCGAAGATGTGTTGCAGCCAAAAAATCAAGTTGCCTCAGACCCACCCATCAGGTGGCTGTAAACTGCTGGCTACATTTTCCTATCCGTTCGACATTCTATTCATATTTGGCTCAACAGATGAGTGAACAGTCTGGATTGTAGGCCGAATAACACTCACCTTCTAGCCTGCTTGATGAGTGGCCAAGCCATTCAACCTGAAATGATTCATTAGTTCTCGAAGGCATGACAAATAGAGTGGGCTTGGGTGAAGCATCCAGCCCATATCCACATACTACACTCCAGCCCAGCCCATGAGCTAAGTAATTTCTCTCTAGCCCGGACAGGCACATAAGTGAAACACGAAGGCATGACAAATAGAGTGGGCTTGGGTGAAGCATCCAGCCCATATCCACATACTACACTCCAGCCCAGCCCATGAGCTAAGTAATTTCTCTCTAGCCCGGACAGGCACATAACTGAAACACTCAGCCCAACCATGTAAAAATACTCCACTTTAATGTGAACCATCCATCGTGTGGGCCTTACCTTCAAAGCGGCAGTCTAACATGCTGGCTTACTTTGAATATGGGTCATTCATCATTACGGGCTGACCTTTAATGTGGACCGTCCATTATATGGGCATGTTTATTCATTTCATAATATTATTTTAGGGTACAGAACAATGTTTATTAGTCATACAAACTGTTCATAAGGTAACACTAATCAGATAGAGGGAAAACACAAAATATCGGCTTATCTAAAACTACTGTGGCCTTGGGAAGTTTTCTATTGTAGGCATGTGGTGTACTCCATGGAACTTTGGATATACTTCATGGTTTAAAATGATCCGGCAAAACAGATGAAGGGCAGGGATACAGCACAAACATCAGGCTGCACAGGTCCTGCCACAGTAGAGATCGGTGATGTTTTGGCATCTTATTGTAGGGTGTGCTACCAAAAAATTAAGAAGGTAAAAATTTCAGATGGACCACACCACAGGAAATAGTGCTCATTGGACATCCATTTTAAAAAAATTTCCTAAGGTCCACTGTAATGTTTGTTGACCATCCAACCTGTTGATAAGATCCAACAGACTTGGATGAAAGGAAAATATAAATATCAGCTTGGTCCAAAACTTTTGTTGGCCACGAATAGGTTTTTAATGGGCAATAGCCACCTTCCTTGTGGTGTGGTCCATATGAAATTTGTATGTTCTTCATATTTGGCACCACACTATAAAATAAGCTGTAAAAGAAGATAGACGCAATGGATATATAATACATAAATCAAGGTGGGCCCTACAGTCACCCACATTGCCCATTTTGGGTGGCAGCCAAGTCACACTCACCACCACCACCACACTTGTGGATCCAACAGAGGCGCACATGGAAGTTGGGCCATTTTGGTCCCATGAAAAATAAAAGGTCCAATTAGGTAGTCAGCCAGTTGTTTTAGGACACGGATTTTTGGTGGATCCCTGTGCAGCCCACCTTGATTTATGCGTCTTATATATATCCATGCTGTCCATCTCTTTCACCATTTTACTAAGCACACTTTTCTCTTCAAGTGTGGCCCAATTGAGGAGTAGAGCAGATGAAGGGTATAAACTAGGAATATACATACATATATATATTACAGAAAGGTGGGAGCACACCACCTGTAATTTTATTGATACTCGAAAATTATATACATTAGAGGGGCAACACTGACTAGCTTCCTCCCCAAATTTTCATTACAAAGCTTTTTATTACAACTCTCATAAGAAGTACCGGCGGAAGGAAAAAAAAAAAGATCCACTGTGAGGCAACCTAAGTTACAAACAATTATTCATCATTCATGACCTGGTAATTTCAATCAAACTTTTTCAACCTAGCATCATGTACAATGACAATTGAAGCACAGTCTATTTTCCAGATCATCGAAGAAGCGGTAGTAAGCAATCCTCCATGGCTTCTTGAGTATTAGAACACCACAGAAGGCCCAAAATCCAATGGCAAATCCTGGTCCAACTGCAGAGTAAAACCAACGCATTTCATACTCTTCTTCGTCTTTTTCTAAGTCACCACCAACAGGCATTGGAGCCTGAGGTGTCTCATCATCAACACACTTATTTGGAAGAGGAGATCCACAAAGTCCGTTGTTGCCCATATAAATTGAAGGATATGGAAGTGTCTGGAGCTGATTTCCAGTTGGAATTCTCCCCCACAAGTTGTTAAATGATAAGTTCAGGTAACTAAGAAAAGTTAAATTTGACATGCTCAAAGGAATTGTACCTGAAAGCTGATTTTTTGAGAAATCAAGAGATTCTAGCAATGCCAATTTACCAATCTTGTCTGGGATCTCTCCGGTTAAATGGTTTTCCGAAAAGTTTAAGACACGCAATCCCAAAAGATTTGTAAGTCCTTTTGGGATCTCTCCAGATAAGTTATTTCTTGAAAGGTCCATGCACGTAACAAGTGAAACTGTTCTAGTGTATTCAAGCATTTGCCCCTTCATTGATAAAAACAAGTTTTCCTTGTAATATGATGTTCCTATCCCTCCATAGGAAAGATTGAGGTTTGTCTTCTTCATGGCCATGAGATCTTCAAAACTTTGGGGAATTGAACCAGATAAATAATTTTGTCCCACATCAAGGATCTGAAGAGAAGTCAGGTTCGATATTTGTGCCGGGATGTTGCCAGTAAGCATATTTGATCGTAAACTCAGAATTCTTAAAGCTGGAAAGCTTTTTCCAATCCAAGTGGGAATATGACCCGAGAAATTGTTGTGTCCAAGGTCGAGAGTCTCCAGACTAGTACATTTCTTCAAAGATGAAGGGATTTCTCCCGATAGGTTATTGTTGCTCAAGTGCATTGTTTGGAGTTGACGTAACAGACCCAAAGATGTGGATTTTCCTCCCGATAACCTGTTCTTGCTCAAATCAAGTGCCTCAAGTGCTATGCAATTACCCAATCTCAATGGAATGATTCCACCTATATTGTTTCGGGAAAGGTCAAGGACAGTCAAGGAGTTTATTCCTTCTATGAATGAGGGAATCATGCCACTGATTTGGTTACCTCTAGCAGAAAAATAATTTAAATGCTGCATTGTGGATGTAAAATTTGGTGGGATTGGCCCAGAAAATTGATTGTTGGAGAGATCGAGAAAAGAGGCTCCATTCAATATGCAGGGTATGGGACCACTGAAATTATTCAAACTCAAATCAATGGAGAAGGCCCCAGGTTGCATTTTGAAAGGGTTGGGCAATTGGCCAAAAATCTGATTATTTGAAAGGTTCAATTCAAAAAGTTGGGGTGTTAAATCCCAAAACCAGGTGGGGATGATGCCAGAGATGGTTGTGTTAGAGAGATCCAAATTCTGTACGTATTTTTGTGTTCGTAGCCAGAGAGGAAATCGAGGACCCAAATGACATGATCCTAGGTTAATGTAAGAAAGCTGAAATGGAGGGGCCCAATCAGAGTGTGGATAAAAAACCAAAGAATTGGAAGACAAAGTTAAGCCCGTCAACTTTTTGAGGTTTTCAAAAAGGCTTTCAGACACGTTTCCTGTCAAGGAGTTGTAAGAGAGTAAAAGCCAAGACAAGTTAGAAAGTTGTCCTAAAGTTGTCGGGATTGTCCCATTCAACTGATTCCCTGAGAGATCTAATTCTTCCAAGGAAGACAATCCTCCAAGAGCTGCAGGGATATTCCCATTCAACTGATTCCCTGAGAGATCTAATTCTTCCAAGGAAGACAATCCTCCAAGAGCTGCAGGGATATTCCCATTCAACTGATTCCCTGAGAGATCTAATTCTTCCAAGGAAGACAATCCTCCAAGAGCTGCAGGGATATTCCCATTCAACTCATTCCCACGGAGAGATAAATACAGTAAGGAAGACAATCCTCCAAGAGCTGCAGGGATATTTCCATTCAACTGATTCCATGAGAGATCTAATTCTTCCAAGGAAGACAATCCTCCAAGAAGAGCTGCAGGGATTGGACCTGTCAGCATGCATTCCCTGAAAGCAAGGTGTTTAAGATTTTCGAGCTCAGATAACCAATCAGGAATGGCCGCATGCATTTTGTATCCATACAAAGACAGGCTCTCTAAATTGATAAGCTTAGTTATGGCTCTTGGAATGCTACCTGTTATATTCTCGCCAAATGATAAATAAAGATCCACCAGTGAGGTAATATTCCCAATAGAGTTGGGGATTCCTCCATGCAGCTGACTGAAAGATAGATCAAGTATCTTCAGCTTCCTCCAGCTGCCTTCAAGGAACTCTGACCAATCAACCCTCAGGCTATCATCAGTTGATCCCAACCACAACTCTTCCAAGTTAGGAAGTTTTGAAAATTGATCATAAGGAACCTCACCATGAAAGTTGTCATTTGAGAGATACAAGGACACGAGGCTACTAATGTTAGCTATCCAGTTTGGAATGCTAGAATTGAAGTTGTTCTCACTGAGATCGAGGACACGGACAGATGTGAAATTAACAGAAGGAAGAGTTGGAGAAATATATGAAAGACCACAGTTCCATAGGTACAACTCAACGAGGGAAGGAGACATGTTCATTACGTGCACCCAATCATGGCTTGCCATGGAAAGGTTCACAAAAGACATGTCGAGGTAAGTGAGAGAAGGTAGGCTTGTCAACCACCAAAGGTTTTTGGCACTCAAAGAAGGTGAAGAAAGCTTCAGGGAAATGAGTTTAGTGAGGTTTCCAAGCTGACGAGGGATTCTCCCGCTGAACCCTGCATCTGACAAGTTCAAATGCCTCAACTCCTTCATTGAACCCAGGAAATCTGGAATTGGTGCGCCATTAAAAGCATTCGAGCTCAAGTCCAAGAACTGAAGATGCTTCAGTTGAACCAGAGCTGGATCAATTCTGCCACCTAGTCCGAGGCGGGAGTCCTTGACATGGAGGTCGAGTTTAAGAACAAACCCAGTTATGTTGTGGCAGGTAATTCCTCTCCATTTGCAGCAGTCAGAGGCATCATCATCCCATGAAGAGAGAATATTGAAGGAATCGTTGAGAGCCTTCCGAAAGGTGGTGAGAGCTTTTCTCTCGGAATCGAAGCAACCACTCACCTTCCAATATCCTCCCCAATATATTAATACATTTAAAACAAAGACAGAAATAAGAAATCTTCTCTGCTGAGAATAACAACTCTCCATTCCTTTTCTCTCTGCTCTAGAAAAGGGAAATTGAATCTTTGCTGATTTCTCCTTCCGCTCTCCTTAATTTATAAGATCTGAAGACCGCACACATCAATCATGCTAGTTCACCACCATTTTCTCTTTACACTGATCAAGCAATCCTAACCAATCCGATTCCGCTCTTGACAAGGCGAGTCTCTGGCATCTTGATCGTCTAAGACATCAAAACCGTTTATCAAGTTCCTTAGCACATCTTGGGGACAAGGATCATCGTCCATCCATTTTGGGGTCCATAGTACGGAAAGGTGGACAGCTGTATGTACGATTTCTGAGAAACAGTGGAGGGAAGTGCCAGTCTGGTCCTCAAAACGAGGAAATGCAGAGTCTCCTTACGCCTTTGTCTGTCCAACTGGGGCCCTGCCTTCTTCATCCAAACCGTTGATCTAAATAGTACGTCTGCCTAATTAGTGGACCGGATTGATTTTTATTATTTTTATTTTTTTCAGGTGATCTTGTGGACTAGCTGGCGTCAACGTTTTGGATCAAGGTGATATTTGTGTAGCCTCTTCATCCAGGTCTTTGTGACCTTATCAACAGGTTGGATCCACAATAAGCATTTTGGTGGACCCTACGAAGCTTTTAATGGTGGGGATTCAATCAAGATTATTTCATGTGGTGTGTTCCGCATGAGATTTGGATCTACTTCATTTTTTGTACCATTTTATAAATGAGCTTTCAACATGGATGGGCAGAGTGGATGTAATGAAAATACATCATACTCATGGGGCCCTACAGTGGGATTCACCGGGGCCCACCTCAAATGGGCAGAGTGGACGGGATTGATTTTTTTTTTTTATTTTTTTAAATTTAGGTGATCTTCATAGTACGGCCCACCATCTCAACGGTCTAGAAGAAGAGAAATTACATGAAACTCAGGCTGCGGTTGAGCTTGATACATGAGCACTCAAAAATTGTACATCGTGGCATACATTAAATCAAATAAAATAACAGGATTATGCAGCCTACTGTAGCAAAGTTACAATCCCAAGATTAGATTAGTTGAACCATCCTAACCTCTGATTCCTGGAGGCTTGTTTGTGAAAATTAATAAGATTGATAATTAAATTTTTTTTTCTTTTTTTTTAATCAAATAAGAATAATTTTTGTTAAGAGTACAACTACATTGGATACCCTAATTTGGATAGTTTAATTTGACTACTTGTATGGCACGTGTGTAATGTATACATTTTCTTTCCTTAATTGTCTACGTATTGAAGGGGCTGGAAAAGTTCTTAGTGATTTTTTTTTGTGCATGGGCCCCATGAAGCTTTTAATGGTGGGGATTCATCGCGTGATTCGGTGGCTTTTTCCTAGTTAGGTCAGCTGGCTCAATACTCTTATCTGTTTTTTAAACTAGGTGTTAGTGTGTTGTTTTTTTGGCTCATTGGGTTCATCTGCCATAGGCGACCATAGTACCAGTGGGTTGGTTTAGTAAAGCATGGGCTCCACTTGCACAATCTAACCAGTCTAGTAGTATTGGAAACTCAAATTACCATCGGTGCAAAGGATCCATAGGCTATTCTTGGTGGGACGACTGTAATCCAAGGATCAGATTGTATGGCTTTCTTAGTGTCACTTGAACAGTGGGTGGGATTGGATGGATGGTCTGGATTGATTCATTTGATTAGCATTGTAACTTAAAAACTGAGGGAAGCAGATTGCCTTCCCAGTAACTCTTAGCGTACTGATTAAACTCTGTGGGGCCCACCACGATTCATATATTTTATCTACTATATCTATCCATTTTACCATACAATTTTGGGCTTAAGCCTAAAAATAAAGTATATCTAAAGCTCACGTGGACCGCACCACAAGAAACGGTGTGATTTGAACATCTACCATTGAAAAATTCATGGGTGCCACAGAATTTTTGGATCAAGCTGATATTTGTGTTTTTCCTTTATTCATGTTTGTGTGATCTTATGAATAGGTTGAATGACAAATAAACATCACTTTGAGCCCTAGGAAGGTTTCAACGTGGAAATCATTATTCCCACTATTTCCATATGCAGTTGTGGTCCACTTGAGCTTTGTATATACTTCAATTTTGGGCTCAATCCTAAAATGAACTGGAAAAATTGATGGACAGCATGGATAAACCACAAACATTCATGGTGGGCCCAACAGTGTTGGCTAGTACAATAAAGCCTACCAAGTTACTCGTTACTCAATCCCATTTCAAAACTATCGAATGTTTTTGTTTGTATTTTCATTTAGAGATTATTATTATTATAATGAGAAATTATGCATGCGAAATATCTAGGATGGTCAACAGTCAGGTTCCCTCCAAGATGTGGTTCAGCCAAAAACTCAAGTTGGCTCAGGCCCATCCATTAGGTGGGCCACATGTACCATGACTCTGAACTGCTGGATATGGTTCATGGTTTAAAATGATTCATGTTTTGGCATCTTGTTTTAGGGTGTGGTCCCAAAAAATTAAGAAGGTAAAAATTTCAGATGGACCACACCACAGGAAGTAGTGCTCATTGGATGTTTATTATTAAAATTTTTCTTAAGGTCTACTGTATTGTTTGTTGACCATCCAACCTGTTGATCAGGTCCAACAAACTTGGATAAAAGGAAAATATAAATATCAGCTTGGTCCATGTGCATGGCCTGTGCACGGCTACGATGCACTGAACCGGCAATCTCGATCAAACTGGGTTTGAACCGATATTTTTAAAGAAGGAAATCTTCTCCTTCTCCTTCATTTTCCGCCAGTGACGAATGGTGTTGTTTCGAATTGTGGCCCACCATCTGAGATTAGATGACTAATCTAAACCGTTCATCACATTAAACCATTGATTCCGACAAATGAGTCAACTAGTATTGATGATTTCTCGGTGATATGGGCCACCCGCTGGATGCTTCTAATTAGAAAATGGGGCCCACCACAAAAAGATGGGTTTCTTGGATTGTCGAGAAAGATGATTGAGTGATCATGACAAAACCCCATCAGACAGCTTATCTAACGGTTTGATACTTCTGGACGGACCAGATTGGTCTCTCAAAGCTTGTGGGACACCAATCATCAAGGTATTCTAAAAAACTCAGTGGGTTCTGAGTTTTTTGGCCGCACACAATAACTTGCACCATAACGAGTTATCTCTTGATAATCTCAAAATGAAGCAAAAGGGCTACTAGGTTACCCCAATAATCAACAGCTAGGACGTTTTGGAAAGCTTTTTAAATGAATTAGAGAACTCAGATTGCATCCAAATCTCTCTCCTCTAATAGACTCCAAATGAAAAACATTCCCGAACACCTCAACAATCCTCGTGGAACATAATGGAGGATTGGGATCTCCCAGTTCTAACGACTAAGATAGCGAAGACAATCCCCACCTAGATTATCGCCAGCTCACCAATCCAGGACAAAATTTAGCACATTTGAGCCTAAGTTCGAGCCTACCCACGTGCATTGTAATGTGAAATTTGCCTCAGAAGAATATTAAAACCATGGTCCAAGGAAAGTAGTGAGAGGGTTTCGCACAACTTAAAATAAGGAAATACATTTATTGTCCACATCCAACTTAAAATTTCACGAAATTTTCATCAAGATCATTCGGTCTGGGTTGTTTTTTGGGGGAACGGTGCATCCATATTCTGTAAGGAACAAAATTCTCTCCAACCCCTCTTAGGATGTTCTTTCAACCCCCGAAGCTCTATGAGCTTAACGTTTTATGTGTGTGAAATATACTTCATTCATCTGTTGCAATCCGAAAGAAAAAATAAAATCAGGTTGTCTTCTTAGTAGTCCTCAATAGCCTCCATGTTTAAGGCTTGTCTACATGATAGGTGTGGTCCGGGTTTTTTGTTGGCCCCACTCGAAATGCTGTAAATTTTATTTTTTATTTTTCCTTAAATTATACAAGTAGAAGATTTCCAAAAAAATAAAAGGGGGAAAAGTTGGAATGGGGATCACCACCGAGCCTTTCTAGGTCCACACGCATTTTTTCTATGCCATCAAACCAATTCATTGTGTTAGCTCTCCCAGATTGCACGGGACAAAATTTATCCAAAATTCAGCTGACGGAATTCTCGCGAAATTCAAAAATTTACATTGTTAGAAATTGATTCGAACTTCACTCGGGCTGGCCAAACTTCAAGTTAGGCCAGCCGAACCAAAAGCTATGCTAGCCGAATTTTCAACATATTTTGAAATTTAACACAAACCTGAAGTTAGGTTCGCTGAGAAAGTAAGTTGGCCAAACTCTAGAACACATACACTAAAAATAACTCAAAATATATGATTTTTTGAAAGCATATAACCTAAGGTCTTTCTAGGATTATATCACCTTTTGGTTAGCAAATATAAGCAATAAATTACAAGTAAACATCTGATTTTGAACTTGGACCAGTCACCATTTTACTTTTAGCCATTCATTCAATAGCCATCAATTGGAAGTTTAGGATTGCTTGATCCATTTGACTTTTGGGATATCATCTGTGGGCAGCCGAACGTGAGTGCCACATGTGCGGATGATGAATCACCACCATTTTTAAAATGGTGGTGAAGGATCACAGTAGCCTTTCTCCAGAAGAATCAAAATTTTCCTCCTTTGAAGTCAAACAAACATTGTGCAACTGGCACACATTTAGGAGATTTGACCTCTTCAATTCAGTGGACCCCACCGTATCGGGCCACACCATAGAAACTGAAAGGATTGACACAATCCAGCCATCTCAATGGACGGCCAACAAAGGAATGTTTGAAAAAAGAAAGAAAGAAAGCAACGGGCCACATTTCTCTGCTTAAGTTATCCAATCATGTGGTGAGGATGATCGAACCATTGGTTTTAACAATGGGCGAATCAGATTAACGGTTCAGATTTTATTCATGTGCCGACACTTTAATGGTTTTGGAATTGACAAGAAACTAACCATTGACCAAAGGAAGCCCACTTAGATAGAATCACAATATTCCAGTGATCATTCATAAAGCTTCAGTCAATGGTCTTAGTCCCTTGAATATGAACCGTTGATAATTGTTGTTTCTAACTTCATTTTATGGAATGCTTTGACTCTGAGTGAGAAATTTTAGGTCATAGCCCATTCTAGGTCTATCTCTTGAATGTCCTGTGACTCGGCCACTCGGACCAACTCGTCTGGTCTCGAGTAGTCTTGACTCACCCAACTCACCTAGTCAGGAGTGAATGGGCTTGACTCACCCAAGTCACCGGGTCAGGAGTGATGGTCTAGATTCGATGGAGTTTGGAGTGAACTGTGTAGGTGATGAGTTGGGTAAGGTCTGGCTGAGTCTTAAGTCTAATTCAATGAGTCGAGTGAGTCGTCCATCCTCTTTTTAGTGTTCTTTGGAAGTAAACCAAATTTACTTGTATAAGAGAAGGTCACCAAAAAACAAATAAAAATAATAAATAAATAAAATAAAAAAAAATCAGACCGTTGTATGTCCCTAGGGAAAGGTGGACAGCTGTATGTACGATTTCTGAGAAACAGTGGAGGGAAGTGCCAGCCTGTTCCTCAAAACGAGGACATATAGAGTCTCCTTACGCCTTTGTCTGTACAACTGGGGCCATCCCTTCTTCATCCAAACCGTTGATCTAAATCGTACGTCTGCTTAATTAGTGGACCGGATTGAGTTTTTTTTTTTTTAGGTGATCTTCATGGCACGGCCCACAGTCTCCACAGTGCTTGCGGACTAGCTGGCGTCAAAGCTTTGTGGGCCCACCATGATGTTTGTATTTTCTCTGCACACCGTACATCCATTTTGCCAGCTCATTTATAAAATCTGGCAAATATGATCAGTAGGTCGGATGCACATGACAGAATTATACAAACTTTCCAATCTTTTAATCATTTAGTTAATTTTTACTGCCATGGCCTATCTAATGATCTCATGGGTTTCGCATCTATGCCGCTGGATTGCTAGTTGAGTGTCTCTAATCCCACACTCATGTGCCTCATTTTCCACAAGTGAGGCAGCTGCACATTCAAAGTACACTTGAGCAACTACTATTATCATTATTACTATCCTCTTATGCTATCTATTGGACATGTTACATTATATATGTGCACCATAAGCATAAAATTTTCCTCCAATTCAAGAATTAGGAGTGGGCATTTCCAAGTCATTCAACCAGCATTAGTTCTTGTGGATGGACCATGTCCCCAAATATCCCCCATTAGAAGATCCTAGCCATAAATTTAATGTGAATGTTGAACAATCCTACCAAGTCCAATTGATTCTAAGTGTATGTCCCACTAATGAGTGGATGGACCTGATTTTTATCTTATGTGATTTTCTTGGTAGATGGTGTTGATGTCTTGCCTAAGTGGCTGTCAACCAGAGAGATGACACCATACCATAAATTGTGGTACCTTGACGTATCCGTTCTGGCACGGTCATTTTTCTTATCTTCCAATTGCTTGCACAACACGGCTAAGCTGTCATCAGACTAGCTTTCAATTTTGGAAATTTATGTTTAAAAGTGACTTGATTAATTAGAACTCTATTGTTTGTTCTACACCATTTAAAAATTGTTTGTGCATTCTCGATCATATATATGCCACTAATAAAATCATAGCTTAAGAAATGATAATCACTCATTTAAGGTCCACTGAAAGTAAAGTAGAAAAGTATAATTACCGGATAAGAAAATTTAAACTTCGTATTTCTTTCATTGCCTATCTTATTTTGAAAAAAAGTCTTTATATTGTACTAGCTCAAGAAATGTGAATAACTTATTTTGCATCCATTGCAAGTAAAAACGTATAGTCAACGAATAAAAAGAATCTCATTTGGCATCTATTTTATTGCCCGTCCCATCCTTTAGAGAAGTCCTTGTATTATAATAACTTACAAAATGATAACCACTTCTTTAGCATCCATGAGAAGTATAGTCACTGGATAAGAAAATTCTTATTTAACATCTCTTTTATTGCATGTCCCATTCTTTGGAGAAGTCTTTGTATATTAATAGCGAAATGCTAACCACTTATTTAGCATCCATGAGAAGTAGAAAAGTATGGTCATTAAAAAAGAAAAGTCTCAATTCGCATCTCTTTTATTGCATGTCCCATTCTTCGGACAAGTCATTATATTGCATTGAAGCCCAAGTAGAACACGAAATGACTTATAATTCCAAGTCAAGTCTATGATAATATAGACTTAAGACATGAAGATGACTCTTTTTTTATTTTTTTTCTATAACTTTCTCTATAGTTAAATAAAATGGTGAAAGGTCTAAATTTTGTGTTTTCAATTAATTTAATTAATTTCCTTTAGGTGGAACATTTTAAGTTCACATGTGCGAAGATAATTTAGGACATTTAAAAGTTGGAAATGGACTTGAATTAGGCACTTGGGCCAATCAACGCGTGATTCGGTGGCTTTTTCGTAGTAGGGTCAGCTGGCTCAATACTCATATGTTTTTTAAACTAGGTGTTAGTGTGTTGTTCTTTTGGCTCATTGGGTTCATCTGCCATAGGCGACACTGGTACTAAACCATGGGCTCCACTTGCACAATCTTACAAGTCTACTTGTATTGGAAACTCAAATTACCATCGGTGCATAGGATCCATAGGCCTTTTTTCTTTATTTAAAATTTTTAATTTTATTTTAAAGCTTGTTAGTACACCCACTGTCAGTTCACACTTCACTATTAGCCACCCCCACTAGGGATGGATGCCAAGACCTCAGTGTTGAAACGAGGTATGTTTCACTCAGTCTACCACTTGAGCTATGGATATGGGTATTCTTGGTGGGACGAACTGTAGTCCAAGGATCAGATTGTATGGCTTTCTTAGTGTCACTTGAACAGTGGGTGGGATTGGATGGATGGTCTGGATTGTTTCATTTGATTAGCATTGTAACATAAAAACTGAGGGAAGCAGATTGCCTTCCCAGTAACTCTTTGCGTACTGAGTAAACTCTGTGGGGCCTACCATGATTCATATATTTTATCTACTATGTCTATCTATTTTACCAGAGAATTTTTGGGCTTAAGCCCAAAAATAAAGCATATCCAAAGCTCATGTGGACTGCACCACAAGAAACAGTGTGATTTGAACATCTACCATTGAAAAATTCATGGGGGCCACAGAAGTTTTGGATCAAGCTGATATTTGTGTCTTTCCTTTATTCATGTTTGTGTGATCTTATGAATATGTTGGATGACAAATAAACATCACCGTGGGCCCTAGGAAGGTTTCAGCATGGAAATCATTATTTCCACTATTTCCCTATGCAGTTGTGGTCCACTTGAGCTTTGGATATGCTTCAATTTTGAGCTCAATCCTAACATGAACTGGAAAAATGGATGGACAGCATGGATAAACCACAAACATTCATGGTGGGCCCAACAGTGTTGGCTAGTACAATAAAGCCTACTAAGTTACTCAGTACTCAATCCCATTTCAAAACTATGAATGTTTTTGTTTGTATTTTCATTTAGAGATTATTATTTTTATATTTAGAAGTGCATATGAAAGATCTAGGATGGTCAACAGTCAGGTTCCCTCCAAGATGTGTTTCGGCCAAAACCTCAAGTTGGCTCAGGCCCACCCATCAGGTGGGCCACACATGTGCCATGACTCTGAACTGCTGGCTACATTTTTCTATCCGTTTGACATTCTATTCATATTTGGCTCAACTGATGAATGAACAGTCTGGATTGTAGGCTGAAGAATACTCACCTTTGAGCCTGCTTGATGAGTGGCCAAGCCGTTCAATCTGAAATGATATATTCATTAGTTCTAGAAGGTGTGGCAAATAGAGTGGGCTTGGGTGAAGCATCCGGCCCATAACCACCTACTACACTCTAGCCCAGCCCATGAGCTAAGTAATTTATCTCTGGCCCGGCCAGGCACGTAAGTGAAATTTCTCA
This sequence comes from Magnolia sinica, assembly GCF_029962835.1. Classification (NCBI taxonomy): domain Eukaryota; kingdom Viridiplantae; phylum Streptophyta; class Magnoliopsida; order Magnoliales; family Magnoliaceae; genus Magnolia; species Magnolia sinica. Next base: position 79,859,931 of record NC_080586.1, read on the forward strand.
CGCCAACAGTGTAAAAATACCCTATTTTAATGTAGACCGTGTGGGCCCTACCTTCCAAGTGGGCAGTCTAGCATGCTGCCTCACTTTGAATGTGGGTCATTCATCATTAAGGGGCCAACCTTTAATGTGGACCGTCTATTATGTGGGCCTGTTTTTTCATTTCACATGATTATTTTAAGATACACAGCAATGTTTATTAGTCATACAATCATAAGTTGACACTAACAGGATGGAGGGAAAACACAAAACATCACCTTATCTAAAACTACTGAGGCCTCGGGAAGTTTTCAATTGTGTGGTGTACTTGACATGAACTTTGGATATGGTTCATGGTTTAATATGTTCTGGCAAAATAGATGAAGGGCATGGATACAACAAAAACATCACTCAGCGACGTATAGCATCTTATTTTAGGGTGTGGTCCCAAAACATTATGAAGGTAAAACTTTCAGATGGACCACACCACATGAAATAGTGCTCATTGAATGTTTATTATTAAAAAATTAATTTGACCATCCAACCTGTTGATAAGGTCCAACTGACTTGGATGAAAGAAAAATATAAATATCAGACTGATCTAAAAATTTTCTGGCCCACAAAAATTAAGCTGATATTTTTGTGGTCCGTCTGTATGACCTTATCAACAAATTAGATGAGAAGTAAACATTTTAGTGGCCCTCAAAAAGTTTTTAATGGTGGGCATTTAATCAACATTATTTCTTGTGGTGTTGTCCACCTGACATTTGAATCTACTGAATTTTGGACTCAATGACACGTGAATATAATACAAATACTTAACGGTGAGCCGTTGGCCAAGGATCTACCGACCTGGGTGGATGTGGGACTCATTGGGTATGTTTTTCAAAAGATATTATGACCTCTGTCAACTTCACAAAGGGAGGATGACAGTTCCCCATAACCCCTTGTAATTACCATACAATGGATAGATGGGATGGATTTCTCACAGAAATCACAGTGGCCCCACCTAGCTTCCCAGTGGCAGGAAAATCATGTCAAAGGCTTTCGGTAATTTGTACGATAGCAAAAATGGTGTACCTTCCCTGTATGTACCTGATGAGTCTGATACACTATTGGTGGTCATTGATGTTGGATGGCAAATAAACATCTCAGCAGGCACTACAAAGGTTTCAACGGTGGTGTCATCATCGCAAATGTTTCCTGCGGTGTAGTTCACTTCAGCTTTGGATCTGTTTCATTTTTGGGCTGAACTGGCAAAATAAATGGACAGCAATGATATAAAACACACATCATGGTGAGTCCCACAGTGCCACAAATATAAGATGTCACCACGCATCCTGCCACAAATAATATGGTGGCCAGGTTTTTGGAAGATTGGGTACTACCCTTGTGCTAAAGTCTATATAGGCCTGACGATGGCAGGATTTGATTAGAAATTAGAGTTGCCATTGGAGAATGACCAATTAAAGCATGATTGAAAGTTATTTGATCATATTCTCAACTGGGCCATCTTGGACAGTAGCATGCCAGCTCTGCAGTCATATCCCGCTGGGTACTCAATCTATGTCCCTGTGCAAATGGTGTACCTTGCAAATAAAATAAATTAATGGGTGAGGACAGGTACTTAATTAGTTGTCTAAACATTATAACCCACCATCAATGAATCACACCGGTGTGATGGTTCACATACATCCATTCACATAGAATAAATGATGCAAATAGAAAATACCCTGGGGCTTGGCATAATAGGACTTTGAGTGGATTTGTTGGCTCACAAATCTTATAGTAAATATATGGTTTGTTAATTGCATGGAAAGATTCAGCATATGGGTCCACATGATTCTATTATTAAGAGTAGTTGATAGAGTTCTCACCAAAATTGAGTTATTTGTGGTTAGGATGGTGTCTGGTCAAGTCTGACTCTCAATTGGGAGATCTTTTTTTCAGAGATTCAAACATGGTTCAAAATTAGGGTGGCAATAAGTTTTCGCTAGGCCAGGCTAGGTCCTTGAACTGCCCGAACACTTAAAACTCGTAGCAGAACACTTAAAACTTGTAGCATATAATGCATTTACATAAAAGGTCAAGTATATTAAAATCAATTTAGCTTAGCCCCACCTGCAAAATTGATTGAGCCATGCATGGGAGGCCACATTTGATCCATAAGCTCAGATAGTAGTTTCAAGCTCAGCCATAGCTAGGCTAGGCTTGTTGGGTCGTGTCGGGTTAGGTCCGCTGCCCAACCTGCTGCTACTCTTTGTTCAAAATGGTATTTATATCCATTGTTTGGATACGGGAAAGGGTAACACCATCAAAACATGCATATGGGCTGTCATAGTCTAGGCCTTGATTTTGAGTTGTTGCCGGGCCTGTTTGCCCCGATAAATTTAGAACTTTTGGTTTTAGTTGGCCCATGTTGGCCTAGCCCATTAATTGCCTTGTCAGCGTATAAACTGGGTCATGAATCATACCATGAATTGAAATTAGTTCAAGTCTCAATATTCAGTACAAATAATTGATGGCAAGGATGTTCCCTTTGACTGATTTTCAACTAAGAGCCATAAATAATTGTTGAGTTTTCGCATTTCAATTACCGGTGACAATGCCCTTTTCATCAGGCATAGGTTGTCCAAACTTGCTTAAATGGTCATGGATATTTTGGGGTCTTCAATTTGTGTAGAGAGGGTCGAAACCATTCATATAATGAGCCGCACAGATCCACCAGATCATGGGATTTGGGCTGCAGAATTTATGGCCTTTTATGGTTGAGTATGAACTTGGCTATATTTTCTTTCCTTAGCTATTTAGTTGGTGGCCACACCTATTGAGGGAGTTGAAAAAATTCTTAGTTATTTTTTGGTGTATGGGCCACCTTGAGTGGGATAGATAATTTCAGTGGCTTAAACCACTAAATGGCAAGCCCCATCATAAGGATTGCTATTTGCTACTACACATCTATATTCTCCTAACAAAAAAGCTTTGTATGTAACCACAGCAAATATTTCCAAGATCTAGAATGATCATCCCACAGGCCCCTAGGTGGACCATCAATGTGAACTGTTGGCTATTCTATTCTAACTGATTCTTATTATGTTCCTACTAGCCCTCTGAATGAGTGGATTAATGGCTGAATTTTGTGGTAATTAATGTTCACTGTGTGGCCTAGTTGATTAATGTTTTGGTTCGCACAAATGCAACACATTGTACATTTACTACACTTGTGTAAGATTGGATAGGCTCTTCAAGTAATCATTGCTGTTTAAATTATGTGCACAGAAAAATCAGGCAAATATGATAAGCAGGTGGCCAACACATGACAAACATTTACGTACTTTCCAATCTCTTAATCATTTATTTAGTTTTTACAGTTGTGGTCCATCTAATGATCTCATAGGCTTGGCATCTATGTCATTGGATTGCTAGTTGAGAGGCTCTGATCCCACATTCATGTGCCTTATTTTCTACCAGCGATGCGGCTGCACATTAAAGGGCACTTGAGCAACTATCCACCAGACATGCATGTTACATTACGTACACCGTTGAAGTACAAGACTTCTCTTCAAGAATTGGGAGTGGGCATTTCCAAACCATTCAACCCGCATTAGCTCTCATGGATGGACCATGTCTCCAAATATCTCACAAATCTTACGTGAATGTTAAACAATCCTACCTGGCCAAATTGATTCCAATTGTATATCCCACTAATGTGTAGATGAGTCTGATTTTTATTTTATGTGATTTTCATGGTAGGGCTCACTGTCTCCATGGTGCCGATGTCATGCACAAGCAGCGCCTGTCAGCCAGAGAGATAGCACTGGACCATAAATTATGGTTTTTTGATGTATCTGATCAATTTTGGCAGACAACCAATCATTTTTCTTATCCTCCTGTTGTCCTTGCACAACATGGCTTAGCTGTCCTCATACTAGCTTTCAATTGTGGAAATTTATGTTTAAAAGGGATTTGATTAACATTATTGTTTGTTCCACACCATTTAAAAACTGGTGGAATATTCTTGAACGTATACATGCTATTAATAAAAGGATAGCTTAAGAAATGCTAACCACTCATTTTAGGTCCATTGGAAGTAAAGCAGAAAAGTATAGTCACTTGACAAGAAAATTTTTGTTTCACATCTCTTTGATTGCCTATCATATTCTCAATAGAAGTACTTATATTGTAATAGCTGATCAAGAAATTCTAATCACTCATTTAGTATCAATTAGAAGTAAAGTCAAGACGTATATTCGCTAAATAAGAAAAATCTCATTTTGCATCCCTTTCATTCTGTCCTATTCTTTAGAAAAGTTATTGTATTATAATAATTCAAGAAATGCTAACCACTTTTATTTAGTGTCCATAGGAAGAATAGTCACTAGAGAAGAAAAAAAATCTTATTTCACATTTCTTTTATTACCAGTCATGTTCTTCCAACAAGTCCTTGTATTGTAATAGGTCAAGAAGTGCTAACCATTCATTTAGTGTCCATGGTGAGCAGAAAAGTATGGTCATCAAAGTAAAAAGTCTTATTTCACATCTCTTTTATTATGTCCTAATCTTCATAGAAGTCCTTGTATTGCGTGGAAGATCAAGTGGAACGCGGAACTAGCTTATAATTCCAAGTTATGATTAAGCTAATATAGCTTTCTAAGAAATAGAGATGACTCTTCCTACGCACCAATCTATAACTCAAGTGGTAGACTAAGTGAACAACACTGAGGTTTTGTCATCCATTCCCAAAATCACATGCAAATCACTAACCACTTGGCTAACCACTTGGGTTCCAGAAATCACAATTTCTATTTTAAGAAATCACCATCTTTTATGTGACTATAACCTTCAGCTCTAATATCAATTTGTTAATAAAAAAATGATAACTAAAGCATGTACAACAAAGTATAAAAAATAAAAATAAAATTGCATATGCATGGCCTTAGCTATGTGAAGCTCCTTCATTAGAAGGGACCTTTCATCAAAAAAAAAAAAAAACTTTTATACTTTATTGAAATATACTTCTTGCCACTTTCGCAACAAATGTTAATCCTACACATTCTCTTTTCTACTCTACTTTCACCTATACTTATAAACAACCTATTTATTATAAGAAGTAAAATATTAATTACAAGTATACATTTTTCTATAATTCTTTTTATATCGATCCCCATGCATATAAAGTTATCTTTTCATATTCCTAAATTTTTTAAATACCTGAGTCAACATAATTATTTTATTTAAAATTAATTTTCAACAGAACTAAATGTTGTAAACATATGCAAGATCTAGATGATTGGATTAATTATGTTCTGCCTATATTGACCAATCCCTGCATTAAGAATTCTGCAACTTGTCCATCATGTGTCCACATGAGCAAGTTCATTTTCTCATACCCATCTACACTTTCTTATACCCATCTATAGGTTTAATGAAGTACAGCAAGGATCTTAGACACATGTGCCAACAATCACCTCTTCTGAGGTGGCATTTTAAGTAGTGTGAAACCCTACTCTCACTACTTTCCTTGGACCCATGGTTATAATATTCTTTTGAGGCAGGTGCAACCCAATGAATTGACTTGAAACTGACAGGACCCTGGTGATGCACGGCGTAGAATTCTGTGACCACGCTCCAGACACGTCAATGTTTCAAATGTACCCATTTAAGAGACAAACATCAATTCAGTGAGCATGGATTCCAAGTCACGGAGATAATTAAAAACAATCCCCAAGAATCAGGGCCAATGTGGAAAATTCTATGACGATGAGTGGTATGTATCATGTTCACGTTCAGAGGAAATTTCAGTCCGTCCAAACGGTTGACCCAATTGTCAATGAGTCACCATCCCTTTTCCAAAGGTGCATGGTTGCGTAACAAAAGGTTTTTAACGTATGTCGGTGGATCCCTGAATGTAATTCACTGTGATGTATGTTTCTTATATCCAAGCCGTCCATCCATATTGAGAGATCATTTTAGGGTATTAGCCTAAAAATGCAGTAGATTCAAATATCAGGTGGACCGCGCCACAGGAAACAGTGGTGATTGACCATTAAAAACTTAGTAAGAGCCACAAAAGTTTTGGACCAAGCTGATATTTGTATGGTCCTCTCCTCCACGTCTTTGTGACCTTACCAACCGGATAGATGGTAAATAAATATTCTGGTTGACCTAAGAAGTTTTTAATGGTGAGCGGTTGATCACCACTATTTCTTGTGGTGTGGCCCACTTGGTATTTGGATTTACTGTATTATTGAGCTCCTAACATAAAATGATCTAAAGAAACAGATGGACGGCGTGGATATAAGAGGTGGACCCATGATATAGGAACCACGGAAGCCACGTCTGCAGCTAATGGACTTTAGATGGGCACGCAGTTAACCTGCAACCACCGATCTCTGCGTTGGCCGGATACTCGAGTCCACCGTGGTGGATGTGTTTTATCCACGCTGTCTATCTTTCGCCAAACCCTTCAAAGGGTCCACAGCGATGTTTACGACTCATCCAACTTATTCATGAAGTGACACTGACCTCAAGGCAAAACACAAATACCGGCTTACCCGAAACTTCTGTGGCTTCACATAGGCTTGCACATGAAAATGGGGGTATTCTGGTCTTTAGAAAAATAGATTTAGATAATCTACCAAAGAGTTAAGATCCCTTTGTGGCCAATCTTGATCATGTGTCTTATATCAGTGCCACACATCCGTTTCTCTTGATCATTTAGTATTAACCCACGAACACAGAATATAAAAATATAAGGTGGACCACAACATAGGAAACCGTTGTGATTAAGCAACCACCATTAAAAACTTCGTGGGACCCATGAAAGTTTTGGATCAAGCTGATATTTGTGTGGTCCCTTCATCCAGTCATGTATGACCCTATCAACAGGTTCGATGGTAAAAAAACATTCTAGTAGCCCTTAAAAAGTTTTTAATGGTGGGCGTTTAATCACCACTATTTCCTGTGGTGTGCACTGCCTGACATTTGAATCTGCTAAATTTTGGCTAGCTCATTTTATTAATGATCTGGAAAAATAGATGGACATTGTAGGTTTAATACAAATACACCAACGTGGCCCACACACCAGGTAGAGCTGGGCATCGGACCGAGTCGGATCGGATTGGGTCCAACTCGATTCAGTCTGAAATCTACATGGCATGACCTGAACTCAATCCAACCCAGGACCGAGTCTGGGACATCTGATTTGAACTGATCCGGTGCACGGTTGGCCTGACCCGAACCCAGTCCGACTCGGTCAGGGTAACCGAGTCAGACTGGGTTGGGTACGATTCAGATCGAATTTTTTAACAATGAAAATCATTATCCCTGCTGCTATTTTCAGTGTGGTCCATTTGAGCTTTAGATATGATTTAATTTTTTTTTTTCAAATGCTTGAAAATGATCATGAAAAAATGGATAAACGTTATGGATATAATAAATAGATCATTGTGGGGCCCATGTAATTTTGATCTCATTTGAGTCGTTTGTACAACTTATAGCTTGATGCGCGTCTCTGTTCGTCTTTGCATGACACGTATTTACACAGCTGTGTTGACGTGCTGTGCATGAAAGTGTAGCTATGTTGACATGCTGTGCACGAAAATGCAGTTGTGCATCGTTGTATTGACGTTAGCAAGTTCTGTGGGTCTGATCATGGGGCATGTATTATATCCAAACCGTCCATCCATTTGGTGAGCTCCTCTTAAGGCTTGAGACAAAAAATAAGATGGATCTAACTATCAAGTGGACCACACTGAAAAAAGTAGTGGGGGATTAAACGTCTACCATTAAAACCCTTTTTGGGGTCACAGAAGTTTTGGATCAATTTGAAATTTGTTTTTCCTCTTAATTCAGGTCTTTGTGACCTTATGAACAGATTGGATGGAAAGTAAACGTTATGGTGGGCCCTATGAATTGTTTAACGGTGAAAATCATTATCTCTGCTGCTATTTGTGGTGTGGTCCAGATGATCTTTGGATATGATTCATTTTTTGGATAATGCTCTATAATGATCTCTACAAATATATGAACAGTGTAGATATAATAAATACATCACTGTGGGGCCCATATAACTTTGATATCCTTTGAACCGTTCGTACAACTCAGAGCTCGAGGAGCGTTAGTACTCGTCTTCGCACAACATGTACTTACAACAACTCTATAGCTAGTGTGTGGTGCACCAACAAATCCGCTTCCGTAACTCAATGGGCTCTTTTATCGTACTGAGTAAATTCTATTGGGGCCCATTGTGAATGCATGTGGTTTATCCATGCTGTCCATTCGTTTTTCTAGATCATTTTAGTGGTTGAACCCAAAATTGATGCATATCCAAAGCTCAAGTGGACCATACCACAGGAAAAAGTAGAAGTATTAATAAGAATCACTCCGGATCTGGTAGGATCGGATCGGTCCGGATCCATACGGATCGGGTTTTTGGGTCGGGTCGGGTCGGATCATGGCCTTCAGTTCGAATCGGTCTGGATTTACCACGATTCGAACTCGATCCAAAAAACTGTCAGATCTAAATGACCTTACTTGATCCGCATCGATCCAGGCCGTCAGTTCGGTTCTGATCGGGTCGAATCTAGTTGAATCCATCGGATCAGGTCAGACATGCCCAGCTCTAACATTAGGATCTGTTATCTCAATCGTGGATCCAGAAATCCACTGAAGCCATATAATATCATGCAGAGTACATGAGACAATTATATACACTACAATTGGTTCCATTTATACACATGGGATCCAGGTATGTCAATCCGGAAGCTGCATCCTATCCCCACCATCTCTAGCCAGGAACAGACAGATCTGTGTGGGGCCTACCATGATTTATTTGTTTATCCACGCAGTCCATCCCTTTTCTCAAATATTTTTAGGCTGGGGCCCAAAAATAAGGTAGATCCAATGCTCAAGTAAACCACACCAAATGGTAAGCTTGGGTTGCATTAAATGCAATAGTCATCTGCAGTGTGGTCCACTTGGGTGTTGGATCTATCTATTTTTGTGCTTATAATTTGAAATGATCTGAAAAAGGATGAAAGGTGTGGACAAACAAATACATCATAGTAGGCCCCAAACAAATGTGTCCATTCTTGGCTAGAGACAGACAGGTGGAAAGTGATCCACTTACTATCAATACAAACCGATGAAATGAAAGAACAATTGAGTCATATATGTAGAATAGTCATAACCTTAAGGGTGGTCCACGCACACTTGTTGAATGTATAATTTATAAAATGGCATTGTTTTCATCCGTTGCCCACTTGAGCTTTTAAGGGATTAAAATTTTGTGAATGCATAGTAAAATCTTAACATGAGGGATTTAACCCCATAGTTGAACGGGATGCTGCACAAAAGTGTGTAAGCTCAATGTAAGCGTAATTGGAACAGGGACTCATTAGGTATCACCTTTGCAAATGATGTAGGTGAAGACATGATGAGGTCGATCACCTTCTTCCTCAATCGATAAATACCTTGAACGCACAAGGCACTCTTGAATTCATAAGAAGTTTCTCAAATTTATGAGAGAATAAAAAATTTCTAAGAAGTTTATTGATTGAATGATTAATTGTCTTAAAAAATGATTTAACATAATTAAATAAACCTAAACAAACTCTAAAACGTAATATATAAAAAAAACGGTCTAATCGAGTAAGGAAATAAATTTCCAAAAATGTATAAAATTCTTTCATATGTCGACCTGTTGTCAACCAGTCGAGTAGATTGGTTGAACAGGCTCAAAATTGTCTAAAGATTAAAACAAAAAATTTAGTGAATTTCAACCTGTCAAAACTAGCAGAAATTATTCAGCAACCAATTAGGAATTTCTAACTAAATTTCAACATGTTGATTAGATCTATCGAGTAGTTGAACTACGCTAATTTTTGTTGATTTCTCTTTGGGCTTCTTCCGGTCCATGTGTGTTATGAATGTGACTGGTCCACATCCTACATCAACAGAGGATTTTAGTGCTTTGGAAAACATATTATGACCTCTGTGAGTTCATGCCTTATAATATAAAGGGTTAATGATGGGTTTCTCCCCAACCCTTACCATACAATAGATGTGTGCCTGACCCACGAGCACGCGATGTGTTGGTGGAAATGAAATTGTAAATGTTGTGAACAGTACGTTCTAAAAACCATCAGTGCAACAAACCATGCACGCCTATGGTGTAAGGGGAACATTTTGATAAGAATTTTTATAAAGCAGTAGCTCTCTAATTAAGTTCTTGCATTCTGTTACTTTGGTTAATCGACTTCATAAGGACGTTTCTGGCATTTCAGTTTTTTCACAACATGATACCTTTCATCAAATTTCTCTAACAGCTATTAAATTGGAAGAATCTTTTCTTGTAATTATGAAAATACCCCCAAGGGCAGGGCATGATAGGAGGACTTTGTGTGGATTTGCTGGCTTACAGACCCTATGGTAAGTGTATAGTTTGTTAATGGCATGGCAAGATTGTGCACATGAACCTACGGGATTCCGATATTGAGTGGAGTTGATAGAGTTCCGGCCAGGTTAGGTCAGGACGTATGATGCCTAGTCGAGTCGACTCCCGATTGTGAGTTCCTTCTAGTAGGTTTGCGCCGGGCCAAGTTAGGCCAGCGGTCCAGGCACCACCCACTTTAGAACTTAGGCCCAAGCCTGATCATTTATTTAAAAAAAAAAAAAAGGCTCAAGCATAAACTGACCCAAAATTTGATAAAATCTCTATTATCCATTTAAATGTTCCTAATCTATTTGTAGATCAAGTGGACTACACATGCGCAGAATAGACATTTTAGAGGAATGAAACCATCTACATTTTAAATAGATAGGTTGACTAACCAAGAGGTGGAATGATATATTTGTAGGATATAACACATACATGAAAAGTTTTTTCAGGTAGGAAACCCAGGCTAAAATCACTTGAGCCCAGCCCAACCCACAAAACTCATTGGGCTATGAGCCTGGTCCATGATCCCATACGGTAATTCCAACCTCGCCCTAGAGTGAAGTTAGGCTTGTCGGGTTGGGTCGGGCGGGCTACCCAGACTATTGTCCCCCTTTGTTCAAAATGGTATTTATACTCATTCATTTGAGCAAGGGAAAGGCTGAAACCATCTGAACCATCCACATAGGCTGTCACGTTCTGGGCGTACGTTGATTTTGAATTGTTACACGGCCTGTTTGCCTTGCTCTATTTAAAACTTTTGAGTTTGTTTGGCCTATGTCAGCCTAATCCAGTGATTGCCCTGTCAACATATATAGACGACGTCATGAAAAAACGAGAAAAATTGGTGGTAAGGATGTTCCCTTTAATTGATTTTCCAACTAAGATCCATCAATGATTGTTAAGTATCACTGCCCCGTCTGCTGTATTTCAGGTATTGGAGGATCAACACCCTTCTTATTAGAGATGTTTTATTGGATTTCTACGGATATAGAACATCCAATGAGAGCTTACTCAAGAGAGTTGTATGAAGGATACATTGGGTGCAGAGCTCACAATGGCACGAACATGATCAGCTCTTGATTTTGGCCCAAACCATGAGTCAGGTTGGTGCAGAGTGGTCAGTTGGGAGGGTCGTATGCTGGGAGTGGTGGTGTAGCTGCATTGTTAGAAAGAGTTCTTGACTTTGGTTTGAACAGGGAAGGACGTGAGGTTGAGCACCGTCTTCCTCGAGAATGATAAGGACGTGAGGTCGAGCACTGTCTTCCTCAAGAATGATAACTATTCCGAATCCACAGAACTTCTCTGGACTCCTCACAACTCCTCACAAAGACTTCTCAAATCCATGAGGAAAGACTTCTCAAATCCACGAGGAAAGAAAGCAGGAAAATATAAATAAAGTTTAATAAATTCGAAATTGATTGATAAAAAAAAAAAAAAAAAAAACGAGTTCACAACCTTTGAAATAGGGATACCAACCAACGTGAAAGAAATCAAAATCAAACTACAACTAAAACTCGTAGACTTCGCGACTTACTATAAATAGTAAACTTACTATTTATAGACGGTCGTGATGTCTACTAATACGCAAGGTTTCGGCCAAAAATAGTGTGTCTACTAATGCGCAAGGTTTTCGGCCAAAAATAGTGTCTTACTTGGCTTCACCAAGCTGTTCTCTTAATTTTTCTAAGTTCTTTTCGCGTTGGGCGCAACTCTTTAAGCCCAACGGTTGAAGAGTTATAATCAACTAAAATTTACTATTTATAGTAAAAATAGAATTAAAATAGGGAAACAACTGTCGATCTGGCAGTATTTTGCAAATCCAGCTTGGGCAACCTGGCGTAGCGGGGTTGGGTGGCTAAAGTAGCTCATTCTGCCCCAAAATTATATATTTTATGTCCGATAACTCATTCTGAATTGCGAGATACACCTGATTTAAGGTCCAACGGTCCGGATCACTTCTATCGTCGACCGGGCCTTTTCTGATCCATCTTGGCCATGTAACTGTCAGTGACCCTTTCTACATCAGTACTGTGAGTTTGGTTGGGGCTAATATATAAGTCAGTCTCAGGAACTGAATTGTAACAAACGTGCACGCAATCAGTAGGTGGGGTGGATCATAGCTTCCGTGGGGATTACAACTTACAACAAAGCAGTGTCCGAAGGATTGTTGGAAAACCACGCTTAATGCGGTACAATAGGAAGGGACTTTTAACCTTTGAATCTGGTACATATTAGAACGATCCAAACTCTTTATACAATAAGTCTCACTTTCTATAGTGGTAAGAGGACAAATATAAGCTCTTGGTGGGATTATTCGAATCCTTTCGTAATTTTGCTCTTTGCTGTTAACATGAATGATCACCAACCTGTGTATGATCAAAGTCTTGAAACATTTGATTTATAATATCTTTTCTAGGATCCCCTACTCAAGAGGAACCCTATCAAAATAAACAGTTCGGATCATTGAAATAGGAGCATATTGAATACCTACAGTCCTGATGCGTGGGATGTATTTGATCAAACCCCGATTCACAATGTGTCTATCATCAAACCCTAACACGCTTGGACACATGAACTTGGATGTTTTAGAAGCATTCTTGTAGCTGAAATACATTGAGATCCAAATCATTTGGTAAATGGAATCGCTGTGAATTGAAATATTTAGTTGTGGATGGGTTCCGTAATTAGAATATACAAGAATCTAAAATTTGTATTTAGATGCCTTTAATTGGAATGCATTAAGCAAGTGTGTAGGTGTGTGGAGGTGTAAGTGCATGTGCTAATAATAATAATAATAATAATAATAATAATAATCATAAGCCCATTCAAATATATACTTTGGTGAAAAATAAGTAAACTCGAGCCTTAGTTAGGCATAAAAGCGAACCTAGTTTAAAAAGTCCAACTATTTTTGGTATTTGCAATTTACACAATTTTGTAATTCCATTTTACATTGATTCTCCAATTGTTTACAATCGACCAAATGATCCATTTTGTACATGTGCATATTGTTCCGCTGGGTGATCTCTCCAAGTCCATTTGCGGTCTGTTCTTCATGGAAAAAGTGGGCTGGTCAACTTGAGGAAAATCTAGCTTCCTTCTTGGTCACTTCCTATTTGTGTTTTTTGTCCTCTTTTTTTGTCTCATTATAGGTGGGCCCCCCATTTTGTCGGGCAGGTAAAGTTTTCAGCTCTTGATGAATGAAAAAACTTTCTTTAAAAAAAAAAAAAGTGCATACATTTACCATTGACAACAATCATTTACCATCGACCAATCAGTAAAAGTATTTTATAGGTCTGATCTTCTGTATGTACAATTCATATAAAGGGTTCCTACCTAAAGAACCAAGTGGATTTACATTTACAACATGCTGGGGCCCCCAGCTGGTGTAGACAATTCCAGTCCTACACTTAACAAACGTCGACTCAAATTAAACCTTAGAAACTTGTGGAATGGCCTGTTTTCTGTGAAGTGCCTTCATGCTAGTGAGGCCGTCAAATAAAGGGAGCTGATGTGATTCTCTCAAAGCCTTTAAGTGGGACATAGATATTGCTCAAGCCCTTCTTAATTAGTCATAAAGTTTGATTACCTTCATATATATATATATATATATATATATATATATATATATATATATATATATATAGACACACACATATGTATATATATATATAACATGTGTGTGTGTGTGTGTGTATAAAATAGTGCGGATCCTCTGTTTTCCTGGAGGCAGGAACTCCCTGCCTCCAGCGTTTTCATTGGTCAACATCACTATAAGTTCCACGTCATCAGATTTTTAAAATATATTTAAAAAAGTACATTTAATAAGAAGTATAACGAAGACGTTAAACGGAAGCGGTTTGCGGTGCTGAGTAAATCAGTATGGTAAGCGTACTGAGTAAAGTCTATGGAGCCCACCGTCATTTCGTGCATTGTATCAACTTCATTCATATCTTTTATCATCTAATTTTAGGGTTTTACAAGAAAAAATAATCATATCCAAATATCTAGTGGACCACACCACCTCAAACAGTGTGAATTGAAAAGTTGTTGGGGGACCACAGAAGTTTTATATCAAGATGATATTTGTTTTTTCCATTCATCAATGTCTTTGTGATCTTATGAACAATTTAGATGAAAAATAAAGATCATTGGGGGCTTAGAAACATTTTAATGGTGAAAATCAATATTTCCACTGTTTCCTTTGGTATGGTCTACTTGAGCTTTTGATATACTTTAGTTTTTGGCTCAACCCGTAAAATAATCTGAAAAAACGGATGGATGGTGTGGATAAACCACATGAATTCACAGTGGCCCAACAGAGTTTAATTAGTACCATAAGACTCGGTACGCAATCCGATTTCATGTGTATAACGGGGATGCGGATTTCCTGCCAAAGCCTTTTGCGGTAAGATCTTGCACAAGGATTCCGGATGGGCCCACTGTGACGTTTGTAATAAATCCAACCCGTACATCCATTTTTAGATATCATTTTAGGACATAGTACCAAAACTAAGGTGTATACAAAACTCAAATGGGCCACACGAGAGGAAACAGTGGGGATTTAGTGTCCACCATTGAAATATTTATATGGCCACAAAAGTTTTGCATCGGTCTAATATTTTGGTGTTTTCACTTCATCCTAGTAAAAATGACCTTATAAACAGTTTGTATGGCATATAAACATCAAGACGCTTAGGAAGGTTTTAACGGTAGGAATTTCTTTCTCCACTGTTTCATCTTGTATGGCCCAGTTGAGTTTCTGATCATCCTAATTTTGGGTTACATGTCTTAAAATGAGCTCTAAAAATGGATAAATGGATTGGAATTCTTATAAACATCACGGTGGACCCCACCTTACATCCCAGCGCCGGAACTTCATGGAAAAGGCTTTCCCCGGTGAATCCGCATCCACGATTTCTATTGGAAACAGACTGGCTACTCCCCTATCACTCGGTGCTATATGGGCCCACCATGATGTATGTGTTTCATCTATGCCGTCCATTTATCTTTCTAGATCATTTTATGGTCTGAGACCAAAAATGAGGTATAACCCAATCTCAAGTGGACCACATTACATGAAACAATGTTGAATGAATGTTAACCATTAAAAAACTTTTTGAGGGCCATAAAAGTTTTGGATCAAGCTGATCTTTTTTTTCCCTTCATCTGGGTCTTTCCTGTGGTGTGGTCCATATGAGATTTATATCCCTCTCATTTTTGGGATCAACAACTAAAATTATATGTAAAAATAGATTAAAGAAATGGATGAAATATATACATCATGGTGGGACCCACAGAGTACCGACCACCACCACCATCGGGCTGGTGGTAGGGGGAGTAGCCAATCCGCTTTCATTTCCATTTGGGATTCAGTGCCACATTGAGCAGTGAGACTCATTACTGAAGTGATGTCACCTATTTATATGAGTCTCACTATGATGTATGTTTTGTATCCACATCGTTCATCCATTTGGAGAGATCATTTTAGGGCATGAGCTAAAGAATGAATCAGATCCCAAACTCAGGTGGACCCCACCACAGAAAATGGTGGAGAGAGTCACGCCGACCATTTATTACGACTGAATCCAATCCAAACCTCGTCACTTTATCCACTGAACCCCGTCACTCTATCTACTGAACCCTGTCACTTTGCACTGCAACCTCGTCACTTTGTCTAGTGAACCCCGTCACTTTGTACTGCAACCCCGTCACTTTGTACTACAACCCTGTCACTTTATCTACTGAACCTCATCACTTTATACTGCAACCCTATCACTTTATCTACCGAACCCGGTCACTTTGTGCTACAACTCCGTCACTTTGTCTACTGAACCCCGTAACTTTGCACTCCAACATCATCACTTTGTCTATTGTACCTCGTCACTTTATGCTATAACCCCATCACTTTGTCTACTATACCCCATTACTTTGTGCTATAACCACGTCACTTTGTCTACTGTACCCCATTACTTTGTGCTGCAACTCGTCACTTTATCTACTACACCCCGTCACTTTGTACTGCAACCTCGTCACTTTGTCTACCATACCCCGTCACTTTGTACTGCAACCCCGTCACTTTACTTTGTCTACTAAACCCGTCACTTTGTACTACAACCCCGTCACTTTGTCTACTGAACCCCGTCACTTTGTGCTGCAACCTCGTCACTTTGTTTACTGTACCTCGTCACTTTGTACTGCAACCCCTTCACTTTATCTACTGAACCCGTCACTTTATACTGCAACCCCGTCACTTTGTCTACTGAACCCCGTCACTTTGTACTGCAACATCATCACTTTATCTACTGTACCCCGTTACTTTGTGATGCAACCCCGTCACTTTGTCTACTGTACCATGTCACTTTGTGCTGCAAGCTCGTCATTTTGTCTACTGTACCTCGTTACTTTGTACTGTAATCCCGTCACTTTGTACTGCAACCTCATCACTTTGTCTATTGAACCCCGTCACTTTGTTCTGCAACTCCGTCACTTTGTCTACCGAACCCCGTTACTTTGTACTGCAATATCATCACTTTGTCTACTGTACCCTGTCACTTTGTGTTGCAATCCCATCACTTTGTCTACTGTACCCCGTCACTTTGTATTGCAACCTCGTCACTTTGTCTACTATACCCCGTTACTTTGTACTGCAACCTCGACACTTTGTCTACTGAACCCCGTCACTTTGTACTGCAACATAGTCACTTTGTCTGTTCTACCCCGTCACTTTGTCTACTGTACCCCGTTACTTTGTGCTACAATCTCGTCACTTTGTCTAGTGAATTCCGTCACTTTATACTACAACCTCGTCACTTTGTCTACTGAACCCCATTACTTTGTACTGCAACCTCGTCACTTTGTCTACTGTACCCCTTCACTTTGTACTGCAACCCTGTCACTTTGTCTAACGAACCCCATCACTTTGTACTGCAACCTCGTCACTTTGTCTACTATACCCCGTCACTTTGTGCTACAACCTCGTCACTTTGTCTACTGAACCCCGTTACTTTATACTATAACCTCATCATTTTGTGCTACAACCCGGTCACTTTGTGCTGCAACCTATCACTTTGTCAAATGAACCCGTCACTTTGTCTATTGAAACCCCGCCATTTTATTTGACAAGCCGCTACTTTATCTAGTGAAATCATCTCACTTTGCACAGTAGTATCGTCACTTTGTCTAGTGGAATCAAGTCACTTTATTCGAAAACTCATCATTTTATCAAGCAAAACCCTATTTTCCGAGAATCTGTAACTTTATCTAATGGAACCCTATTTTCTTTGTCTCATTTAACCTTATTACTTTGTCTAGTGGAATCATGTTACTTTGTCGGGTAACCTCGTCACTTTGTTTAATATAACTCTGTCACTTCGTCTAATAACCTCGTCACTTTGTCCAATGAATCCCGTCATTTTGTTGGTGGCCCTACATGATTTATGGTCCACGTTGAATTGTGCCCTATATAATGTAGGTTAGAGGTGGGCATCGAGTCAATTCAAACCGAGTTAGGGCCGATCCGACTCGATTCAGTTTTGAAATATGCCTGACCCGAACTCGACCTGCCTCGGTACGGAGTCCAACATGCCTAACCGGATCCAAGTCCGGGTCTATCCTAGACTAATTTGGACTGAATCTGACCCGATCACAAGTACCGATTCAGGTCAAGTCTTAAAATAATATGAGAGAATGGATGAATGGAGTAGATATACAACGCATGGATCAAGGTGGGCCCACGGTGAGGATCCTATGGACATTACTTATCCTGAGCCGCAACTAATATTCATTGTTAATCAAGGATATTTTTTAAATATATTTTTTTATCTTATAAAATTGTCGTGAGATGACATGACCTAATTAAATTTTAGAAGAAAGAAATTAGAGGCGGATTAGCTACCGACACATTGAGTAGCTAGACTCGCTACTAAAGTGACACCACCAAGTTCTGTGGGGCCCACCATGATGTACGTGTTGTATCCACAATGAACATCCATTTGGAGAGATCATTTTAGGGCATGATCAGAAGAATGAGGTAGATCCAAAGCTGGAGTGAACCCCACCATAGAAAATAGTGAGGAGAGTGACGTCCACCGTTGAAGCCTTCCTAAGGTCCACCATGATTTTTATTTGAGATATAACCTGTTCATAAGTTAACATAAATATTAAAGAAGCGGAAACACAAATATCAGCTTGATCTTAAACTTTTGTGGCCCTTTGAAGTTTTTAATGGTGAGCGTACTCTCTTCACTGTTTTTTGTGGTGGGGTCCACTCAAGTTTTGGATCTGATTCATTCTTTGGTTCATGCCTTAAAATGATCTCTCCCAATGAATGGACAGTGTGGATACAAAACATACATCATGGTGGGACCAACATAACTACATGACGTCACTTCAATAGTGAGTCTCACTTAGGTCGATCCGTCGGATCGGCGTATATTAGGCCAAATAGGGCACAAAGAGTATGTAATATGGCCCACAGGACTTGGCCGCTGAGAAATGGTGGGACCTACATCAGGACTAAGATAATAGATGGGAAGTACAGATGATCTATCAAACATCTTGGTGGACCCCACAGTGCATGCACTGATAGGCATGCGGCTGGAGCAATGAGGGGTCGGTCAAACGGCCTTTGACCAAGCTCACAAAAATAAGAAATGGCGGTTTTCTCCTGCCAAAATCACATTCAAACGGACGGTCTTTCGACCCCAAAGTGGCCCACCCTGGCCACTTTCCGAACCATCCAATCCGTTCAACTTCTCCGTGGGGCCCATGTGATCATAACCGTAAAAGCTTTTGGGTCTTGGTAAACGGACAAGGAAGATAGTGTGCAACCGTCCAACACAACACACGTGGAAGACGTCCGTGAGATGGGGCCTAACAGGGATCGTTTGGGTGGCTCACGATCAGTTCGATCATGCAATCCCATCCATCCGTTTGCCAAAATGTGGTGTGCTCTCCCTTTGCAAAGAATAGTCAGGCAAGGCCTGTAGATGGAGAAAGTAAGAGAAGACTTTCCTCTTCGGGGAAAAACAGGGGGTGGCACGATCTTAGCCATCCCTTGTCCGCGTGGAGATCCGGCCGTTGGAGTCCTTTCCTCCATGGCTATATATAGAGCCTGTAGCTTTTGGGATTTGTGCTAAGAGGGAGAAGAAAGAGAGTGGAAAGAAAGAGAGAAAGCAGCGAGGTCCAACCACCCTGTTGCAGCAACGTTGTTGAGGGAGAGAAGGAGGGGTTTGTGCCTTCTTCCAGGACCGATACCAGGTAACCACCTTTTAGCTACACCTAGCTGTTGAAATCATAACTAGTAAGGTAAGGTCTGGTTCAGCCTTCACCATGGCTGAATCTTGGGCCGAGCATCCGTTGTAGTCCATGGGAGGAAAATGGCTTCTAAACAGGCCCTGTTTGAAGCTTAAAACAGCTCTTAAGCAGGGTCAAATGCAGTTTAACAGTGAACATGTTTTGGGGCCGAGACCATGCTAAACGATAGCTGGGCTTCGGGCCAAAGATCAGGCCAAGGAGTGCCTACATTTTATACTAGAACCATGACAGATATCAGGCCTCTATTTGGTCGCCTTCTAGACTTATAACAGGCCAGCTAGTAACTACATTTCAGGCCGAATGCAGGCCAAACAATGACCGTGCGTTGGGCTGAAAAACATGAAATGTAGGGGCTCCATCTTGAGCAAGAACCAGGCCAAACGATGGCCATAATCTAAGCTGAGAGTAAGCCAATCCATGACTGTATTTCCAACCCCAAACAGAGTTAAAACGGTGGCATTCTGGGGCCTAGAATGAAGCTTGTGTAATGGCTTCATTTCAGGTCAAAGCAAGGACCTAGAGACGCTCTGTTTTAGGCCCAAGCTAGGCGGAATAGTAGCTCCATTTAGGGCCAAGATCAGTCCAAGCAATGACCGTGTCTTGGGCCAGAAGTTAGTCGGAGAAGGACCTTCAAAATGAGGGGAGCAGGGCCTCTTGATGGGCCGTGATCCAAGTAGAGACCCAGCCCTCTTCGGGTTCCCGGAACGAGTCAGAACTGGCCTGCACTCATGAGCCGGATTCAGTCTCAAATCGAGATAGCACGTGAGCAGGGAGTGGGTCTAAGAGATGGACCGAAACCAACTCCAGTAGGTCGTGATTAAAGGCTGGGATCAGACCCCAAGTAGGGCTGGTACGAGCGAAAGTTCGGGACGCTGGTGGGCCGAGAGGGCGATCTCTACTGCTACTGTTGCTGGCCCACAATCGAACGGGCCCAGCAGGTTGGGCCGTTCACAGCAAAACACTGCTAGTGGGCTACACCTTGTTTAATCCAGTGGGTCATTCATAGCAGAACGCCAAGCTGTGGGCTGCATCTGTGGGCCGCACTATGCACGCCTACTATGGGCCTCACTTCCTGGTGGGCTGAACCATGGCACTTGTGGGCCGCACCTGTGTTTGCAGCACTGTGGGCTGCACCATGATTGAAATGGAAGGGCCACACCCTGTTTGAAAACAGGTGGGCCACACCATATATAACGGTGCGCCTCACCTTGGGTAAAAGAAATTCAGGTGGACCGCATCTACCTAGTGAGCTATATCCATGCAGCTGTGGACTACGGAGTTAGGGCTAAAGGTAGGACCCACTATGGCCCAGTTTTTGGGTCATTCATGGCCAGCAGATGTGGGTCCCGATCGGGCCCAATTTGGGCTACAAATGGGTAGTCAGGATGGGCCAAGGGGAGGCGCATTTAGGCCTTGATTGATGAGCCAAGCCTGGCCCAAAGTTGTATGCAGGTAGGCCTTTATCAACTTGCTCTAATGGCCCACTTATTAACACAACTCTTGTTTGGAAATGATCTTAGGGAGTCCCTCGTACGGCGTTAGACCATTAGCTAACCTTAGAAAGTGAAATCAGGAAGGGAGTTACTACGACTTGTCTGGTGATGATTTTCCTCCCCTAAAGCTTTCCATTCCCACCTAGACTAGAAATAGTTGATTTAGTGATTTAATGGTTAGTTAGACTAGTGATAAATTGTGAGGAAATAGATTACACTTACTTGATATGTTTTGATTCTCCTGTTTAGTTCATGCTTAGATCTTTGAACATGTGTATTGAACTAGCTAAATGATTAAATCAGTTACTCATTGTAGGTGGCATGTGTTAGCTCTGTTAGTATGTATTTGTAAAAGAAATATATGTGTTGTTCCTTATTCCTACTCATGATAAGATCCATGTTGTTGTTATGCTGTTATGACACACACATTGTTGGAATCTTTCCATGGGAAGTTCTAACAAGGGAGAGTCTATGCTTGGGGTGTAACTGGACTAGCTGTGATGTGCGTAGGCCTCCACATGGAGGCTTTGGTTGTTGGCATTTGACTATGGGGTTTACCATCCATGTATGGTTTCACCTAACTAACTTGGGATGAACTTCACAACCTTTTAAATATCGTTGTTTACTTATCTTTGAACCATTCATGCCGTCATGCCTTAATCGTCATATTTAGTGATTTCAACATTCATTCCCAGTTAGCATTGGTGGTGGCCCCTTACATTGAATTGATTGACCCATGTTGGTGAGTATTAAACACACCCTAAGGCGGTAGCCTCATGGGTCTGGGATGGTGGTCATGGGACACTATGCCTGAGTCGTCTGCCTACGCTGGGCCATGTGCTCCCTGTAGTGACCGTGAGCTTATTTAAATTGGCTGGTTACAATTGGACTAATAACGGATTGGCTAATCATGCATGAATAGCATAGACCAACATCTATTGCTATTGTACGTGACATACGTAATTGCCTGTCTAGATGTTTTACCCAGGGTACAGACCAGTATCTATTGTTATTGTACGTACTTACCTGTTTGGATGTTTTACCCAGGTCGATGATTGCATTCATGCACTTAATAAGACTGCATTTACTGTGTTTTGAATTGTCTGTATGTTTTTATGTTATTCTTTGTTTAGGGCTGCGGTATGAAATCTTGAGGAAAAATCACACTGAGCTGGCCACTCATTCATCAATGTTCAACCGTACAGAGGATGCAGGTGTAGGAGCCGATGGGTATGCGGCAGATCCGGAGGTGATGGCGGCAGAGGAGGAGCCCTATAATAAGGAGCCGCAGCAGGAGGCGGCCGCCTATTTTAGGCTAAACCAATAGATTAGCCCTTTATTATTATTTCAGTATATTTAGAGACCTTAGAAACTTGAGATTATGTAATTGGCCCCCAGCTGAGTGGGCCAGAATATTGTTCCCATTTTTGAATCATATCTATGCTATGTTTCATTCCCGCTATCTGCACTTTGATTTACTTATCAATTACCACTATTAGTAGTTAACTCCTAGGTTTCTGGAATGCGAGGCATATACTCGGGTTCTAAACACGGGGCATTACATAGCTTCACCAAGACTCGATCCAAGTCTATCGAGTTGCTGGGCCGAGTCACGTGCGGCGAGCCGTCTAGCTGTCATGGTGCAGGTCCAACCTATTGTCCTATTGTGAGGAAGGCAGCAGAAAGAAAGAGAAAAGAAGAAAGAAATAAAAGAAGAAAAAGGAAGAAGAGAAGGGCAGTGAGAGAGAGATAGTGGGTTTGGGTAGCAACTTGACTCGCTGCTAAGCCAAGTTTGGCTCGGATCTGGTTTGTGTCTGGGGGTTGCTGGAGTTCCAGCAAGGACAAAAGAAAATGGAGGGAAAAGAGAAGGAAAGGAGGAGAAGAAAAGAAAAAGAAATAGTGGAGGAGTGGTGTTGTTGCCACCCTAGCCGTTGCTCACATTGCAACGTCACACCCTCGCTCGAGTCAGGTCGAGTCTCGGCTTGAGCTGGATGTGTCTGGGTTGTGCCTAACATCTGTTGCTGGACGTCCAATTAGAAGAAAAGGTGATGGAAGAAGAAAGAAAGAAGAAGAATGTAGAAGAAAGAAAAGAGAGGGAGCCGAGTTAACTCGATTTCAAACCGAGTTAAGTCACCGAGTCAGCCTGCTGACCCATTGGCTGGGTCGAGTCCAGGGGCCATTGGACCTCTCTAAGTATGGGGAAGAAAGAAAAGGAGAAAGGAAAAGGCGGGCGGTTAAGCGGAGCTGAGTCAACTCGACTCGAACCGAGTCGACTAAGGTGAGTCCATGTCTCTCCTCCATATTGAAATTCTTTTGATTGCAATTTCCATTTTTGCCCTTCTATCATTATTAGGATGATGAGTATTAGGAGTGAATAACAGTTAGTAAATTATCTATATCGATATTAGTGTTACATATAAAACAAAATTTTCATTGTTAACTATTAGTATTTTTTCATCATTAGTAGTAGGTCTTAGTATTTATTTATTATCATTAGTATTACTATGATATTTGTAATTATATAGCATGATTAACTATTAGAAGATTATCCATGCTTATATTAGTTATTATAAGTAAACAAAAGATTTTATGGTTATTAAATATTAGTATTTTATTTATCATGCTTGAATATTATCATTGATAGTAGATTGTATAAATTGATATTATCATGATGATTATCGTTGCTGCGATAGCTAGCGTCAATTGTAACATTGATGTTAATAAATATTTTATAATTATTAAATTAACATTATAATCAATTACACACCACTGGGGTTCAACCTAAAAGATCTAGCCTAAACCTAAACTCTAGGGTAAAACCCTAGACCTAAGCAACCTAAACTATAGGATAATACTCTAAACCTAGATAGTGTGTGAGATTTGGATCTAGAATAGTATTTGATCCATCGTACAACAATGATAATAATAATAATTCAAGATTCAAAACCTAGAATATAAGTATAGGACTAACCTTTAGGATAAGACCCTAAGTTCTACATCAAAACCCTAAAAAAATGAGTAATCCAAACCCTAGGTTGTAATTAATCTTGACCATAAGTACTTTGTAGAAAACTTGATCTCACATACAACTTCATAATCCATGGTAGGATTAAATTCTAAGGGTGTACGCGCTTCCTAGCGACAACAGTTGGTAATTCAAAGTATAAGGTAATAATTTCTTCCCCTTGACCTTTCCATTTTCTCATTAGCTTAAGTATAGTTTTGTTTTAATTTTAATTGATAATTGATATCTCCATCTTATAATCACATGTGTAATTGTTGAAATCAAATTGCTAGGTTTCATGCTTAATATTTATCCTGCATATTATCTCATGCTTGTGGATTATTTGTGGATTGCTTATGGAACTTATACTGGTACATCAGTGGGAAACGCTCACCTATAAATGTACACCCATACTTGGGATGTAACCGGACTGGTTGTGATTAAAATGGACCTTCGGCTTAATGGTTATTGAGTGATGGTTTAAATTGATCAATGATATGGGCCTACCATCTAGGGTTGTTGTGTCCAATGGTTTTAAGGATGGTCTCTTATCACATGGTTTTGATATTGGCCCTACATGGCTTAGTTTTACTAATCGCCCTATGTACTCAATTTTGACATTCGCCCTACGTGGTTTTGTTTTGGCACTTACCCTAGATGGGTTCAACATTTTATTCTATACAACCCTACGATGATAAGCCCCATATACTGTAATATGATTGGCCACTAGTCGACGAGTTTCCATTAAACATCTTAAGATGATAGTCTCATGAGCCGAGATGGTGGTATGGGCCCTATGCCCGAGTTGTTGGCCTACGTTGGTGACGAGCCCCCGTAGTGAATTTGAGCTTATTTAAATTGGTTGATTATAACTGGACTAATAATGGTTTGACTAATCATACATGTATGGTACAGACCAACATTTATTGCTATCATACGTGATGTACATATTTATCCGATTAGATAATTTTTCCAGGTTGATGATTGCATGGGTGACGAGCCCACTGTCCGCACGAATGAGCATTCCTGGGGCGATGATTGCATTCGCATCAAGTATTGTTTTGTATGCTTTGTTTTATAACTATACTTACCTAATGCGGCGGTGTGTAATCTTGAGGAGAATTTACACTGAGTTGGCCACTCATCCATCAAATATATAACCGTACAAGTAGCACAGGTGACTTAATTGATTTTCAGGTTCAGACTGATGAGGAGCAGAGTACCACTATTGAAGATGCATAATTGTATTGTCAAGAGTTACTATGTGGTTTTATAGTTCTAGATTTATTATAATTTGCTTTGTTTACATGCAACATCATGTCACTTTGTGATTGTAAGTTTAGGACATTTGTTTGTATAAGTCATTATGGGCAACCTCTTGTATATTTGAATGATAATGAAATTTCCCTTTATATTGTTTTATCCATCCTACGCTAAATCTGCTTACTCTGAATGAAAGAAAAAAATATATGTGTGTGTGTGTGTGTAATTTTGGCTCTCCATAGTTAACACTTGGGTTTTTGGGAAACGGGTCATATACTCGGGTCCTGAAAAGTTGAAGCGTTATATACCATAAAATGATCTGGAAAAATATATGGATGACATGGATGAAACACATACATCATGGTGGGGCCCACAAAGCACCGAGCACCAACCATTGGCCGGTGGCAGGGGGAGTAGCCAATCCATTACTTTCTCGGGGTTGAAATAAGAAGGTCATTTCTTATTCACTTCAGGGTAGTACGACTTCTGAACCAAGGACAGGGGCAGTTTCGTTCGAAACAATATTCAAAAGTTGTTAGAAGGCCACTCTTGGGATATCTGGAACGTAGTACCTCCCAAGGTAATTTGACCAAACTTCAAGGTTAGTACGGTCAAATTCCCTAAAAACTTCTCTGGGGCTTCAAAAATTTCGCCTCTTCATCCAGGTCTTTGTGACCTTATTAATAGGTTGGATCGACAATAAGCATTTTGGTGGACCCCATGAAGCTTTTAATGGTGGGGATTCAATCAAGATTATTGAAAGTGCCCCAACTTGTCAATTAGGGTGAGTGTTAAGTCAGCTAGACACAGAAGCTTCATAGGAAGACCAATCAACCGTCTACCTCAACCGGATGTGTGCCCGAGCTCGCCACAGGTAAATCTAAGCCTCACATCCCATGTCCCAAAACACTAGGTAATTAAAACCCTTAAAACTGATTAGAATATCATAAGGTTTTTGGGTTAGAAAACTTTTTTACAAATTCAGAAAATCTCTAAGTTTTCTACCTCTGTCGATTTATCAATAGTCTGATTGATATAATCGACAAATGTTGTCGATGTCCTCGAAGCTCACTCGATAGTATCAAATGAGGACATAAGTTGTCCAGCAACCGCATATACTTCTAGATGGAATTATCGATGTATCGATATTTGAATCACGAGTCTATCGAAGTCGACTCTATAAAATCGACAGCAGAGATTTTGTGTCCCTGTTTTTTTAAGAAAAATCATGAAGACCTTCGATATATCGAAGTACTCCTCGATATCCTCGGAATTCAAATATCGATGATATCGGTCTTGGATACAGTTTACCAGCATATTTTCAGGTGATTTTTATCTTAAGATCGAGGGTCACTCGATAGAATCGATATTCAAATGTCGATGATATCGAGGCCTGGTCAATTGCATCGAGAAAGGACATAAACTGTCTGAAAAGGCCAAGCTATACGTCCTTGCGGGGGAGGGGGGGGAAGGGGTGAATAGGACTATGCCAAATTTAGACTATAACATCGAAAAAATGATAACTAAATAAAATAAATCAGTTCACAATGGTTTAAATGAAAAGCAATCTCAATAATCAAGTATTGAAAGATTGAAACAAATGCAGTTCTAAGGACAACCTTACACCATAAAAACCAAGGGTTTATGGCAGGACAACCTTATTTCTAGAACGTTCTTTGTATCAAAAACTCAAACTAAAGAGGAATAAATAAATAGCAAAGTATTGAAATTTTGTAAGAATTTAAATCTAAATTATTACAACATTTCCCACTATGCTTGAAATGTAAATATTACAACATTCACATCCATACATACATTCCACAATTTGAATGATAAAAGATAGAAAATTAAGCAAACATTCAAACTACAATATATAAGGAGTTATAGTGGTTCGCCTGTGTGTTCACCAACTATTAAACAACAGTCACACAGAATGCTACTCCACTCCTAATATCCTCACACAGGGGATATTAGCGTTCACTATCAAAATAGGTTTCACAGGTTCACCTAAAACCTTCACAGTTGTGTCTTTTTAACTTGGGCTTACACAATCCAAAAACCCACACTTTCTGAGTTTTCTGGCTCTCCTCAGATAACCAAACACAATGAGATTTTTCTAGCTTAATCTCAAAAGAAACCAAAAATAGAATGTAAATTACAATAATGTAAAATACCTAGATTTCTCCTTTGTAAAAACCCGGAAGAACCAAGTCAGAGTAGAGGTTCGAACGTCAAAGTTCAATGTCCAATACTCACTTTATAATGGTTCTAGGTTCTAGTAGATTTTAAATTAAACCAAAATGGGCTAGCTTTAATTGATTTTGATTCCAGAAAAAAGAAAATAACACTTCCTCTTTTCAGATCAGATTGGAATACAAGAAAAAAAATCAATTTAAAAAGCTAAAGAAAGAGAATATTAAATATGCACACTTAGCTTAAAATGAAGCACAAACTTATCTCTCAGAAGGCCGGATTACAATTACTTCAGATGTCCACAATATTCAGAAATTCGTGCTCTATTTATAGGTAAGCAAATCACATCTTCGACTGGTCCAGAGATTGCTATGACTGGTCTTAGAACCAACGGATATTTGAAAATTTGAGCGCGATAAGATAAGGCAGTTTCACGGCTGGTTGTAGGTTGTCTACGACTGGTCGAAGGACACTTTCGACTGGTCTTAGGTTGATCACGACTAGTCGAAGCCAAGCAAAATACATCGCTGTAGTTTGAGTCGTAGGTTTACGATTGGTCGAAGGAACAGTCAACACTGTTCATACGACTGGTCGAAAGACCCCAGGACTGGTAGAAGCTTAACAAAAAATTTTGAATTTTTGCAACAAACTTACGACTGATCCAGAAAAATCTTAGACAAGTCGAAGCAGTACTAGGACTAGTCGAGAAAGATCCAGGACTAGTCTTAGAGCAAACCAGATTCTCAAATATAAAACATTTGCATTATGTATCCGAAATAGTCTACTCTAAAGGTCAACTTAAGGTCAAACATACCTTAATAGTGAGGTAAGGACATTAATCCCTTAAGATATGTAACCTTTAAAGAAAGTGAAGCTTGAAATCTTAATGTAGCTTTTCCTTAAAAACTTCAATTACGCAATCTTGAATCTTGACTTGTAACTTGTAAATTCAGTTGAATATTCTTGAGTCTTGACTTGTAAACATGTCTTGTCTTTCGAAGTCGATCTTGCAAGACAATGTCGTGGCTTGACATATCTTAAGTTGAGCATTGTGTTTCACCAATGTAGTTAACATCCATACACTGAGACTCGCTTCATCCATACATGCTTCATCCATACTGTGTTTCAAACATTTGCATTTATGTAATTTCACAAAGTACAAGCAGTGTTTTTGGCACCACAAATTTGACAACATAAAAGGGCTTTTAACCATAGCACTTACACTGTCCAGCAAGCTTAACTGGAAAATCCACCTTCCATCACTGTGTTTGTTGATGGTGATGACGTGGAGATCACCCCTGAGTCTATTGCTAGAATTTTTGGGCTTACACTATCACCGGTTGGTCTTTCTGACTTGGACCTAGAGAATCCTGAAACTCGATCCATGGTCACTAAGTTTCTCTACCATGGTCGTGACATTCCTTGGTACTAAGGAAATGCATTGAAATCTAAGTTCATGGAACCGCGATTTTGGATCTTGCATGGTATCTTCACCTCAAACATCTATCCTAAAAGTACCAACCGTTCCGATCTCACAAGGTTCATGACCATGATAGTATATTCAATAGCCTCAGGGATAAAAGTCTGTCTCCTGACTCTGATTGTACATCAGTTAGTCTATGTCGTTCATACATCCCAGGATCTTCACCTGCCCTATCCCTGGATTATACACACTGTGTGCCACGCCATCGGCTTTCCAACTGCCAGTGATCTGAAACTATCCCTCCATGTCTTCAATAAAAACAACATTTAAAGGATGGACTTGAAGTTCCATAAGTATCCCGAGGATCAAGAGGAAGGCATTCACGAAGAAGGAGCAGGAGGTGAAGGTGATGCTCCCACTAAAGGGGCTGAGGTGGCTGAGAATGAACCTTCTGCGCCCCATCAAGCTCCATCCACATCAGAGCCTGGGCATGCGAAAAGGTTTAAGCTGCATCAAGACAGAATTGGAGCAATATAGCGAGATGTCACCCAGCTGAAAGAGTCTATGAATACACAGCTTACTGTCCTGGAACACTTAGTAAATGGAGTGTAACAAATGGTGTAGCAATTGGTTGATCTACTCACTTGCCAACGTGACGACACGGCACCATCTTCCTCTGCTCCATAGTGTTGGTCTCTGGACGTTGTCACATACACTTCACTCTTATTTCAGCATATGAACATTAGTATCTTTTTGGATGTTCTGCGCTCCTATGAGTGTATGTGATAACTCACTAACCTGCAAAGTCTAAACTGTTTTTTTTTTAAGTATTATATATGCCCATGGATGGGCTAAATACTGATGGTTGGTTTTGGGTGCCCATGAATGGGCTTGGTAATTTTGTTTGGATAACTGTTATACTACTGCCAATCTTAGGCAGTATCTATGTTTTTGGATATTTTAGATATGACTGGTTATGAATCACAGATATTTTCTTCCTTGCTTATATTTTTCCATCCCCGATTTTATCTAATTATAGATTAAATGGTGTGAAATGCATGTGATGTTTTGATCATTATTCTATTTGCTTATATCACTACTCTATTTGGTCTGCTATGCATACATAGTTTCTGAAAAGGATGTCTGATTAATCAACTGTTTTGATCATTATGCATCCATCTTTTATATATGTATGTTCTCTGGATGATGGTTCTCTCAAATACTTCAAACTTTAGTCAATATCAACTGCTATATTTACCTTTGTCAATGACTGATAAAAAGGGGGAGAACAAATCAAACACTCCAAAGGGAAAATTGTATATTTGTTTGTGAATGGTGATACAGGTGTTAGGGGGAGAAGCTACATCAAGATAGGGGGAGAATGCTGTTAGGGGGAGCAGCTACTGATTATGTGTATAGTTTCACTAGACATTGTAAAATTGTGTAATATACATGTACACACAATTTAGGATGAGTTTGTCTAGAGGTTGTTCTAGGGTATTTTGGTATTTTGTCACGTAATTGACAAAGGAGGAGATTGAAAGTGCCCTGGTTTGTCAATTAGCGTGAGCGTTGAGTCCGCTAGACAGAGAAGCTCCATAGGAAGATCAATCAACCGTCTGCCTTAACCAGATGTGTGCTCGAACTCGCCACAAGTAAATTTAAGCCTCACGTCCCATGTCCCAAAACACCAGGTAATTAAAGCCCTTAAAACTGATTAGAATATCATAGGGTTTTTGGGTTAGAAAACTTTTTTACAAATTCAGAAAATTTCTAAGTTTTCTACCTCGAGAAATGCTGTCGATGTCCTCGAAGCTCACTCGATAGTATCGAATGAGGACATAAGTTATCCTGCAACCGCATATACTTCTAGACAGAATTATCGATGTATCAATAGCTGTATCAATATCATCGATATTTGAATCTCGAGTCTATCGAAGTCGACTTGATAAAATTGATATCAGAGATTTTGTGTCCCTATTTTTTTAAGGAAAATCATGAAGACCTTCGATATGTCAAAGTACTCCTCGATATCCTCGGAATTCAAATATCGATGATATTGGAAGGCCTTCGATAATATCAGTCTTGGACACAGTTTATCAGCATATTTTCAGGTGGTTTTTATCTTAGGATCGAGGGTCACTCAATAGAATCGATATTCAAATGTCGATGATATCGAGGCTTGGTCGATTGCATCGAGAAAGGACATAAACTATCTAGCAAGGTTAACTGAAAAATCCTTTGGATTTATTGATGCATCGACACGACTATCGATATCATTGACATTCAAATTCCGATGATATCGAGTGTACTTCGATCATATCCTTGACCTGAAATATTTCAAAGGCAAGTCTCTCACATTCTTCAAATGTCGAGGAATCGAATCTCGTATTGATGCAATCGAAGTTCGAAATCCGATGATATCGACACTTGTTTTAAATGTCGAGGATTTTTCAGAGGAATCGAAATATTTCAAAGGTAAGTCTCTCACATTCTTCAAATGTCGAGGAATCGAACCTCGTATTGATGCAATCGAAGTTCGAAATCCGATGATATCGACACTTGTTTCGATTTTCTCAACCAGCTGGCAAAAAGTTTCAAAAGCATATGACATTTGAGTTTGTGTCATCGAGCGGCTAGTCGATACAATCGAGAGTATATGCTCAATGATATTGAACTCTGTCATAAATGTGACCATTTTATATCCATTGGAACCTTTTGCCTATATATAGAGAACTTATCTTTAGTTGCTGGTAGAGAAAGAAGTAAGTGCTTTTGAGTGTTTAACCTTAGATCATATACCCAAAGCCCTTTCTCTCATGGAAGGTCATTCTCCAATCCACCCTCATCATTGACATTCAATAGAGTGGATTGAGGAATGAACTTTCGCATTCAAAGATCCTCCGGCTACCATCTTAATGGCAAATCATTAAGCTGTGATGCCTTGAATGCATGGATGATTGGAATCACTCTATTTCCCTTATAGGAAAACATTTAAGAGAGTAGGATTCTATCATAGCCTTGACCCAACCTGTCGCCATGTATTGGTACATCTTCTAAGTTGCGGTTCAAGAAAGCAGAAGATTCTTTATCAACAAAGGAGGAGATCTTAGACAACGAGTTAAAAGGGACTCATTTGTTTATTTATAAGTTATTAGAGTTCAGAGGACCCTTGTGATCATTCCTTCTTAGGATTGGGTTTAAGGTGTTTCTCACCCCTTGCAAGTCCTTTAGGAGGCCTCCGGCGAGAGTGTACATAGTGGGTGCGTTGTGTTGACCCTTACTCCGTGGAGGGTATAAACAGTCAGGGTCTTGTAGAAGATCCTTGGCCAGTGTGCCTAAAAGTGGGTGTATTGTGTTGACCCTTGCTCGTGAGAGTATAAACAAGAGATGTTCCTTATGTGGATCCTTGGCCAGTGTGCCTAAAATCGGGTGCTATATGTTGATCCTTGCTCGTGGGAGCATAAACAGTCAGCCTAGGTGTAGGTTGTAATGGTTAAAGGTGAACTGGATTTAAAACATTGGGTTTAGGGTGAAACGTGTGAAACCTCCTTAGTGAAATCCAGCACACCTAAGAGTTGAGTGCGTCTACCGAGAGTGGAGTAGACAAGTAGTCGAACCACTATAAAAATGATTGTGTTTGTGATTGATATTTGTTTTTAATTACTTGTGTGATTTCTTTAAAAGCTTTCATATTTGATCATACCTCACACACAGTTACATTCATCATAAACTGTAAATTGCATCATGTTTATCATTAAATCAGTTTTGTGATTGGATCCTCTAATTAGCTTGGAAGCCATTAGAGTTATCTTGAAGAAATCCTAATTCATGCGCAATCTACTCAGGACAAGTTTGATAGGATTTTAAATAAACCATAAAATTTTTATAAAAGTCCTATTCACCCCCCCTCTAGGACATATTGGCATATTCTTACTTCTACTAAAGCGGTCTTTACCGCAATTTCAATTATTTCATGTGGTGTGTTTCACATGAGATCTTGATCTACTTCATTTTTTGTACTATTTTGTAAAATGAGCTTTCAACATGGATGGGTAGAATGGATGTAAGGAAAATACATCCTACTCATGGGGACTTAAGTGGCAATCACCAGAGCCAGTTATGTGGGTGAGACACTAACGGCAGGGCCCACCTCAAATTTTGCATTGTATTATCCACGCGGTCCATCTGTTTTTGCAGATTATTTTAGAATACAGTCCTAAAAATGAAGCCAAATAAAAGTTTCAGATGGATCTAGGACGCAGTGAATGTAACCACGTCTTAGCCTTCTCTTTTAAGGAAAAAGGAAAGAGTCTCAGCCTGACGGTGTCCTCAGACACATTTTGAAAATATAAAGTGGCTCTGATCTCATCAAACTTTTTCAAATGTAGGTATGGTTCTTCAAATTCGAGCCCACGGAACTTAAGCAGGAGTTGGATAACCCTGGCTTGATGTCCATATGTCCTGTATTTTCAGGAAAAATCATGCATGAGGGCATACTCACCCCCGCTGGTTGTAAATAATCACGTAAAGTATGAGGCGGGGGTGCTTGATACACCTAATTCTCATCCTGAATGTCCTCTACCCTAGGTTGGGGTAGAAGAGGTTGGTTTTCAGCCATCACTTCAATTAACTCAAGGAATTTGGAGTGGTGTCTAGTCCTGCGATGAATAGTCAACCCCTCAACCAATCCTCCTTCAGTCAAGAGACGTCGAGTGTTGTCACGGGCCCACTTAGGCATGAAACACTCGCAGCCCTCAATCAAATTCGAAACCTAATCTTAAGAAAGGAAAAGAAAATTTAAAAAGAAAGAGAGGGTTGGAAAGAAGTTACCAATTTGGAGTCCCTCAATTAAAAACCTGCAAAAGAAAATAAAACAAGTTAGTTTCTAAAGAGAAAGTTTAGAATTAGAAAATCCTTTAAAAAGAAGGATAGAAGTAAACTAGTTTCTAAAAGAAAAAATTGCTAAAAGAAAGTGAAAATTTCTAAAATAAATTAGGAAAGTTCTAAACTAGAAAGTAAGTTACTAAAAGGGATCTGAAAAATAGAAAGTACAGAAAGAGCTTACCAAATTAGAAATTTCTATCTTAAAAGCCTACAAAATAGGAAAGTTAGTTTCTAAACAAAAATTCTACAAGTAGAAAGTTTCTAAAAATAAAGGAAAGATGAGTTAGTTTCTAAAATTAGAAAGAATTTCTAAAAAGGGAAATAACTAACTAAGTTTCTAAAAACAAAAGAGGAAAGCTTCTAAACTAAACTATTTCCTAAAAATAAGAAAAATACTAGAATTAGAAAGTTTCTAAAACTCAAACCCTAAAAAATAGAAAAAGTAGAGGAATTAGAAAAAGATTACCAATTTAGAAGTTTATGTCAGGATCCTACAAAACATGAAACAAGTTAGTTCTAAAAATCAAATAGAAATAAAATCTAAAACTAAAGTTAGTAAAATCCTAATCTTAACTAATCTTAAACCCTATTAATTTCAGAGAATCGCAACCGTCAATCCCCGGCAACGGCGCCAAAAACTTGTTCACTCCCCAAGTATAGGGTTGTGATGTAGTAATAAACTCGGTGAGACCGAGGTCGAATCCCAAGGGACTGATACTTGTACGTTACCTGAAACTAGGTAGAAATAGAACTAGCCTAAGATGAAATCTAAATCGAATATAAAGTGATGAATAATGTGAGAGATTAATCTAAAACTTAAGAGAAATCAGAGATAGGAAACTAGGGATTCAGAGGATCCACTTGTAGAAATCAGAGAGATCTTATGCCTGTATCAAGAATCAGGGAAATTAAACTGAACTTACGTGATCTAGTTTTCAAGAGATGAAAGGTATATGAATTAGAATAGATTCCATCACCAAACCATGCCCAGGAGATAAAGCAAACAACAGAATTAAACTAATTACCAACCAATCAACATGCTATGAAGGTTAGGAAGGGTACCGTCATCCGACCATGCCCAGGAGACGATGGTGAACAACAGGGCTTCCTGACGTCATAAACATCAAAAGGAGGAAGAAATACTCAAAGCCATTGCAGATCTATTGTAATTTCAGTCACAACAAACCATAAAAAACTGAAAGTATCCCTTTAATTGAACTAAAATCAACATCAGTCAGTCTAAACAAGAGGCACAAGCAAAGTCTTTCCCATCAGACTACAAGCTTCACCTCTTAGCCCTAGCTAAGAGGTTCAGCCAGACATGGATGGCTAAATCTCTTAAAAATAAAATAAACAACTAAAAATAATAGGAAAGGAAGAAAACAAAACTCTCTCTCGCTGCTCCAAGCTTCACGTCCTAGCTTCCCTTCCAATTCGCCTCCCCTCTTCACCTGTCCCTCTCCTCTTTTATAGATTTAGAGTCGGTGAACCGACTCCGTTATGCTCCACCATTTGCAGCAGACTCCTCGCGGATCTCTGCTTTTGCGCATGAAAACGCATAGTTTTGTTGCGTTTGGAACAAGTGCAAGATGAAAGTGAAGCCAGTCCGGTCGATCCGACCACCTAGGAGGAGTTTAGACCCCAGAATCTGCAACTTGAATGGTCTGGATCATCAAATAGATCGACGGAGATGGGCCACCACTGTCCGGAACGTCCGAAATTTTTGGACATGCGTAACATACGCACAAGAGCTGCGCTGAGCTCTCGGTGGGGCCCACTTTGGCTATCTTTTAAGAAATCCACACCGTCCACCGGATTACTTAAGAAAAACCATTCAGACCTGATCAATTTTGGGTTAAAACCATGGTGGCCCACAGTTTATTTTGTTACACCGTCTATTCTGCGTTTTAGAATATCAACAGCCGCCTGCACTTCATTCCGCGATTCCGACACCTAGGCCATGTTTATAGGGCCCTTTTACCCCTGATGGACGATCCCGATTATCTGGATCATGGACCACGGTGGCCCACAAATTCTATCCGCTGGCCCTGTTCTTGCGCAAACAGAGAGAAAACGGACTTCTTCCGTTGTGGTGCTGGCGGGGCCCATGATTAAATTCAGTTAGGAAATCCACACCGTCCATTGAAATCATGACAAAAAATCAGTAGGGGATGACTAGTTTCTGTTTGTAGTCGGTGTGGCCCACGTGATTGATCATACGACCATCCAACCTCTGTTTAGACGATTGGAAATCGTTCCTCGCTTCCTTCTTGAAATCTGTCACCTAGGCCATGGTAACATGGACCGTGGGAATCTGATGGATGGTCCAGATTTATCATCTGGAGAGCGAGTGGGGCCCACTGATGAAAAATAGACGGACAGCGTCCGTCTGCTGTTGCTGCGGAAGAAGAAGACGGGTCAGCCCGTCTTTGACCGGGCTGACCGTCCGGTGCACGGCCGGTGATGTACACACACTATTCATGTAGGGTCCACTGTGATGTTCGTGAGACATCTGCTCCGTCCATTTGCTGTGTCACTCCATTTAAGGCGTTGAGAACAAAATTAAAGCATTTTCAAATACCAGGCGGGCCCCAAATCACTGATTTATGGGCTGATCTGTCCGTTGGGCCACTTCCAGAGGGATTCAATGGCTGAAATTTGATGTGTACGGTTAGTTTTTGGTCCTCGAGCCATGTATAAAGTTTTGAGCCGAACAGATGATGGAAACCCAGTGATCTTGCATTCTGGCTGACTTTCAGGCCGCTTGAGCTTCAGTTTCTCGATTTTCGGGGTTCCCTGGCATGTAATTCCGTCGATCTTGGTTCCCTGGAGTCCGTCCCTTGCCTTTAGTGTCATCAGAGCATTAAATCCATGCTTTAAGCTCCCTTTTCAGTCCATGCTCGTAAATACACTCTGCATCACAAACATGATTAAAGCGAGCCATCAAACGGTATCATGTTCGTAAATCCAAGAAATAACTGGGGTCTAATATGCAATATTTGACCCTCAATAGTAGGGCCCACCTCAAATTTTGCATTGTATTATCCACGCGGTCCATCTGTTTTTGCAGATTATTTTAGAATATAGTCCTAAAAATGAAGCTAAATAAAAGTTTCAGATGGACTACACCACATGACATAATAGTAATTGAACTTCCACCATTAAAAGCTTCATCGGCCGTGATGTTTATTGACCATCCAACCTATTGATAATGTTCTACGTATCTAGATGAAATACAAAAACAAATATCAGCTTGAAGTAAAACATTTTTATCCAACAAAAGGCTTTCAATGGTCAATAACCATTGTTTCCTGTAGTGTGGTCCACCTGAAACTTTTATCTTCTTCATTTTTCGACCATGGCATAAAATAAGCTGATGAATAGCATAGATAGACAATTCATGCATCAAGGTGGGCCCTGTTAGGTTCCCACTCCCATAGCTGGTTCCCGATTCTCAAAAAAAAAAAAAAAAACATATTCCATTGAAAATGGGGGAGAAATTACAATAATTCGGGTGACCTTGGGCAATAAAAAGAATCACAGAGTGCCTATCATATCCGTATACAAAACCCATCCGTGAATATCTGCCTAAACGGATTCTCTATAGCACCGAGACCCACCTTCTCTAACAGTTGCGCACCAGTTGAAGCGTCCTGCCAAAGCCTTTCGCATGAAAGGAAGTTAGATGACCCCACCATTATGTTTGTGAGAAATCCATCCCACTCACATGACCCAAAAATAAGGGAGGTTCACAACTTAAGTGGGCTGCACACGGAAAGAAATGGTTAGGAAAATGCCTACCATTGAAACCCCACTGTGGTCCACCGTGATGTTTATGTTGCATCCATACTGTTCATAAGGTCATTCTTACTAAGATGAACTGAAATAATAGAAAATATCAGCCTAATCTAAAACTTCTGTGGCACCACCAATATTTTAATGGTGGAAACTCAATCCTCACTGTTTTCTGTCATGTGGCCCACTTGAGTCTTAGATCTACTTCATTTTTTGCCATATCCTAACATGATTTGAAAAAAAATGGATGGACAAGATGGATCTCTCACAGAAATCATAGTGGGCCCTACCTAGCTTCCCAGTGGCGGGAAATTCCTGTCCAAGACTTTCCCTAGTTAGTAGGGTATCCCAAACGGAAATGAATTGGCTACTCCCCCTGACACCAGCCTCGAAGATGGTGGTCGGTGCTCTATGGGCCCGCCATGATGTATGTATTTCATCCATTCCGTTCATCCATTTTTAAATATCATTTTAGGTCTTTACCCTAAAAATGAGAGGGATATAAATCTCAGGTGGACCACACCACAGGAAAACAATAGTGATTGGATATCCATCATTTAAGTCCTCCTAAGGCCCACTGTATTGTTTATTTGACATCTAATCTATTGATTAGGTCATAAAGACCCAGATGAAGGGAAAAAACAAAGATCAACTTGATCCAATACTTTTATGGCCCCCAAAATTTTTTTAATGGTCGAAGTTCATTCAACACTGTTTCCTGTAACGTGGTCCACTTGAGACTGGTATATGCCTCATTTTTTGTTTATTACTATAAATTGATTTAGAAAAATAGATGGACAGAATGGATGAAATGGATGTCAAACATAAATTGATCGGGTCTGATTGGGTCGGATCCACCGGATCGGATCTAAAATGCCCAGCTCTAATCTCCTAATCCGCGTCCCATCTAATCTCCTTTGAACCATTCGTACAACTCGAAGCTCGAGGGGCGTCAGTGCTCATCTTCGCACGACACGTACCTAGAGCTGCTATATAGCCGGTGTCTGCTAAGCTACAGAGAGTAGCTGCAGTAGTACTTGAAGCTTCTTCAGGAAGCTATAAGCTGCCTATCATTCACGTCAACATAATATGATAGAAACGCATCTATGGTAATAAGATAGACTCCATCCTTTCATCTTCCAATTATCTGGATAAAGTTGAATCTGAACCGTACTTATAATGGACCCAACCATGTATTATCATAAATACTCATTTATGACCGTTAATTACTAAGCACAAAGAAAAATAAAGATTTTTAGTGCTTGAAATTCGGAAAGCATGATTATAAAAAAAAAAAAAGTGGGAAAAGAATCCTATTACTGTAGTTTATGAACCACACGATATAGGATGTTGGTCCTACTAGTTGGATGGTTTTGATGGCTCTATATACGTCTCTATTCAACGTGAATGGTGGAAAGTGGCTCTATCATTAGGATAGAGGTGGTTCCACCGTATATCATTTCCCGTTATTTTCTTTGCCTTGCGAATGAAGTCACAGAATCTCGTGAGCTGGTGTGAGCTTTAAAAAAGCATTACGTTTTTCTCCTACTGAGTAAACTATGTGGGGCCGTCTTGAATTTTTTTGGTTTATCCACACCGTCCATTAGTTTTTCTA
This sequence comes from Magnolia sinica, assembly GCF_029962835.1. Taxonomy (NCBI): domain Eukaryota; kingdom Viridiplantae; phylum Streptophyta; class Magnoliopsida; order Magnoliales; family Magnoliaceae; genus Magnolia; species Magnolia sinica. Next base: position 79,899,339 of record NC_080586.1, read on the forward strand.
GATCATTTTAGAGGTTGATACTAAATTTTAAGTATACCCGATAATCAACTAGATCACACCATAGGAGACAATGAGAATAATGATTCCCACACCATTGAAAAAAATGAACAATCCGAACCTTGCCCAATCCGATCCGACTCGGGTTTCCTGACCGAGTCGGACTCGGATCGGTTCAAGCCAGCAAGGGTTCGGATCAGTTCGAGTTCGATGACCCGGACTCGGTACCGGATCGGATCAAGTTCCGGTCAGGCCCTGCAAATTTCGAACCGAGTCGGGTTGGACCCAACCAGATTTGACTCAATTCGTTGCCCAGCTCTAATTGGATACCCTAATTTAGACAGTTTAATTTGACTACTTGTATGCCATGTCTGCAATGTATGCATTTTCTTTCCTTAATTGTTTACGTATTGAAGGGGCTGGAAATGTTCTCAGTGATTTTTTTTGTGCATGGGCCACTTGCAGTGGGACAGATAATTTCATTGGCTTAATCACTGAGTAATCAATTAATGGTGAGCACCACCATAAGGATTGCTATTTGTAAAGGCGCATCTGCATTCACCTTACAGAAGAGCTCCATATGCGATGTAGAGCGGGTCGCAGACACTTTCATGACAAAAATAGACTAGAAAAGGCTTGATAGTTTAATATCATATAGGAGAATCACAATCAAAATCAGAAACAAATTCAGCAGATATGCAACTATGTGTAACTCTGCCCGATAATTCGATGGCACATTTGATGAGATTTTGATGGTATTGACAGACTGCCGATGTCATCGAACCCCCTTCGATGTTATTGAACTAAAGACCAAAACGTTACAATGACTAAACATAAATTTCTCAGATTTTACAGATGTCATTGACCAGACATTTGATGTCATCGAACAACCTTCGATAGCATTAAATAAACTTCGATAGCATCGGGCAAGATACCTAAAGTGTCTAAAAACCAACTTGATAAATTTTAGTTTTTTTCAATGGCAACGAGTAGCTTCGGTGGCATCTAACTTGTCTTTAACAAATTTGTTAATTTACAGATTTAAGATCGCATCAATCCACACCTCATGTCCAACGGCCGTAACATGTGAGAAATGATTGCCTCTTTTATCTGTCCTGTTATGTATATGACTCCTATCATCCGAATCTTTTGGTACGATAACATGCAGCGATGACAGTCTCCCCTAGTGCAAAGTATGTTTCTTCTCACCTTTTGTAGTAGTATCCCAACACATGGCGGCTTTTTGTTGATTGACGTGGACTGTGTTAGGATGAGCGTAAACAATAGCAACTACGGTAGCTGGCTTTTAGTGTTTTCTCTGCACTGTTTGGGAGAGGACAATACAGGTAGGGCCCACATATGCAAAAGAAATGGACGGTTGAAAATTTGACGGACGTTCCGAAATCAATGTGCGAGTGCACTCCAGCTCATGACAGACCAGACTAATATAAGGCTCGCAAGTTTCCTAGCCCTGTTACAGGGACCGCTTGTAACCGAAAGTTACGTCAGGCCACCATGATGCCCAAGTGAAATCCACTCCTTCAATCAGCTTCCCTAGCTCTTGTTAGGATGTGAGCTCAAAAATGAGGAAAATGCAAGTCTACGGTGCGCCACACCATAGGAAACAGTGGGGGGTGGAAAAGCCCACCATCGAAACCTTCCTTGGCCACTGTGATGTTGCTTTGCCATCCAATCCATTCATAAGGCGATGAAGGGTAAACAAACAATCTCACATGTCTGTTAAACACCTGCTGTGGGGCTCACATGTATTGTATATCAAGGGCAAAATTCAAATAGCTACTATTAATTATTAGTGCGCCACACATTCAGGACAGATTTGGCCGGCAGGGGCAGCTGTAAAACCCTGCCATGTGTTTCCTTTACGAGTTGATACTATTTTACAAAGAGTAGTTATATGATACTCAGGCGGTATAGGACACTTGACGCGCATGTAATCCGATATTATAGAAAGGGTGCACGTTAACCAAAATTTAAACTGACTAAACTGTGAAACATGCAGTTGATAATTCGCAGTCCCAAGATTATACTGGTTGAACAATCCTAGCCTCTGATTCTTGTATGTTAGATTGTAAAAACAGGACCTTTAAATAAATTTGATTTTTAAATCTGCAATAAATGTTCACCAATCCAATAGCCAGATGATCAAATGAGTGTAATTTTTAGTTCATGATGCATCTAAGCTGGGAAGTATAATTTGGACAGTTTATTTCCAATAACTTGCATGCAATTTCTATTAATCCATCAAACTCCGGCAAAGTATTAATGTCTCTCTCTCTAGATGAAATATGAATACAGTTGGAGCATATAGTTTAAGTAAAGGAAAAATGGCAATGCTTCCAAGCAAGAAATGTCAAAAGAGATTGCAGCTGTGAGGAGAGACGGATAGAGAAAAGAAAAAAAAAACGGGTGATTGAGATGGGTTGGAGTATTTAAAAGGAGAAGATTGGTATGGTTTTCAAACAGAGTACGTAATGTGATACTTGGTCAGAATGTAATGAATGATGCGCCGGCAGTTATATTTTACTTAGAAATTGCATACACAACATACTACTAATTCAAATTAAATAGTTCAAATTTCAGGTGCCAGTTAGATGTATAATGAATAAACAATTTCTTATTTATTTACCTAATTATTAGGTTGTGGATATTTATTGGACGGTTAAAAAATGAAAATTTGTCCAATGTCTTATTTTGAAAAATAAATGCCCACAAATCAAAGGTTAAGATTGTTCAACTAATGTTAGTTGGAAGTTAGAGGAATTGTTCCATGATTTAGTCCGTTTAATTTGAGTTGATGTGTGCCACATACACCATTTGTATGTGCTTGTGCATCAAGTGCCAGTAGCCAAAATATCAAATAATTCCCCTTTCAAATTCATGTAGAGAAGGCCGCGGATGCAGTCTTTGCATAACTGGATTTTAAACACAAAAAATTAAAAAAATAAAAAAATAAAAAAACGAAATTAAAATTTTTTTTTTAAAAAAACCCAAAGAAAAGCTGAAGTAGACCGTTAGAGTGGAGCCTAGTCATTCGTAGGAATGATGTAATTGGCCCTACACGTATTTGGTTCAAAGAGATTCATTCCGAAAATGAAAAACTTATCCTTCAAAGTATGGACCATAACATATGACTTTTCGATCTTTATGTAGTGGTGCATCATGGATTACATGAGTGATTTTGTAGACCTTTCATGTTAGATGTTCCAAAATAACATTAGGAAATTAAAATTAATTTCTCAAGTTCTCATCTTTTGGAAATGACAAATACCACTACGTTTTCAGAAGTTGATTATCTTTTCCTAATTAATATTTTATTTTCACCCATCCAAATGACTCCTTAGGTGACTCAACTTGGTCAAGGAGGAGCTTGGAAACTAATAAGATAAAAAGTGTGAAAGGTGAAGAGGAAAAATGAAAGAAATTGTGGCAGGTGAACAAAGACTTGGCGCCATAAGAATATCAAACCAAAGAAGAAATAATGCTTCTTTATTACCCGAGTCCTAAGTCATCTTTCCCCTCTAAATAAATAAATAGTACCTAAGAACTAACATACGAATTTGAAGCCTTTGAGTTTAGGGAAAAGGTTATAAATCGTTTGTGGGGATATAAAACGTCTATCTATGCATGGTGACTAATGATCGTTGGATGGCAGGGATCTAACATTTCACATGGCCCAAAAATACCAGCTTATGGATGCGTGGTAACCCTTCGTGTTAGATGTTCTATAATGACATTAGGAAATTAAAATTGATTTCTCAAGTCCTCTTCTTTTGTAAACGACAAAAACCACTACATTTGCAGAAGTCGATTTTTTCTTCCTGATTAATTTATTATTTTCACCCATCCAAATAGCTCCTTAGTTGAATGAACAAAGACTCGTTGCCATAAAACATCAAACCAAAGAAAAAAGAATGCTTCTTTATTCCTTGAATACTAAGTCATCTTTCTTATCTAAAGAAATAAAAAATAAAACTTAAGAACTGAAATACAAATTTGTAGTCTATGAGTGCAGCAGGGAAAAGGTTAAAAAGAAAGGGAAAAGAATTATTGAAAAATATAAGACGGCTTTGCTAAGTGTACAAGTCAGATAATGCCCACACCAAGCCTGGCAGACACACCCAGGCCGTTCTTGGCAGACAGGTTAAATATCCAAGCCGTTCATCAAACCGGTACGACTATAGATTCTTCTAACTCAAGAAATTAGGTCAGTCCGGGTATCAAGTAGGCCACAATTAACTTAACAAGTGTAGGGCTGGGAAAGAATCAGCTGAAGTTTTCTAACCCATCAACTTATTCGAGGAGGGCGCGGATTGGGCCGTACTCCGGTTGGTCTCCAGCTGGGAACGAGCAGGAGCTTTGAGTGGCCACCGTTATGTATGGGTATTATCCACACCGTACATTCATTTTTTTTGGGTATCATTTTAAGATATAAGCCCAAAAAATGAAGCAGATACAAGACAGATTTGGACTACACAATGGAGATTAAACTCTTATCGTTGAAAACTTCCCTAGGCCACAGAAGTTTTGGATGGAGCTGATATTTGAGTTTTCTCCTTATCCGGGTCTATGTAACTTTATGAATAGGTTGGATGGCAGATAAACATTACTGTGGCCTTAGAAAAGTTCTAGAAAAGTTCCTACGGTGAGAATTATTATCACCGCTGTTTCGTGGGGTATACTCCGCTTGAGTTTTTTCTTTTTCTTTTTTTCATGAAATGACAGGAAAAAATGAATGAACGGTGTGGATAAGACCCATGTATACATCACGATGGCCAGTCAAAGCTCTTGCCTATTCCCAGCTGGAGACGGCAGAAGTAGGACACCATCCGCGTCCATTCGAGGAAGTAGATTGGCTGGTGTACCACACACCACCCAATGGCTGGTGTGTTGACGTCACCAAGTTATGTGGGTACATTATGAGGTGTATTATATCCAAACCGTTCATCCATTTGGCGAGCTCGTCTTAAGGCTTGAGCCGAAAAATAAGATATATCCAAAGAGATCAAGTGGACCACACTGAAAAAGGCAGTGGGGAATTGAACATATACCATTGAAATCCTTTTAGGGTCACAAAATTTTTGGATCAATATGATATTTTTTTTTCCTCTTAATCTAGGTCTGTGTGACCTTATAAACATATTGGATGGAAAATAAACATTACTGCAGGCCCTACAAATGTTTTAATGGTGAGAATCATTGTCCCCACTGATATTTGTGGTGTGGTCCACTTGAGCTTTGTATGACTCATTTTTAGGATCATGGTCAACAATGATCTCTTCAAAAGAATGAACGGTGTGGATATAATTAATACATCATTGTGGGTCCTATGTAACTTAAATCTTCTTTAAACCGCTCGTACAACTCAGAGCTCGAGGAGCATCAACGCGAGTCTTCGCATGACGCGTATAACCACGCCGGCCACACTAATCCGCCTAAGTGGGGATCATCCCGTCTGTTAAATCGAAAGTCTGAAGACCTTAGGCCTGGTTTGTTAAATCTGAAGTCCAAAGACTGTATCTCAAATCTAAAGCCTGAATCTGAATCTAAAAATACAAAAAATTAAAAAAAATAATTTAAAAAAAAAAAAAAAAAAAAAAACTTGTTTGATAATTATGGCTCTGAAAACTAACTATTGAATCTGAAACAACCTATTTGTTAACAAACATGTTAGACGTTTAAAATATATTAATTTAATTTGACACATTTGCCCTGTCTCTCGATTGGAAATGTTTTTATAAAGAAATTATTTTTTATTAAATAAAAATAAAATCATTATATTAATTTAAATAAACTAAAATACTTAATAGAAAACTAAAATATCATCATAAAACCCTCAATTCCCCTTAGATGGAAGATTGTCACTATGTGTTGTGTAGGATTGAACATAGCAACAAAACCTTCAAATAAGCCCCACCTTGATGTTTATATGCTATTCAAACCGTTTATAAGGTCATTCCCAATTGGATGAAGTGAAAACACCTAAAATATAACTTGATACAAAACTTGTGGCCTATTTAAATTTATTTTCCATCCAATATGTTCATAAGGTCACAAATACCTGTATGAAGAGGTAAAAATAATCATATTGATCCAAAACTTCCGTGACCCCAAAAAGGTTTCAATGGTAAACGTTCAATCCCCCACTGCTCTTTACCGTGTGGTCCACTCCACTTGATAGTTCGATATGTCTTATTTTTCGTCTCAAATTTTAATAAGAGCTCGCCAAATGGATGGACAGTTTGAAAATAGCACACACCATTTGATGAGGCCCACTTAACTTGTTTACGTAAATACCAGCAGCTATATAGCTGGTGTGAGGTACACCAGCCCTCACACCAGCGAATCCGCATCCGTTTCCACGGACGCGGGCTGGATACTGACAGGTTGAGCAGCGAGACTTGCTACTGAAGTTACGTCACCAAGCTATGTGGCCCCATCAAGATATATATTTTGTATCCACGTCGTCCACCCATTTGGAAATATAATTTTAGGTAAAGATCTAAAGAATGAGTCAAATCCAAAGCTCAAGTGGGCCTCACCATAGAAAATAATGGGGAGAGTGATGCCCACCATTAAAAACTTAAATAGGCCACAAATGTTTTTGATCAAGCTGATATTTATTTTTTCCCTTCTTTCATGTCTGTGTTAACTTGTGAAAAGGTTGGATTTCAAATAAAAATCAGGGTGAGCCTTAAGAAGGTTTCAATGGTAGGCATCAATCTCCTCACGTTTTTTGTGGTGGGGTTAGGGGTGTACACGAATCAAGCTAGCTCGGTTAGCTCACTTGACTCGACTCGAAAAAGCTCAATTCAACTTGGTTCGAAGCTGAGTTCGAGCCGAGTTCGAGCAGGCCCAGCTCGACTCGACTCAGATCGAATCTAACTCAAATCGAACTCGAATCGAACCAATTCGGTGACTCAGTTACTTTGTCGTTGATGTTGTTCACCACTCGTTTGATAAAATGACTCAGTGAAATGTGGCTGGTAGCAAGGAAGGTATGTACATGAAACAAATACCCTGACAGCCAGGAAGAACGAAGATACAGAATTTGCTTACGAATCCGGCCACATCAATCCCATGGCAGCCATAAATCCCGGGCTAGTATATAATGCAACCAAGCAAGACTACGTTGAATTCCTCTACAATTCGGGCTACAATACGACCACATTGAGGCTGGTGACCAATGATTCAAGCACATGCTCTGGCAACAGTACTGGCAATGCTTGGGACCTCAACTACCCATCCTTTGCAATATCTATACCAGATGGCCAATCCATTCGAGGCACCTTTAAGAGGAAAGTAACCAATGTCAGGTCTCCAAACTCTACCTATTACACAACTGTCTATGCACCATCCTTCCAAGTGTCTGTCGAACCGTCCATCCTTTCCTTCTCATTTAAGGGTGAGACGAAATCGTTTACAGTTAAGGTGAACGGAGGCGTCATTTCTCAACACCCCATAATTTCTGGTTACATTGCATGGATTTTGAAGTTGAAGTTCAGGTGTTTGTGGAAATGCCTCAATGGCGAACTCGGCTTGATCTTGGCTCGAACTCGGCCCGAGCTGCTGACCGAACTGAGCCGAGCTGGCCAGTCAGGCTCGACGACCGACCCGAGCTGAGTTCGAGCTGAGGCCAACTTGACACGTTCGACTCGATGTACACCCCTAGGTGGGGTCAACTACTTTAACGCCCTAAAATTCGGGGGGTTGAGCATAACTCAGCTCCCGAGTTTCAAAACATCACTTATGCAACATATGCAATGGTGGATGTATGTTGTCTATATGAGTGCATAAAACATGGAGTAGATTAAGCTAAACTGCAAACATAATCCAGGGATAGGTGAAATCTGCAAGCGGAAGACTAAAGAAACATATATGTATATCTATATAAGTCCCTGAGATATGTATGCTCTGCCAGGTCATAATTACAAGTGTTTGTTTTCAAAATATAAGTATCAAAATGAAATCATCTATTACAAAAGAAAACCCAGAATCCCCGTAGATCAGGACACGGCTCACATGAACTCACCTGAGAACTGCATAAAAGAAAACGTGTCCTTGTCATCCTCATACTCCTGCTCTGCCTCGGGGGTCGCATCATCATTTGCATCTAAGACAGAGTCTGGTTGGTGTTAAAACACCGTCCCAGAATGTGGGAGTGAGTGATCAACTCAGTGGAACTATACAGTAAGAGTTAACATATTATCAAATCAATTAAGCAGTAATGATAAGGTAATACAATCAAACACGTCCTAATTACTCTTGTTAATGCAATGATGTATGTAGAAATGATGCATGCTCTCGCCTATACTCCCTCAGCGTCTTCATCTTACGGTACGCATGATAACCTCCTGCAGTGCCCACGATGCCAAAGCACATGCAATGCAGTGCATGAACATGATTACCAAGTCGTTATTAGTTCTTTTTCATACAGCAGGATTAGGAAGCTAAGGTACCTTCCTCATATCAATTCTCAAACGGTGATCCATTCTAGGGTCGTCAGTCCTAGACAATCTCATACGATATTGTGGTTCTAGGTCGCTGCAAAGGGCTCGTTGCCAATCAATGCATGCCTATCATACTTTAGTTACTACCCTGAGGCTCGTCGCCTCAATTGTCACGCCCCAAACCCGAAAATCGGATTCACAGGAATCCCAATTGCCGAATCTGGTACCGACAACCTCCATAGTACCCCATTCTCGACTCCTAACGTTCATACGCCTGATTTCGATCTTGGAATCCTAAAAGGAGAATTTTTTTTTTTTACATTTAACTCGTAATAAGCATAACCACAAGATTATCCAATTCAGAAAAGTAACATCAACATCACATATCCACTAATATAATCATTTGAGTACAATGCTAAAAGGGAAAATACATAAATAAAAAAAATCAAGTTCCAGAAGACCGCTGCACGCTCCAAGCTCAACACTGCTGCAATCTAACCTCACCTGCACGCATTCATCGTGCATAAGCTTATAGAAAGCTTAGAGGGTGGTGTAGGTGTGTGCACAAGGTAAGTTTTAAGTATTCAACGCAATGTCATAATCATTCAATATCAAAATAGGCGTAAGGTCATGAATCATATGGTATCAGAGTAAGAGAAAATACTGATAAGCCCATGGGTCAAGCAATTTCAGAATACGCAATACAGATCAACTATACCAATGAAGAGTCATAAAGAGTCAAATATCAGATGCAATATCTAGACCATATAAATGCAGAACACAGGTAACCCAAAATGCTAAGTACTGCAGATGCAATGTAATATGCGATGCGAATGGAATGACCATGCTGAAGTGTGGAGTCGAGATGATAGTATATAGTATCGCAGGCTACGGGGTCCACCACAAGGGACTTCTATCCAAACAAGTCTCATACCTAAATTTGAATAGTCAGACTCAATGTGGTAAACTCCTGATCTGAGGTTAGTCGCGCGCCCAACCGAAATCCTGGCCATGCGAAGGTACACAAAAATTAGTTGCGCACCACCAGCCCAAGTGGATAGTGAATGAAATAAATGTATAAGTATGCAATTTCTACTCAATAAGTCCACAAATCAGTACGATTTCTCTCTGGTATCATCACCGGGGTCTATTACACTCTACGCCAGCTTGCCGCCCCTATCGGAGCACACAACTGGGTAAGTGGAAGAGACCTCACTATCCGCCTGCCAATATCGGGCCCGGCTCGTCAATAGCGGATCCATTCCTCAAGCTAGTCAAACTCAACCTAGACATTGCCCCCTCACTCTGGCGGGTAAGGTCACACCCCTTCCCAACCGACCACGACTCAGTGAGAGACGCGGCCTACTGGTATACGGCCCTCATGCGCTCATATATCCATTTGGTCTCGACGTTGGGGCGTCTCCTAGCCACGGAGGTTTAGGGATTTTCACCCAGGGACATCTATGGCGCCCGTATGCTAAAACCAAACATTTTCGGTGTCCCATTTGGCCATCCACGATATGCCTGTGGAGGCTACGGCCCTGATGTCGCTAGGGCGTAGAATAATCATAATGTGAGATGCATGAGTCATACAATCCAGTCATGTATCAATCCTGCGCATACCGCGTGCTCAAGTGAGATGACCTCCGCCTATCAGAGAGTCTCATAACAACATGCTCAATGACATATGCAATGATCAATCACATCTCATAACCAACATACAGATGATGCGTATGGGCATGTATCATGATGCTATGCTATCACATACTCATAATCGGTATCAATAACTGGCATCGACCATCAATCACAACAATGTGGACATTTAACCAACATTGTCCACCAAGGAATGGTGGATCCATGGCCTCACACTAGGGCCAAACATACAACACCATGGGTCCCTCTCAATAGCGTAATACACACCATGATGGACCTTTCACATGGGCCTAACATACATCACAATGGACTCCATCGCCTGACCCTCCAGTGCATCACAATGGACCTTAACTATGGATCGCGTATACATCATATAGGTCTCGACAATCGGCCTTGGCAATCAAAATCGGCCTCAACAATCGGAATCGGTAATTGGCCTCGATTGATAATCAGTCTCGATCGATATTCAGCAATCGGCTAAGACAAATCAGAGTCGATAATTGGCCTCGATCAGTCTCGATTGATAATCAACAATTGGCCAAGACAAATCAAAATCGGTAATAGGCAAATCGGTCACGACAATGGCACCGTTAACCAACAGATAAACAAAGCGAGGTCTATAAATGATCAGCCGATCAACCATAGTATATAGTTCGGTACTCGGCCGTGGTTATATCAAATCCGAAAGCACGGAGCCATTCGTCTACGGCGAATGGGCCCCACTTATTTGGGTTAACCTACGAAGAGAATGGGCCTAACAAGGCCTAAGGGAAGGTTACAATGTGGACATCTAACCGTCATTGCCCAACAATGTGGACATCTAACCAACAATGCTCCCAACGAGTGACCCACATAAGGCCAAACATATAGTGGGCCCATGGCCTCACACAATGATCTCATAAATCAAGCGGGTCGCATCACATGGGCCTAATGCACATCGCTATGGGCCGCCTCACATGGGCCGAAAATACAACTTAATGGTCCTCATTATATGAGCAGGAATATATCACAATGGCCTCACTAAATGGGTCATCTTGATGGGCCACAACGTATGGGCCGAGTATACATCTCAATGGGCCATGACCCATGGGCCTCATTACATCACAATGGGCCACAACCCGTGGTCCTCAAATACAATAAGTGGGCCACATTAATGGGCCTCATACACATCAAGTGGGTTGTATCATATGTGCTGCACTAATGGGCCTCGCCCATTGACCTTTGATATATCACAGTGGGCCACGTCTCACGGACCTAACAAGACAAACAGATGGCCCGCACATGGGCCAAACACATCATAATGAGCCACATACGTCACAATGGGCCGCACTAATACATCAAGGTGGGCCTCATTATATAGGCCACACCAAAAATCATTTCAATAGTTGTAGGTATAACATGTGTATCACTACACCCATGGCCCACGTATGATGATCAACACTTATACAAACATATCCATGTAAATTGGCACCAACCAAACATTGTCCAGCACTATCCCAACATTATGGACGGTGTGGAAACAAAATACGTACGTCTAGGCGGGCCGCACAAGTGGACGGTGTGGGTGAAGTACACAGCATGGTGGGCCTGTACAATGTAGGCGGGCCCGGCACATGCAGCAAGCAACCCTACGCCATCAAGACGGGTAGACAGTGCAAATATAAAATACATACATCGGTGGGGCGGGGGGAAAGTCCCACCATCCAGCGGGCTAAATGATGCGGATATACAATACATTTATCATGGCGGAATCACGCATTGAAATGGGCCTTATATACATCATATTGGGCCTCGACCCGTGGGTTCCAAATACATCTAATGGGCCGCATCACAGGGACCTCATATATAACAAGGTGGGCCTTAACAATGGGCCATAAATATGGTAAGTGGGCCACACCACATGGCCATATGTATATCAAATGAGCCACACTCAAATATAAGTGGTGATAATGATTTTCACTACTAAAATTTTCAAGGCCCGCCATAACATTTTTTCCCCATCCAATATAATCATAAGATCTCAAGGATTCAAAGATAGCTGTCAATCCTCACCGTGCACTATGGTCCACTTGATAAATAAATCTGTCTTATTGTCGTCCCAAACCTTAAAATCATTTTCCAAAAAAAAAATGGTT